>NC_045443.1:99456584-99507538 GCF_002776525.5 Piliocolobus tephrosceles
ATTTTTTTTTTTGAGACGGAGGCTCGCTCTGTCACCCAGGCTGGAGTGCAGTGGCGTGATCTCAGCTCACTGCAAGCTCTGCCTCCCGGGTTCACACCATTCTCCTGCCTCAGCCTCCCGAGTAGCTGGGACTACAGACGCCCACAACCTCGCCCAGCTAGTTTTTCTTTTGTATTTTTTAGTACAGATGGGGTTTCACCATGTTAGCTAGGATGGTCTCGATCTCCTGACTTCGTGATCCGCCCGTCTCGGCCTCCCAAAGTGCTGGGATTACAGGCGTGAGCCACCGCGCCCTGCCGCTAATTTTTAATTCTTTTTGTATTTGTGGAGATGGCATCTTGCTGTGTCCTGCAATGCTTCCTTTTTTTTTTTTTAGACAGAGTCTTGCTTTGTCGCCCAGGCTGGAGTGCAATGGTGCAATCTTGGCTCACTGCAACCTCTACCTCCTGGTTCAAGAAATTCTCCTGACTCAGCATCCCAAGTAGCTGGGATTACAGGCACCTGCCACCACACCCAGCTAACTTTTTTGTATTTTTAGCAGAGACGGGGTTTCACCATGTTGGCCAGGCTGGTCTCGAACTCCTGACCTCAGATGATCCACCTGCCTCAGCCTCCTAAAGTGTTGGGATTACAGGCGTGAGCCACCACGCCCAGCCTGCAGTGCTTCTTATTGAGAAAACAGTAGCCATGTTTGTCCCAGATCTGAAGACTGAGGACAGATCATGTGTGATATTCATTGGCCAGGCTGTCAAAGGCAGGTTTTGAATATTCATGAAGGTGTCTGATGTAGTTGTGATTAATATCACTCCAAGGTGAACTTGAAATGGGAGACATTCAGAAATGGGAAAATAAGCTGACAAGGTGAACCACTTGTGAGATGCTCAAATCACAGACCCTACAAGGAAGTGGTTTACAATTTACCAAGGAAGCCTTCAGGAAAAGCAGAGTTACAAGAGAAAAAGGCATGGAATTGCCCCTTTGTTGCCAGGAGTTCTCAGCCAACACAAAACAAACATGTATTGATTGCCCATGTGCGCCTGGGGCTTTTAGGTTGTTTGTTCTCTGCTTACCTGAGCAGCTGGAGCACTGGATTGCCTCTGCCCGCTCCTAGAAAACATGTCCTTGGTGCAACAACAAGATGTGGGTAAGAACCACACATAGAGAAGAAGGCCGGCCGCGGTCTCTACTAAAAATACAAAAAGTTAGCTGAGCGTGGTGGCACATGCCTGTGAGCCCAGCTACTCAGGAGGCTGAGGCATGAGAATCGCTTGAAACTGGGAGTTAGAGGTTGCAGTGAACTGAGATTATGCCACTGCACTCCAGCCTGGTTGACTGAGTGAGACTCTTTCTCATTAAAAAAAAAAAAGAAAAAGAAAAAGAAAAAAAGAACCAGACATAGAGAAGTGATGGAAGTAACTCTACATTTATCCACTGGCCCTGACATATTCAACCTTATCTCTCTCTCCTTTTTTTTTTTTTTTTTTTTTTGAGATGGGGTCTTGCTATGTTGCTCAGGCTGGTCTTAAACTCTAGGGCTCAAGCAATCACCTGACCTCAGCCTCCTGAGTACTTGGGCTGACCTCAGCCTCCTGAGTACTTGGGATTAAAAGTGTGCACCCCCATCCCAGGCTGACAGTATCTCTCTTAGCTCATCACCTCCTCCTCTCCTCTACCCCTACCCTTTGTACTTCCCTTCAACCACATTGGCCTTGTGTCTTAACACATCAAGCACCCCTCCTTCTCAAGGCCTTTGCGGTGGCTGTTCCCTCTGCCAGGTGTTCTTCCTGCAGCTATTTTTCACTTACCTCTTTTGTTCAAATGTTACCTTCCTGCAGACTTTTTCACTTACCTCATTTGTTCAAATGTTATCATCTTGATGAGACCTGCCCTGATCACCTTTTTTAAAAATTGCACCTGACCACTACTGGTCACCATATCCAGTCTTATTATTCACCATACCACCTATCACCTTCTAACAAATCATGTGATTTAACTTATTCATTATGGTTATTTTCTGTCTCCTTTCACTGGATTGTAAGATCCATGAAAGCTCTCAGTATTTGCTGAATGAGTATTTCTTGGGTACTCACTCTTTACCCCAGGACAGGGCAGATCCCGTAAGGAAAAGCTTGACATGGCCATTCAGTTTGGTGGCTGGTGATTTGGAAGTCCTCAGGATGAGTTTCCTTTTACATTCTAACATTGTTCAGCCATTCTGATGGTCTGATGTTTTTAGCACAGTTGAACACTTTAAATAAGAGCCACAACCATAAGGAGGACCTCTCCCCAGTATGACATTTACAATCAGCTTTCTTATCAGATGCTTTCTGCTTGTAACATTGTTATTCTTCAGCATATTGGATAAATTGGCAAATGGTTCTTAGACGTATGAAAAGATATTCAACTTTATGAATAGGAATAAATATTCAAATTAAAACTCACTGATGCCAGTTGTGATCTACTGGGTTAGCAGAAACCCAAATGTTTGATACTGGTACTGGTGAGAATATGGGGAAACAGTCTCTTTCATACATTGCTTACAGGAACGTGAACTGATTTCAGTCTCTGTGGTGGGACTTGGGCAATATCTATGGATATGACAGATACACACACACACACACACCCATCATTTGATGCAACAGCCAGGTTTTTTTGGAAATTTATCCTATAGGTATACATGCCCGTGTGAAGAATGGCATTTCTATAATGTTACTCAGGGCATTGCTTTGAATAATAAAAGATTGGAAACTACAAATGACCATCAGTAGAGAATTGCCTAAATAAATGTGGTTTATTTATTAAAGGATACCTCAAGTGAAAGCTCTCTGTACCTAGCAGATTCTTTTTACATCAATACACTTGTATGGAAAAATCTCCAAGATACATTTTTTTTTTTTTTTTTTTTGAGACGGAGTCTCGCTCTATCGCCCAGGCTGCTCACTGCAAGCTCTGCCTCCCGGGTTTACGCCATTCTCCTGCCTCAGCCTCCCCAGTAGCTGGGACTACAGGCGCCGGCCACCTCGCCCGGCTAGTTTTTTGTATTTTTTAGTAGAGACGGGGTTTCACCGTATTAGCCAGGATGGTCTCGACCTCCTGACCTCGTGATCCGCCCGTCTCGGCCTCCCAAAGTGCTGGGATTACAGGCTTGAGCCACCGTGCCCGGCTAAGATACATTGTTACATGCGAAAAAGCAAGATACAGAACAACATATGTTCTCATTAGTGGAGAAAAAAAGAGGAGCAAAATAATATGTATTTGCATTAGCTTGCATAAAGAAACAAATAAAAGTGGTTTACCTGTGTGTGATGGAGGGAGGAGTAGGTCAAGGTCAGTGAGACATTGGCAAATGAGGAGAAAGGATGATTATAAGCCATACCTTTTTGTTTTATTTTTTAGCCAAATGAATGGGTTTCCTCTCAGAAAATTAAATTAAAAACATGAGGCTGGGCGCAGTGGTTCACTCACGCCTATAATCCCAGCACTTTGGGAGGCCAAAGTGGGCAGATCATGAGGTCAGGAGATCGCGACCATTCTGGCCAACATCGTGAAACCCTATCTCTACTAAAAATACAAAAATCAGCTGGGCATGGTGGCGTGCGCCTGTAGTCCCAGCTACTTGGGAGGCTGTGGCAGGAGAATCGGAACCGGGGAGTTAAGAGGTTGCAGTGGGCCGAGATTGCACCACTGCACTCCAGCCTGGTGACAGAGCGAGACTCCTCAAAAAAAAAAAAAAAAGAAATTAAAAACATGGGCCCAACCACCATGAGATATAACAAGTTAGAATAGCATAAAGTGATATTTCTTATTTTGAAACCATTAACAAAAGCATATCAAAAGGAAGGACAAATAAAAGCTAACCTCAAAAAATTAGTTTAGATTTGCACTTGGGTGCAGTGCCTCATGCCTGTAATCCCACACTTTGGGAGGCTGAAGTGGGCTGATCACTTGAGTCCAGGAGTTTGAGACCAGCCATGGGCAATATGGTGCAACTCTGTCTCTACAATAGTCCCGCCTACTCAGGAGGCTGAGGTGGGAGGATCACTTGAGCCTGGAGTCTGAGGCTGCAGTGATCTGTGATCACACTGCTGCACTCCAGCTTGGATGACAGAGCGACACCCCCGTCTCAAAAAAAAAAAAAAAAAAAAAGATTTGCACAAGGCCACACCCACATTCTCAAGCCAAATCACGCTTAACTTGTTACAGTTTCTTATCAAATTATTAACTTTTTCCAGCTGGTAGACCACTGTCTTCCATCTTTTTTTTGACATGTGTCTCTTGCCATGATATCTTGCTCATGATATTCTGTGATCCTTTACTCTTCAGTGTTGCCAATTCTAGATCCTGGCTTTTCTCTTTATTAGCATGTCTCACTTTCCATGTGAATACAGTTTTGTGGCATAGATTGTGGCCTTTGGCCACCCACATTGTTCTACCTCATGACCCCACACTCTCTGCTCAGTAGTTGATGACAGAAAACTGGGTCACCTAGAATCAAGCCACTTTAAAAGGGTGAACAAAATTGCAGAGTAAATGAAGTAAAAGAAGTTTGGTCAGGTCTTTAACTTCAAAAATGATACTAACAATTAGGAAAATAACGAGTTTAACTTACATTTATATAACAATCACAAATTTTGGGTTATGACAAGTATGTGTTAATTCTTCAGGTGCTGATCTTTATAGATAACATATCTTTATAGAGAAAATGCTTTTTTTTTTTTTTTTTAGGCGGACTTTCGCTTTTGTTGCCCAGGCTGGAGTGCAATGGCACACTCTCGGCTCACTGCAACCTCCTGCCTCCCAGTTCAAGCTATTCTCCCACCTCAGCCTCCAGAGTAGCTGTGATTAGAGGCATGTGCCACCATGCCTGGCTAATTTTTTTTTTTTTTTTGAGATGAAGTCTCGCTCTTATCCCCCAGGCTGGAGTGCAATGGCGTGATCTCGGCTCACTGCAACCTCTGCCTCCCAGGTTCAAGCGATTCTCCTGCCTCAGCCCCCCGAGTAGCTGGGATTACAGGCACCTGCCACCATGCCCAGCTAATTTTTGTATTTTTAGTTGAGACGGGGTTTCACCATGTTGGCCAGGCTCGGACTTCTGACTTCAGGTGTTCCACCTGCCTTGGCCTCCTAAAGTGTTGGGATTACAGGCGTGAGCCACCGCGCCTGTCCTCCCCAGCTAATTTTGTATTTTCAGTAGAGACACGGTTTCTCTATGTTGGTCAGGCTGGTCTTGAACTCCCGCCTTGGCCTCCCAAAGTGCTGGGATTACAGGCGTGAGTCATTACAGGCGTGAGCCACTGCGCCTGTCCTCCCCAGCTAATTTTGTATTTTCAGTAGAGACATGGTTTCTCTATGTTGGTCAGGCTGGTCTTGAACTCCCGCCTTGGCCTCCCAAAGTGCTGGGATTACAGGTGTGAGTCACTGCGCCCAGCCTTGCATTCTTTTTCCAATACAGAAAAATGGTTTTATGATTATATTATAGTAAGTCTTTCATTTCACATTTAACTTTTTTTTTTTTTTTTTTGACGGAGTCTGGCTCTGTCGCCCAGGCTGGAGTGCGGTGGCCGGATCTCAGTTCACTGCAAGCTCCACCTCCCAGGTTTACGCCATTCTCCTGCCTCCGCCTCCCAAGTAGCTGGGACTACAGGCGCCCGCCTCGTCGCCCGGCTAGTTTTTTGTATTCTTTAGTAGAGACGGGGTTTCACCGTATTGGCCAGGGTGGTCTCGATCTCCTGACCTCGTGATCCGCCCGTCTCGGCCTCCCAAAGTGCTAGGATTACAGGCTTGAGCCACCGCGCCCGGCCTCACATTTAACTTTTTAAAGAAAGTTTCCTTCTGTTTTTGTTTTTTATAAACGCTGATGTCAAGCGCTGACTTTCAGTAGCTCATAGCGAGGGAAGGAGCTGCTCTGCTACTATGAAACCCCGCCCCAGAAGCAGGTTGCCTATGAGTGGTTTAATACCAGGTTTCCCATTTAACTACATTTAGCTTTTGAAGGGGCATATGAAGAGGTTCATTTTTGCAAAAATGTCTGAAGACTCCAATTTTCCCAATGGACTTTTTTTTTTTTTTTTTAAGACAGAACTTTGCTCTGTCGCCCAGGCTGGAGAGCAGTGGCATGACCTCAGCTCACTGCAACCTCTGCCTCCCAGTTCAAGCAATTCTCCTGTGTCAGCCTCCTGAGTAGCCGGGACTACAGGCTCCCGCCATCATGTCCAGCTAATTTTTTGTATTTTTACTAGAGAGAGAATTTCACCATGTTGGCCAGTCTGGTCTCGAACTCCTGACCTCAAGTGATCTGCCCGCCTCAGCCTCCAAAATTCCTGGGATTACAGGCGTGAGCCACCACGCCCAGCGTCCCAGTGGCCATTCTTAATCTGTATGTAAGGATATTGATCTTGTTTATTGCCTGTCTCACACAAAATATACGCTCCATGAGGATAGAGATTTGGGATTTGTCTATAGCATTTGTGACAGAGCCTGACACATTGCAGGCACTTGGTAAATATTGGTTGAATGTTGAACAAGATAATTTGTGTCATATGGTCCTGTTTCATTAACCTTGTTAGTTTCCTCCTCTTTAATTGTTAACTGATTCTGCCAGCACCTCATTGTTCATTGACTTTGGTTGCAGTTCTGTTTTCCAGCACAATTAGAAATGAAATCCTTGTGTTTCACAAGATTTGTGGTCCCAGTTTGTGGTTGATTTGACTTGCATTGTTGACTATTTACAATATTTAATAATAATACTAAGAGGGAACATAGCATGATTAAGAGCAACAACTTTGGAACAGACAGCCTGGATTAGGGTATGACTCTATTATGTGTTCCAACTGTAGAACTTCGGACAGGTTACTTGACATCTCTCGGCTTCTCTATTGGTTAATAATTGCACATACTTCATTATTAACATGAACTCACAGAAAACTCATTAACAGTCTGGTGGAAGAACATAGTATGTAGAAGTACTTGCTATTAGTATTATCAAGGGTGCCGTCCACATTGGTCTGGATAGGAAAGGATGTTTGGTTGGGAGCTAATTTTAGAAATGATGGCTTTATATGTGAATGTAATATCAGAAGCTCTTTTATTTAGTAGCCTCAACTTAATCAACTTACTGGGTTAACTGATGAATTCATTCTTTGAAAAATGCACTGACTGAAGCCAATGACCCCTCAAAACTCCCTCCTGTGAGGGCCGCTCTGTGGGTACTTGCTTCTCTTACCCATGTCTTTGTATTCTTATCAAATGCCAATTGTGTTTATTCCCAAATTGTATTTATGTTCGTGCCAGTTGTATTTTGTATTGTAACTGTGTGACTTAATGCAACACATATTAACTGATGATCTGTGTAGGTAAAAAGAGAATTGTAATTTCTAAAAAAATTTGTTTGGGCCGGATGCAGTGGCTCATGCCTGTAATCCCAGCGCTTTGGGAGGCTGAGGCGGGTGGATCACTTGAGGTAAGGAGTTCAATACCAGCCTGGCCAACATGGTGAAACCCCATCTCTATTAAAAATACAAAATTAGGCCGGGCGCAGTGGCTCAAGCCTGTAATCCCAGCACTTTGGGAGGCCGAGACGGGTGGATCACGAGGTCAGGAGATTGAGACCATCCTGGCTAACATGGTGAAACCCCGTCTCTACTAAAAATACAAAAAACTAGCCGGGCGAGGTGGCGGGCACCTGTAGTCCCAGCTACTTGGGAGGCTGAGGCAGGAGAATGGCGTAAACCTGGGAGGCGGAGCTGCGGAGCTTGCAGCGAGCTGAGATCCGGCCACTGCACTCCAGCCTGGGCGACAGAGTGAGACTCCGTCTCAAAACAAACAAACAAACAAACAAACAAACAAAAAAACACAAAAAACAAAATTAGCCAGGCATGGTGGCACACGCCTGTAATCCCAGCTACTCGGGAGGCTGAGGCAGGAGAGTCGCTCGAATCTGGGAGGCAGAGGTTGCAGTAAGCTGAGATTGTGCCATTGCACTCCAGCCTGGGGCGACAAGAGTGAAATTCCATCTTAAAACAACAACAACAAAAAAAATTGGTTGAATGCTTTGGAAAGATTAAAAAGAGAGACAAATTGTCCAAAAAAAATTTGCAGTCCTTTTAGTAATTGATCTGACAACTGTAAATATTTAGGAAACTGGTATAAGGAAAACTGGAAGGAATCTGAATTCAAATTGCTTCAAAAGTGTTTTTAAGACTTCCCTCCACTTTAAAGAAACCAAAATTGGAAATGAGATGATTCAGAGTAGATGTGATTTATATGCCAAGAAGACACAGTGGACCCATACTCTTGTAATGGCATTGGTCTACATCCACAGGTGGGCAAATTAATATACATTGATACACTTTAAGTTAAAATAAAATGTTTGTGGTATGTATTCATTCATACAAGTTTTTAAGACTTTTTAAAGTACTCACTACTGGCATCTTTTTTTTTCTTTTCCTTTTTTTTTTTTCTTTTTTGAGACAGAGTCTAACTCTTGTCATCCAGGCTGGAGTGTAGTGGCACAATCCCAGCTCACTGCAACCTGTGCCTCACGGGTTTAAGCAATTCTCGTGCCTCAGCCTCCCAAGTAGCTGAGATTACAGGTGCCCACTACCACGCATGGCTAATTTTTGTATTTTTAGTAGAGACGGGGTTTCATCATGTTGGCCAGGCTGGTCTCGAACTCCTGACCTCAAGTGATCTGCCTCCCTCGGCCTCCCAAAGTCCTGGGATTTCAGGCATGAGCCACTGTGCCTGGCCCTAATTTTTGATGACTTTTGCTTAAACCAACTTTTTTGATTACTGAGACGACACAGAATTTCAGGCAGTGGTGATGTTGGCTTTCCAGTTCAGCCGTAACAATGGGTATCACAATAAAAAATACTCAGTTAATGAGGGCTGTGTGCATAAAATCACATATTCTGACATGATGGTAATGACGTATCAGTTTTTACAGTGCAGTGATTATAACCTCATAGTATTTCTAATCTATAGTGTCACAAAGATGAAAAGGCAGGCATGCCATTTAAAACCTTTAGCTAGAAAAGTATTATTATTATTATTGTTTTGAGACAGAGTTTTTGCTCTGTTGCCCAGGCTGTAGTGCAATGGTATGATCTCAACTCACTACAGCCTCTTCCTCCTGGGTTCAAGTGAGTCTCCAGGCTCAGCCTCCCAAGTAGATGGGATTACAGGCGTCTGCCACCATACCCAGCTAATTTTTGTGTTTTTTAGTAAAGACGAGGTTTCACTATGTTGTTCAGGCTGGTCTTGAACTCTTGACCTTAGGTGATCCACCCACCTCAGCCTCCCAAAATGCTAGGATTATAGGCATGAGCCACTGTGCCTGGCTGAAAAGTATTATTTTTGAGATGATCATTTATAATTGAATATTGACTTCACAAACACATGAAATTAGTTAATTCTAAGAAAAGCATAATAAGAAAAGTGAAGATCCCAAACTTTTGCAGCCCCAAAATTAATTGAGGGTGATGGATGCAGTATTCTGCAGCCTGAGTCTACTGTAAATATATAATTTCTCCTCTGATTTAAATTTTCCCTGTCATTTGGGTACAATAAATTCTTTTCTTCTCACTGAATTAAGTAAAATTATGAATATTTTTCTTCTATGTTTCATTTTAAAAAGGCATTAGAGTATTGCTCAAAAGTCTTGACTGATGCAGGGCTGACATCTTTCAAACATCTCAATTTTTTTTTTTTTTGGTTCCGGGGGCAGGGTCTTGCTCTGTTGCCCAGACTGGATTGCAGTGGCATGATTTCAGCTCACTGCAGCCTCTGCCTTCCGGGCTCAAGTGGTCCTCCCACCTCAGCCTCCCAAGTAGCTAGGACTATAGGAACATGCCACCATGCTTGGCTAATTTTTTTTTTTTGTAGAGATGGGGTCTCACTGTATTGCCTGGGCTGGTCTTGAACTCCTGGGCTCAAGAGATCCTCCCACCTCAGCCTCTTATAGTGCTGGGATTACAAGTGTGAGCCACTGTGCCCAGCCTCAATCTCAATTAAAAAAAAAAGTTTCATAGTCATCTTTAGCTCACAGTAATTGCCTTTCATTCCATCAAGAACATGCATTGAAGAGTTATTGTGAGCCAAGGACACCATAGCTGGCTCCAGAAGAAATAGCTGATACACCCCTGACTGAAATGTACGACATGTAAACTCACATGAAAATGACAATAACTTGAAAGAAATGTAATATAGCACAGCAGAGAAGAGTTCCGAAATTAGAGAGTTCTAGGGTTCTTTCCTCTTGGAAGCCCCCTCTCGTGAGAGAGCTGTTTTCCTTTCTCTTTTCTTTTTCCTATTAAATCTCCACTCAGAAAAGAAAAGAGGAGAGAAGAGAAGAGAAAAGAAAAGAAAGGAAGGAAAAAAGGAAATTGGAGAGTTCTAGATGCACAGCTTGGCTTCCTTGTTTATTCTGTGGCCAAGTTAGTTTTCTAAGACTGTTTCCTCATCTTTAAGATGGCAATAGTGAGCCGGGTGCGGTGGCTCACGCCTGTAATCCCTACACTTTGGGAAGCCAAGGGAGGTGGAGCACTTGAGGTCAGGAGTTTAAGACCAGCCTTGCCAACATGGTGAAACCTCGTCTCTACTAAAAATACAAAAATTAGCCATGCGTGGTGGTGGGCGCCTGTAATCTCAGCTACTTGGGAGGCTGAGGCATGAGAATTGCTTAAACCCGTGAGGCAGAGGTTGCAGTGAGCTGAGATTGTGCCACTGCACTCCAGCCTGGGTGACAAGAGTTAGACTCTGTCTCAAAAAAAAAAAAAAAAAAAAAAAAAGATTCCAGTAGATTTTCCTTCTAATATGAAGATCAAAGAAGATGTGCCTGGCGGAATGTGGTTGCTGAGGAAGTGTTCATTTCTAATTTTTTCTTTTTCTTTTTCTTTTTTTTTGATTTTTATTTATTTTTTGAGATGAAGTCTCACTCTGTCGGCCAGGCTGGAGTGCAGTGGGACGATCTCGGCTCGCTGTAACCTCTGCCTCCCGGGGTCAAGCGATTCTCCTGCCTCAGCCGCCTGAGTAGCTGGGATTACAGGTATGTGCCACCACGCCTGGCTAATTTTTGTTTTTTAAGTAGAGACAGGGTTTCACCATGTTGCCCAGGCTGGTCTCGAACTCCTGACTTCAGGTGATCTGCCCGCCTTGGCCTCCCAAAGTGCTAGGATTACAGGTGAGAACCACCGAGCCTGGCCCTATTTTTTTTGGTATTTGTAGCCACTGGAGCCATGTGGGGATGGTTTCTAGAGATGCCCCTCAAATAACTTTCCAAATCAAACCACGTTCATCTCCCTCTTTATCACCATACTGGGCTAAGCCACTGTCATCTCTGGACAAACTGCTGAAGTAGCTTCCTTACGGTCTCCCTGGTCCACGATTGCCTCTCTACAGTCTTTTCAAAACATCCTTTAAAAACGTGTTGTATGTGTGAACAAGAGGGAACTCTGATAGAGAGAGGGCAGAATTGCTTGTGGGTAGTGAGAAAAGAGCAAGGTGTTTTTATTTGTTGGTAGGAAATTCTTTTTAAGTTTCAGAATAGTTGATATAGCTGAAGGGTGCCCCCCCAATTCTAAAACAGTCATCACCAAGTGAAGCTGCCAGAAAGTTAGCTCTCATAACTAAAAGTAGCTAATAAAATGTAGTATGACTATTCCATACTTATCCCTTTTAAATAATATATTTGAATATTATAAAGATAAAGGAAATAATGGTCTCTTTATACTGGGGCATTATGGGTTTTTTAGATTCTAAGTCCCGATCAATCATCCAAGCAATTAGTCTGTGAGTTTGGAACAATCTAATACATTTCAGGTTGGAGACACACATGATGTTGCATTCTGTTAGCATCTAAGTTCCTCCAATACACCATAGTTCTAGGCTTTGGAGTATTTATATCCTGTGCAGCCAGTAACTTAGAGAACAACGTTTGACCAAGCTTCGGAAAGTCTTCTGTTATCCAGCATGTTTTCTTTGTATGGTTTTCATTCCTTTCAGTATCAAGTGATTATTCACTAGCTTAACATCATAAATTAGTTTGAAGTAGGATGTTACACAAACGACTTGGAATTTTCCACAGTCTGCTTAACTTGCAGAAATGTAAATACAGGAAATGTGGACATAAACGGATTTCCTAGGCACAACCTACCCCTGCAATAACTGTATACACATAACAGCCTCAACAGCTTCTGAACCACAGGCAAATGAACAATTTGCTGGCCTTGTCCTCCCTACAGTTTCCAGAAAGTGCCTTACTAGCAAGGAGGCAAATGAAGTGGTGGGTGGAGCTGGGCAGGGCCCACCACATTGCTGAAACTGTGTGGTGCAGAATGATGTGGTAGGAGCTGGGTAGAGAGACTACTGCTGCCAGCCTGAGAACCAGCTGGTTTCACCTCTCACTCATTCTCCAGTTTGCTGAATCAGGCACCCAGGCACAGTTAGGCCAACCAAATACTACTACCTCTGCCCTTGCATGATGGAATCATTTAGCTTGAGCTTAAAAAAAAATAAAATAAAAAGAGGCTACCCACAGAGTCTCTTGGTTACCTCTTAGTGTTATACTCGTCTGGATTCCAATATCACCAGAAGAAGATGTGACTTAATACTTACTTATGTATGCTGTCCAAAAAAGCGAAAAACAAAACAACAAAAATAAAAAATATTTACTTAATATGTAAGATCAGACATGGAAAGACTTATAAGAACATTTTTTATTGAGAGGTAAGAGCTCTTTCATTTTTATTTTATTTTATTTTTTATTTTCTTTTTGAGACAGAGTCTTGCTGTGTCGCCCAGGCTGGAGTGCAGTGGCGTGATCTCGGCTCACGGCAGCCTCCACCTCCTTGTTTCAAGAGATTCTCATGCCTCAGCCTCCTGAGTAGCTGGGATTACAGGCGCCCACCACCATGCCTGGCTAATTTTGTTTTTTGTTTTTTAATTTTTGGTAGAGATGAGGTTTCGCCATGTTGGCCAGGCTGGTCTCGAGCCCCTGACCACAAGTGATCCACCTGCCTCAGTCTCTCAGAGTGCTGGGATTACAGGTATGAGCTAATGTGTGCCCAGCCCTCTTTCATATTTAAACTGGTAATGGGCAAACACTGTTGTTCTTAAAAGTTTTGAAATGTTCACATTTTCATTTGCCTCTTAGAAAGTTTTCATGAACTATTCTTGAGCAAAATTTCAGCTAATGTAAATTGGTGCTGCTTTGTCACTTACTGGAAATTTTTTTTTAATTTTTAAAATTTTAAAATTATTTTTATTTTATGTTTTATTTCCTCACCTCTTTGAATTCTACACTTAGTGGAAATAAATCACAGACTAATACTCGTTACCTGATAGATCTGGGAATTTGTGACTCAGATTGTATCTAACAAATATTTTGCTGATTAATGGGTGAATTCTATAGCTATCTGTGGAGTTAAAAGAAGAAACTTTGAAAAGATAGGTGTTTCATCAAACAACTAGTTATGAATTTTTGTTGTGTCAACACTGTTGTACTGTTGTAGTGCAGAGGTGTAGGAATGTGGGCTATTGATACTCAGGCATTGATGGTGGGTGTTATAGACTGGGTCATCCTGAAAAATAATCAGATTTACCGTGGTGGTATTTGGCAGAAAGGTTTTACAATTATAGTATTTGAGGAGTTTCTAAGATCTTGCCTAGTTTACATCTTTCTGGTCTGCAACAAAGGCATAATGATGCCTTCTAATCACCGTGCTGCTTCATTCCCATGGCGTGCTGGAGCTAGCTGGTGTCTGCTACTTCTAAGTAGCTGGGATTACAGGCACCCGCCACCATGCTCAACTAATTTTTGTATTTTTTAGTAGAGACGGGGTTTCACCATGTTGGTCAGGCTGGTCTCAAACTCCTGACCACAGGTGACCCACCCGCCTCGACCTCCCAAAGTGCTGGGATTACATGCGTGAGCCACTATGCCCAGCCCTATTAACTTCTTTATACTCCAGTTTAAATGTGAAGTGTTAGCAAAACTTAAAGTTCCTACTTTCTACACACACAGGCTCCTTGTGGAATTCTTCAAACACAAGTGCATCATTTTCAACGTGATCCATTTTTCAATACTTAGATTTCAGAGCTGTTTACAAATGTAGAAACACTCAAAATAAGTACAAGTTGTTTCATGTTGGGAGCTCTTTTGCCATCAGTTTTAAAGTGAGCAGCCTGAAAATGAAAAAAGTTAAAGCTTGGCACTAATAGAAAATAGAACATGTTGGCCGGACATGGTGGCTGGCACCTGTAATCCCAGCACTTTGGGAGGTTGAGGCGAGACGATTGCTTGAGCTCAGGATTTCAAAACCAGCCTGGGGAACTTAGCGAAACCCTATCTGTAAAAAATAAAAAAAAGAACATGTCAAACAGTATTTTCCAACTCATTTAATTAATTGAAAGACTGTACCTGAAAAATGTTTTACAGAAACCCTTTTATGTTAAAATAATTTACCACAATTAATATACCCTAGATACCCTATTATTTCCATAAAGTATTCCTAGGGATCAATAATATTATTCAGGTTTTTTTTGTTGTTGTTGTGGGTTTTTTTTGTTTTTGTTTTTGTTTTTTTGAGACAGAGTTTCGCTCTTGTTGCCCAGGCTGGAGTGCAATGGTGTGATCTCGGCTCACCGCAACCTCCGCCTCCTGGGTTCAAGTGATTCTCCTGCCTCAGCCTCCTGAGTAGCTGGGATTACAGGCATGTGCCACCATGGCCGGCTAATTTTGTATTTTTAGTAGAGACTGGGCTTCTCCATGTTGGTCAGGCTGGTCTCAAACTTCTGACCTCAGGTGATCTGCCAGCCTTGGACTCCCAAAGTCCTGGGATTATAGGCGTGAGCCACTGGCCCAGCCTCAGCTTTTTATCATAATATTTTCAGCAGATAACAAACTCTCAGTTATTAGAAAATAAAGTGATGTGTTTAAGTGTATTTAACATGCCAATATTAGAATTTTCAAACATGATTTTATTTTTATTTTATTTTATTTTTTTGAGACCAAGTCTCACTCTGTTGCCCAGGCTGGAATGCAGTGGCGTGATCTCGGCTCGCTGTAACCTCTGCCTCCCTGGTTCAAGAGATTTTCCTTCCTCAGCCTCCCGAGTAGTTGGGACAACAGGCACCTGCCACCACACTGGGCTAAGTTTTGTACTTTTAGCAGAGATGGGGGTTTTACCATGTTGGCCAGGCTGGTCTTGAACTCCTGACCTCAGGTGATCCTTCCACCTCCACCTCCCAAAGTGCTGGGATTACAGGTGTGAGCCACTGCGCCTGGCCTCAAACATTATTTTAGATCATTTTTTTTTTTTTCAAAGTAGTCACAATTCTTCACTGAGAATGAACACATGCCAAGGTTAGTGGGTTTGATCATTTGAAAAATGGCAACACTATTCATTTTAAACACTTCCTGACTTTTTACTATGGAACCTCTCATGGTATAAAAATACCTTTTAGATTTTTCAGAGCCAAAATTAAAATACTTTAGGAAAAAATCAGGCCAAATCTTTGGAATTCAAAGTGACTGAACACCTAAAAGAAACACAATATAAAACTTGCCAATTACATGTCTTCCCAGAGGTCTGGACTGAATTTCTTGCTAATAATTTGGACATTTCTTCTCTTTGCCAGTGACACAGGAACAACACCTCCAGAGAGTGGTATTTTTGGATTTATGATAAACTTCTCTGCATTTCTTGGTAAGTACACAATAATTATTACAAATAATTGAAAAACTCACAATTCCAAGTGAAGTCAGATGTGTCATTTTTAGTTTGTGTATAATTTTTATTTTATTTTATTTAGTTTTTCTGAGACAAGGCTGGAGTGCAGTGGCGTGATCACGACTGGCTGCAGCCTCAACCTCCCAGGCTCAAGCAATCCTCACACCTTAGCCTCCGGAGTAGCTGGTACTACAGGCACCCACCACCACGCCCAGCTAATTTTTTGTATTTTTTTTGTAGAGATGGGGTTTCACCGTGTTGCCAGGCTGGCCTCAAACTCCTGGGCTTCAGTGATCCACCTGCCTTGGCCTCTCAAAGTGCTGAACTTACAGGTGTGAGCCACTGCACACGGCCTTGTGTATAATTTTTTTAAAAGCACAACCTTTGCAGCTAGATTTTTGTCCTACTTTGAGAAACTGAAGTGAAAAGATATAAAAAATTATGGCTTTATTAGAGAACTATACTTTAATGAGTAATTTGTAACAGGATTTGCTGTAGGTGGTTTTAAATACCAAACTTCTGGAATGGATTTTAAGTGCAATTTGGTTTTTAAAAGTGTCGATTTATAGTCAAGACATTTATGTAAGCCAAAGACACCCAATGCGTAAGCTAAGTTTCTCAAAGTGTATTCTGAAGGCAAGCTGATGAAAAATCACCTGGAGCTCTGGTAAAGTGCAGGTTCCTGGGCCACGTTACTCAACCAAACCTTTGGGAGTGTGGGTTCCTGAAGATGTGTTGTAAACAAGTACTCTAGGGGACTTGGATTCTCACTAAAGTTTGTGGACCATTGACAAAGGCATTATCTTACCTGTTAGAGAAAGAGAACAGGTGGAGTAAGAATTAGTATGATTTTTCTTTTCAATTCCTCAGATGTACCTGAGATGCAGTTGATAGGGTACAACCTTGTCATGAACCAATTAATGTAATGCACATTAATTACAATTACTGTACAATAAAGCTCAGTCTTCTATAAGGTGATCCAAGTATATAGATATTAGATGTGGGGCTTTTTCTCTTAGTCCTTCTATAATCTCCCCCCATGGAAAAATCAAGTGTTTGCCAAGGGCCTATCTTTTAACCAGCGCTTTCTGTTCTTCTCTACTGGTACAGTGTGGGAAGGGACAGTGATGCTGACCCTACTTAGTGACTTGGCATTTTTGAAATCTGTTCATCCTACTTGGTAGCGGGAAAGTTTCACCGCATCACCATTTGTAGTCCTCCTAAAGTTTTGGAGGTGAGCAAGGGGAAGTAGCAATATGGAGTCAATCAATCCCAGTGCCCTCTTACACCATCCTTGCCAAGAAACCAGACTTGGAAAACAGAGAGATTATTTTATCACAGCAAGTGATAAATACAGCTTTTGCTTCTGAATAAAGCAGAAGCTGACATAAGTATATTCATTTAAAATAGTCTATGTGAGCTCATGCCTGTAATTCTAGCATTTTGGGAGGCTGAAGCAGGATGATCTGTTGAGCCCAAGAGTTCAAGACCAGCCTGGGCAACGTAGTGAGATCTTGTCTCTACAAAAAGTTAAAACAAAAACAAAAACAAAAAAAAAAGAAGAAGAAGAAAGAAAGAAAGAAAAAAGAAATTAGCTGGGTGTGGTGATGCATGCCTGTAGTCCCAGTTACTTGGGGGGATAAAGTGGGAGAATTGCCTGAGCCCAGGAGGTCAAGGCTGCAGTGAGCCATGACTGTGCCACTGTACTCCCACCCAGGTCTCTGTCTCCAAAAAAAAAAAAAAAAAAAAAAATATGACAAGTTATTAGTTTTTAGCCTGCTTTTTAAAAATTCAGGAATGGATACATTATGGCCATCATACTATGTAAATATATACACAATTACTTTATCCTTTCCACACATGCATGGTATCCTTCCCAAGGATGTATTATCATTTATTTAATCAGTTCCCTATTGTCCAACATTTAGGCTCTTTCTGGTATTTTGTAATTCTAATGTTGAAGTGAACATCTTTTAAATGTATCTTTGCATATTTGTGTAAATTTTTCGATAAGATACATTTGCTGAGTTAAAGGGAATACACATCTAAAATTATGATAGCTATTCATTTATTCAACATTTACTAAGTACATACTATATGATAGGGTTTGTGCTTGTTTATGACTTAGTGTTGAGGTTACAACAGCAAACAAAACGGACAAGGCCCCTGCTCTCATGGAGGCTACATTTTATTGCCAAATTACAACAAATGGTATTTGGTTAATTTACTAGCTATTTGGAAAAACATACCTTTACTATCCTCCTCACATCATACACAAAAACCAATTGCAATTTAATAAACAAGCAAAAATTTACTAGCTATTTGGAAAAACATACCTTTACTATCCTCCTCACATCATACACAAAAACCAATTGCAATTTAATAAACAAGCAAAACTATGCAATAATTAAATTACAGGAGAATATTTTTTAAACCTTGGAATAGAAACTTACACAAAACCTAGAAGAATTGACAGATAGGAGTAGATTAAAAATTAAAACTTCTAAATGATGAAAGATACAAGAAACAACGTTAAAAGACAAATAGCAGAGCAGAAGAAAATTTGCAATATTTGTAGCAGATAATAGACTAATGGACATAATGTGTAAAAAGTAACTACAAATTAGAAATCGACAAGCACAAGAGAAGAATAAAAAGAAAATTGTAAACATGCATTTCTCAGAAGAAGAAATGCAAATGACCAGTAGATATACTGAAAGTTGCTAAATCTCACTAATGATCAGAGAAATGCAAACTAACCCAATAAGTTGCATTTTCAATTATTAGAGTGACAGTAATTAAAAAGGCAAAGGCATAAAAAATTGCTCGCAAATTCTGCTGGTGGGAGTCTAAATCGTTAACGGGCTGGAGCAATTTGGCGGTGTTTCTATTGTGCGTGGTTTTTTGACCCAGTAAATATTACTTCTAGGAACCGGTCTTTCAGAAACACCTGAAAGTGAGTCCAAAGATTTATGTACAAGAATAGTCATTGAGTGTTGTTTGTAGCAGGAAAAACATGGAAACAATGTAAAAATTCATTCTTAGGAGGATGAAGAATAAATATAGTATCTCATACCATAGACCATGATGAGACCCCTGAAAACAATGAAGTACATCTGTTTGTACTTGCATGAAAAGATCTCCACGGTACATTGTTAAGTGGAAAAAGTAAGTCACAGAGTAATACATGTACTATAATAGCATTTACATGAAAAGGACAACAGCCAAGATTGTGTGTGTGTGTGTGTGTGTGTGTCTGTTCATGATGGGGAGAGAGGAAGATGGAGTCAGGAGGGACGGGGTGGGAAAGTGGGGAGACTTGCAATCGGTACATTTTTAAAAAGTGATACAAAGCCTCTTTTGTTTTTCATCCTAAAGAAATCAAATTATGAACATTCATCAAAGTTCTCTTCTTTTTCAGGCGCAGCCACGATGTATACAAGATATAAAATAGTAGAGAAGCAAAATCAAACCTGCTATTTCAGCACTCCTGTTTTTAACTTGGTGTCTTTAGTCCTTGGATTGGTGGGATGTTTCGGAATGGGCATTGTCGCCAATTTTCAGGTATAACCTGGAGCTTTTTCAGTTAGGAGGAGTGGTGGAGCGCATGTGTCTGAGGAGAGTAGCAGAAATGCAAGAGGCACATTTATGCCATTATAGCCATTAAATGCTTGATGAGTTTACAATAAGTGGGTTAGTTTGCTTTTTAAAAACAAACGTTTAACATTTGGAAGTCAGGGCCAAGCGTGACAACTCACACCTGTAATCCCAGCACTTTGGGAAGCCGAGTTTGATAACGAGGTCAGGGATTCAAGATGAGCCTGACCAACATAGTGAAACCCCATTTCTACTAAAAATACAAAATTAGCCAGGTGTGGTGGTGCATGCCTGTAATCCCAGCTACTCAGGAGGCTGAGGCAGGAGAATCATTTGAACCTGGGAGATGGAGGTTGCAGTGAGCCAAGATTGTGCCACTACACTCGACAGAGCGAGACTCCCCCCCCCCCCCCCCAAAAAAAAAAAAAAGCATTTGAAAGTGAGTTCTGGTACTTGGGAGAAATGGGGTGCACATTTGCATATTTATGAGAGAGTGCACGATTCAGAGGAGGCCTTGGGCTTTGCATTGCTCCATGTTCTCACTGATGTGGTTTGATGTGTTGGGAGAGCTACTTCAGCTACTGTGATGATTTTATTAACAGTGTGAAAATATTTGTATGTGTTTACCAATTCTACTGTTTAAATCTCTGGTATTCAAAGAGGAGGCTCTCGGTGACATTTCCTTGTATTTTTATGACAGTATGCATTTTGTTTTTCATAACAAACATTTATTGAAATTTTCCTGTGATACATGTTTATGAAAATATTCCATATTTTAACTCAGACAATTATAATAAAAGCCTTGTTAAGATAGGCACTATTATTTTCCCCATTTATCAATGGTAAAATGGAGGCCTAGAGAGGTTCATACGCTCCCAAGGTTAGATGAATAATGCATGGCAGAGGTGGGCTTTGAATTGAAGTCACCTTGCTAGAGCCCGTGAGAGCTATCCTCAATGCCAACATGAAGAAATATCTGTGACAAAAAAAAGCAAGTACAGGAGACATAGTTCTACCATCAGGAAGCACACACACAAAAAATATAAAAAGGAAGACCTAGAATTATATGATTTGTCTAGTACAGTGTGGTTATGGTTTAATGGGGGCTAGTATAGATATATCACTTTATCCTCTGAGTAACCACATCATAAGAGATACAGATGTCAGTTTTTAAACCGTGTAAGGGCTGACTTTAAGAAGAAAACTTCGGTGGTTAAATAATTTCAACTTTTGGTTCTCCTTAAGTCTTCAATGATGTGATTAAATCTTCACAAAAACCAGAAATAGAATCTTAACTTCCCAAGGAGCAAAGTGTTTGACTTGTCATTGTTCCGATAACTGTATCTTTACAACTTCCTTGTTTGGTATCCCGTAATTCATTTTCGTCATGCCAGGAGCAAACCAACTTGAGCCAACTCAGGAAGATTTTGAGATGTGAGGGCAAGAGAGAGTGTGACTTTTTTTTTTTTTTTTTTTGTAGAGACAGAGTCTCGCTCTGTCGCCCAGGCTAGAGTGTAGTGGTGCGATCTCGGTTCACTGCAACGTCCGCCCTGGGTTCAAGTGATTCTCATGCCTCAGCCTACTGAGTAGCTGGGATTACAGGCACCCACCACTATGTCCGGCTAATTTTTGTATTTTTAGTAGAGATGGAGTTTCACCATGTTGGCCAGGCTGGTCTTGAACTCCTGGCCTCAAGTGATCTGCCTACCTTGGCCTCCCAGAGTGTTGGGGTTACAGGCGTGAGCCACCGCGCCCAGCCATGATGATTTTTCTTGAGTTGCAATAAATCACATTTTTGAGAATTTCACAGATAATCTTTTTCCCAAATGGGTGGGTGAGATGGCTACTTTTTGGTGTGTCCTCACTAACTTCTGTCAATACTTTATTTTCCCTCAGAAAGTTTTCTTTTGGAAATTCTGTCATTTGTGGCAACGTGGATGAACCTGGAGAACCTTATGCTAAGTGAAATAAGCCAGTCACAGAGGGACAAATACTGAATGCTGTCACTTATATGTGGAATCTCAGAAAATCAGACTTACAGAAGGAGAGAGTAGAATGGTGTTACAGGAGTGAAGAGGAGTGGGGAGGTATTGGTCAAAGGGTACCAAGTTTTAGTTAGACTGAATTAAGAATTCTGGAGATCTATTATTGCACAACACGGTGACTATAGTTAATAATAATATATTGTATATTTCAAAATTGCTAAAACAGTAGATTTTAAATGTTCTCATCACAAAAAAAAGAATATGTGAGGTGATGGATATGTTAATTACCTTGATTTAATCATTCCACAATGTAAGCATACATCAAAACATCTACAGCCAGTTATGGTGGCTCATGCCTGTAATCCCAGCACTTAGGGAAGCCGAGGCAGGAGGATTGCTTTAGCCCAGGAGTTTGAGACTAGTCTGGGCAGCACAGGGCAACAAAGGGATACCATGCCTCTGGAATCACACACACACGCACACACACAAACACACACACACACACAACCCTACAAGGCTCATAAATATGAACAATTATTATTATTTTTTGAGATGGAGTCTCGCTCTGTCACCCAGGCTGGAGTGCAGTGGCGCGATCTTGGCTCACTGCAGCCTCCGCCTCCCAAGTTCAAGTAAATATCTCTGCTTCAGCCTCCCAAGTAGCTGGTATTACAGGCACCTGGCACCACGCTCAGCTAATTTTTGTATTTTTTGGTAGAGATGGTGTTTCGCCGTGTTGGCCAGGCATGTCTTGAACTCCTGACCTCAGGTGATCCGCCCACCTTGGCCTCCCAAAGTGCTGAGAGGTGTGAGCCATTGCGCCTGGCCTATAAACAATTATTATTTGTCAATTAAAAATAAAAATTTTTAAAGTTTCCTTTTTAGAAAAGAAACTTTCCAAGGTTTAACCCTGTCAGTATTTACGTATTCTTTTTTTGTTGTTGTTATTACCTTTTAAATTACCAAGAGAGTTTCTGAAAAGCAATCCAAAAAGAGTGCCGGGTTTTAACTTTATGGAAAATTCATGTCTGATCTAAAAATCATTTCTCTGATTTTTTGATTGATTGATTGATTGATTGATTGATTGAGAAAGGGTCTTGCTCTGTCACCTAAGCTGGAGTGCAATAGCACAATCATAGCTCACTGTAACCTTGAATGCTTAGAATAAACCTTGAACTCCTCCTGTCTCAGTCTCTTGAGTAACTGAGACTGTGGGTGTGTCACCGTGCCCAGCTAATTTGTATTTTTACTTTTGTAGAGATGGGGTCTTGCTATGTTTCTGAGGCTCTTCTTAAACTCCTGGCCTCATGTGATCTTCCCATCTCCGCCTCCTGAAGTGTTGGGATTACAAGCACAAGCCACTGTACTCTGTCGTATTTTATTTTTCATATATAACTTCCCTGAATCTATATGCCCATGCTAGGAATCTTATTTATTTTTATTTTTTGAGACAGGGTCTTGATCTGTTGCTCAGGCTGGAGTGCAGTAGTGTGATCACGGCTGTCTGCAATCTGTGCCTTGTGAGCTCAAGCATCCTCCCACCTCAGCCTTCTGAGTAGCTAAAACTACAGGTTCATGCCATCATGCCCAGCTAATTTTTACAGTTTTTGTAGATTGTGACTGCCTCTTTTTTTCTTTTATTTCACTTTTTTTTCTTGTATTTCACCACATTGCCCAGGTTGATCTTGAACTCCTGAGCTCAGTGATACACCTGCCTTGGCCTCCTGAAGTGATGAGATTATAGACATAAGTCACTGTGCCCAGTCTTTTATTTATTTTTATATTATTTTTTGAGACAAGGTCTCACTTTGTTGCCGAGGCTAGAGTGCAGTAATGCTATCATAGCCCATTTCACCCTTGGTCTCCCAAGCTCAAGTGATTCTCCCACCTCAGCCTCCCAAGTAGCTACAGGCACGCACCATCATGCCCATCTGATTTTATTTATTTATTTATTTAGATGTGGAGTCTCACACTGTTGCCCAGACTGGAGTTCAGTGGTGCAATCTTGGCTCGCTGCAGTCTCCATCTCCTGGGGTCCAGTAATTCTTCTGCCTCAGTCTCCCTGGTAGCTGGGATTACAGGCATGCGCCAGCACACCTGGCTAATTTTTGTATTTTTAGTAGAGACAGAGTTTCACCATGTTGACCATGCTAGTCTCAAAGTCCTGAACTTGTAATCCACCTGCCTCAGCCTCCCAAAGTGCTGGGATTACAGGTGTGAGCCATCATGCCCAGCCATGATTTTTTTTTTATTTTAGTGGAGATGAATACTTGCTATGTTGCCCACGCTGGTCTCACATTCCTGAGCTCAAGCATTCCTCCTTCCTTGGCTTCCCAAAGTGTTGCGATTACAGGCGTGAGCCACAGTACCTGGCCCATGCAAGGTATCTTAGGTATACAGAAACTATATGATGTGTAGAAGAGTCAGTGCAGTCATATTTGAATATAACACAAATCATGTAATGAATTTCTCCCTTTATTTCCAGGTTTGATACTAGGAAATATATTTCCTTAGAAATAAGTTAAAATGTCTTTTTTTTTTTTTTTTTTTCTGCACTTCCCTTTCTTATGTGGAGAATGCAAATTTAATATCAGTTCATTTGTGCTCCAGCTTGAGGTTGAACTGTCTGGATGGCAAACATTGTGGTGCTGGGGAAGCCCAGGTGGCCTAGGTCAGAGGGAAGCTGGGGGAAGAGTATGTTCACCGTGACCTGAGGCCAAGGGGTGGCCTGTGGCCAAAATCAGGCTCTCCTGGACAACACTTTAACTTGCCCTTTGCAAAGCTTGCATTTTCAAGTTTAAGCTGAGACCCGGTGGTTCCCTCTAAATGTTCCTCGCCTGGAAGGTTGGTGCCCAGTGCACACTTGAAAGGAGCCAAGGCCGGGTGTGGTGGCTCATGCCTACAATCCCAGCACTTTGGAAGGCTGAGGTGGGTGGATCACCTGAGGTCAGAAGTTTGAGACTAGCCTGGCCAACATGGAGAAACCCCGTCTCTACCGAAAACAAAACAATTAGCTCAGCATGGTAGTGCATGCCTGTAATCCCAACAACTTGGGAGGCTGGGGCACGAGAATTGCTTGAACCCAGGAGGTGGAGGCTGCAATGAGCTGAGATCTTGCCACTGCACTCTAGCCTGGGTGACAGAGAAAGACTCTGTCTCAAAAAAAAAAAAAAAAAAAAAAAAAAAGAGAAAGGAGCTGAAGGTGAGGCGCATTCTGAGTGTGTACAGGGTCTGCACCGACTTTCTGCCTAGACTGGCATAGGGGCTGCCTTCTGGTTGAAATGGCTGGTTACAGGATGGTGGGGACACGGAACTTGTTTAGAAGCTGCCTTTGGAAAAAAAATTAGCTGGAACTGGGCGTGGTGGCATGTGCCTGTAGTCGCAGCTATTTGCGAGGCTGAGGTGGGAGTATCCCTTGAGCTCAGGAATTCACAGACGCAGTGATCTATGATCAGGCCACTGCACTCCCGCCTAGGCAATAGAGTGAGACCCTGTCTCAACAGAAAAAGAAAAAAAAGAAGAAAAAGAACTGCCTCTGCGTAACGAAAGCAGCGGTTTTACTTAGATGGTGTGTTCATTTGAGGTGCCTTGGGAGGGATGAGTAGGAGTAGAGATTATCAGGGAGCAGGGAGCCTAAAAACCGCAAACCACCCTTGGCACCATCATGGAACGAGTCATGTATTTTTTTTTTTTTTCAATCATATCATACCAAAGTTTACTGATTATATCAAACAAAAATCTCTGTAATGAAAAAGGCAGAGCTGAGTGCAGTGGCTCACACCTGTAATCCCAGCACTTTGGGAGGCTGAGGTGGGCGGATCATGAGGTCAGGAGTTTGGGACCAGCCTGGCCAACGTGGCGAAACCCCATCTCTACTAAAAATACAAAAATTAGCTGAGCGTGGTGGCGAGCGCCTGTAATCCCAGCTACCTGGGAGGCTGAGGCAGGAGAATCACTTGAACCTGGGCGGCAGAGTTTGCAGTGAGCCAAGTTTGTGTCACTGCGTTCCAGCCTGGGCACCTAGAGTGAAACTCTGTCTCAGAAACAAAACAAAACAAAAAACGACAACAACCAAAGAAAATTGTATCTGATATGTATCCTATAATCTTCACTGCAAACACACAAGACGGAGATGATTATGCCTGTTTTTAGTTATAGAAATCGAGGCTTTGCAGTAAGGTCACGGAGCCTCATGGTGGAGTCAGGACTTTTAATCCAGGTGTACCAGACTCCGAAGCCCACCATATTCAACCCTCCCACCTCTAAGGCAGACCTCCTTTCCTTGTCCCATGAGCCCAGGCCCGCTGTGGAACAACCAACTTTTTGGCATTAATTTCAGGACCTGGAAGGCTTTTCTTTTGGTAGTCAGACAGCCACATTTTCCCAGGAGTGGTGCATCTGTGATGACCAACGGCTCAAAGCACCCCAGAGTGAGAGTGCTCGCGGCTCGATGTTGACAAACCCACCCAGAGTAACGCACATTTGTGACTTTTTCTCCAGGAGTTAGCTGTGCCAGTGGTTCATGACGGGGGCGCCCTTTTGGCCTTTGTCTGTGGTGTCGTGTACACGCTCCTACAGTCCATCATCTCTTACAAATCGTGTCCCCAGTGGAACAGTCTCTCGACATGCCACATACGGATGGCCATCTCTGCCGTTTCTTGCGCAGCTGTCGTCCCCAGTATCCTTTTTCACATTTGTGCCTTGTTAAAGGAATAAAACATTCAATGACACTTGTTAAAGAAGGGTGATGAAGACTTTGTAGGGACCACTGCAATGGGGTCTGACAGAGGGGTAAAGAGATGGGGCTCGACTCTGAATACATCATTGGCAAGTGCGAATTTATAGCCAAGGGGTAGGATGAGGTCAGTGGATGGAAAAGTACTAAAAGGAAACCTCAAGGATGAGGGGGATTCTGGCTAAACCAACCTAACAGGATTCTTGTTGAGTACTGGCCATGTGATCAGACATCACCTGGGAAGGGTGGAGGAGGAAGAACCCAATCAGATATTGAGGATATTGAGTGTGATCAGATATCAGGGTGGGAGTTCCTTGCTAAACTGACTTAGCCAGGGGTTCTTTGCTAAAACTGGATCTTACAAGGAAGTGCACAGATGGACATAGGAGAAGTTTCAGGAGCTTGACTAAAGTTCGGCCAAGCAAAGGATCTTTGTCACAGTGTCTTAGCAAAGTTTGACACTTCCCTTCCCCACAACCAAAAAAAAGGAAAGGATAACAACCAAGTTTCCACATTTTTCAGAAAAACAATTGGGATAAAAGTATAGATCAAGCTGGGTGCAGTGGCTTACGCCTGTAATCTCAGCACTTTGGGAGGGAGGCTGAGGTGGGTGGATCACCTGAGGTTGAGAGTTCAAGACCAGCCTGCAGCCTGACTGACATGGAGAAACCTTGTCACTACTAAAAATACAAAATTAGCCAGGTATGGTGGCGCATGCCTGTAATCCCAGCTATTTGGGAGGCATAGGCAGGAGAATCGCTTGAACCTGGGAGGCGGAGGTTGGGGTGAGCCGAGATCACACCATTGCACTTCAGCCTGGGCAACAGGAGCGAAACTCTGTCTCAAAAAAAAAAAAGTGCAGATCATTAAGAAAATGTCTCAACATTGTCTAGTTAGATCAAAAGTCTCTTTGGGGGGAAGAATGGTGTGAAAGAAGGGTGGAAAATGTAGGAACACTTCAGTTTCTGTTTACTTTCCTTCTCACAGGGCCAGTTTCATGAGCCATATGAAAATATTTATTTTTCTTTGTAGTGCTTGGCTAAAGACACCAAATATTGATATTGTACTCAAAGCAATAGCCCCACAAAGTCCCTCAAGGCTAAACTCTCCCCCTCCCTGCACGTAGGTGGCAAGACAGTTTGATTTACTCATTCATGTGAAGAGATTTTTAAAAACCTCTAGATCACTTATTACTGAGTAAATTAAAATGTTTAGACTTTTCTTTTTATAGTCACTAATTTCATTTTCAAAATGAAATCCATTTTATTTTCTAACTCAGCAATCTGAAAGGAAATGAAAATATAAATTTAGCATGCTTGTAGATTCTGATTTAGAGGAAATGAAAGCTTTTTCTTTCTTTCCCTTTTTCTTTTCTTTAATGAAGTACTTAACAAAGAAAAAAAGCCATGGTCTTAAAGAGTTGCAGAATTCCCCATCTTTCAAAATACCATCTGTAGTCATATCAGAGCAAGCTTCAGGGTCATTGAACGATGATGACTAATGTCAGATTGTAGGAAAATTGGAAATATGTTATCGGCGGGGATTTTGTTAGTCTGGGTTGAGTTACGGTATAATGTGGGCAAGATGGAGTGAAAACACATCACTTGCTTCTAAATATTAAGCTTTGTGTTTCTTTTCTAAAATAGAAACTACAAAATGTGAAGTCTAAGCATGATTTTGGGCTTTTTCCATCTTGGGGAAAGACATTTTTAATTACAAAATTTCTAAGCACAGAGTAGCCAAATCCTAGTACCGAGAAATTTACCAACAAAATATGTACCCTTGTTCCTAAGATAGTTTCTTCTCAAATTCCTTGTCTTGCTTATAGATTAAAGGAACACTTTTTCTTTGAATGTATCTCCTTTCTTTGAATATATCTCCTTCAACTTTTTACCTTATGTTAGTTGTAAAATTCATAATACTGGTTGTAGTGTTACAAGCAAAGTTTCTTGATGCAGGAAAACCTTCCTTGCTTCCAACTTTGGAAACAGATCCCTAGATATCAAAGGCAGAGAGTTTTAGCAAAATAAGCATTTCAGGCCTCAGAGTTTCACTTACTAATAATTCTCATTTCTAGGAAGTTCTTTTTTTTTTTTTTTTCTGAGACAGAGTCTCGCTCTGTCACCCAGGCACAAGTGTAATCTTGGCGCACTGCAACCTCCACCTCCCGGGTTCAAGCTGTTCTCCTGCCTCAGTCTCCCTAGTAGCTGGGATTACAGGTGCCTGCCACCACACCCAGCTACTTTTCATATTTTTGGTAGAGACGGGGGTTTCACCACGTTGGCCAGGCTGGTCTCAAACTCGTGAGCTCAGGCGATCTACCTGCCCCAGCCTCCCAAAGTACTGGGATTACAGGCATGAGCCACCGCGCCTGGCCTCTAGGAAGTTCTTATTATGAGTCATGCCAACAGGAAGCAGCCCCACACAGAGACAGGTTATGACCCTATTTCAGATGAACTTGAATGAATTCATCCATACAAAAAGATCTTCTGTCTTAAACATTAGCGTGGTATTTATATTTCCTTACAAAGAATTTACAGCATCTTTAAATAGGTTGGGTGCGGTGGCTCACGCCTGTAATCCCAGCACTTTGGGAGGCCGAGGTGGGTGGATCACTTGAGGTCAGGAGTCCGAGACCAACCTGGCTAACATGGTGAAACTTCATCTCTACTAAAGATAGAAAAATTAGCCAGGCATGGTGGCATGTGCCTGTAGTCCCAGCTACTTGGGAGGCTGAGGAAGGAGAATTGCTTAAACCGGGAGTGGGAGGTTACAGTAAGCCAAGATTGCGCCACTGCACTCCAGTCCAGGTGTCAGAGTAAGACTCCATCTCCAAAAAAAAAAAAAAAAATGGAAAGCATCTTTAAAATGCCCTGGTTTCTTCTTACTGCAGTATTTCTGTGTAATAGCCACATTTGACTACCGAAGAAACCGAGGCACCGAGTGAGGCAGACATTAGAATCCTGCTTCTAAACCTTTCCTGATGAATTATCTGTCTTGCCCCTGGCTTCTAAAGCTTCTGAAAGCCTTCACAGAAGTCACCAACAGCATAAAGTCCAGGTTCCTCTGCATGAGACCCATGATCTGAGACCTCCTATTTCTTCATCCTTGTTTTTACGGCTTTTCCCTCAGGTTTGGCTGTTTCTTGTCCTCTGTTCTTACCCAGTCTCTACTTGGCTGGATTATCCTCCTCCACTTTGCCTTGCTAGAGCTGTTGGTTCAACATGGTACCCACGTGTGGCTTTTGCATACTTGAAATGTGGCTAATCCCGATTGAGATGTGTCCTAAGTGTAAAACATATACCTGATTTCAAGGATTTGCTAAGAAAAAGAAGTAAAATATCTCAATAATTCTTTATATTATTACACATTGAAATGATGTCATCAGTGATATTATTTGATATATTGAGTTAAATAAGATGTATGTTGCTTATCAATATATAAGATATGTTTTACATATTATGTATACCTTATATTGACAATACTTTTATATGTTGTGTTAGATAAGATGTATTATTAAAATTAAGTTAGGGGCCAGGCATGGTGGCTCATGCCTGTAATCCCAGCATTTTGGGAGGCCGAGGTGTGCGGATCATTTGAGGTCAGGAGTTCGAGACCAGCCTGGCCAACATGGTGAAACCCCATCTCTACTAAAAATAGAAAAACTAGCCAGGCGTGGTGGTGGGCACCTGTAATCCCAGCTACTCGGGAGGCTGAAGCAAGAGAATCACTTGAACCCAGGAGGTGGAGGTTGCAGGTGAGCTGAGATCATGCCACTGTACTCCAGCCTGAGCGACAGAGTGAGACTCCATCTCAAAAATAAATAAATAAATAAATAAGGTTATTAGAAAATTTAAAATTACACATATTTCTGTGGGATGGTGCTGCTCTAGAGAGCTCCTTAAACTTCATATCTGACATTAAGTTTCACTGAATGAGGCTTTCTCCCATTCCCTTCTGAATGAATAATTTTCCCTTAGAGTCATTGCTGTACCCAGTTCTTTTCTCTCTAGTTTGGCACATTCCCTGGGTCTGTTCCAACAAAGTTGTGATGTTTCTGAGAGCTGAGACCACGTTTTCCCTCCTCCCCCCCCAGACCAGAATGGTACTTGGTGCACTGAAGATGGAACTAAGAATAAATAAACGAAAGAATTGAGAGGCTTTTAAACTATTACAAACAGACGTGAGGTAAAGAAATGATCAGAGAATCTGCTGTGCTCTCTACTTCTTTTATTTTGAGAATCAGAAGCGTTAAACTGCACAATTTTTGCGGGGTGGGAGTTAAGAGAGATGACGCTGACTCTGAATTCAGAGGAGGCTCTAAACTTTGCTTGGCTCAACACTTTGAATTTCTAATATTTTGTAGACTTTTTAGAGCGTCCCCTTTCTCTCTAGCTTTCTCTTTTGCATTCTAAGTTCAATCAAAATGGTTATCACTGCCTTTGTGCAGAAAGTATTGCCCGTGGAGGATAGGAGCCTTAGCCCCTGGCATTATTAGGCTGGACTGTAGGTATGTGTCAGTCATCCCTGAGGTCTGATATGGGGCGAATCTCTTTGATTTGCCAGATCTTTGGGCCAGGAAGGAAGGGCTCACCTTATACCCAATTACCCAACGGAAGTCTGTTTTTTAAAGATAATACTATGAATTTCTGTAGCTTATTTTTGTATATAAGCCTTGGCACTTTGGAATTTAAAATTTTCCTTAAAGCTGTTACCTTGGAAATACTATTTTAGGCCGGGCACAGTGGCTCACGCCTGTAATTCCAGCACTTTGGGAGGCCGAGGCGGGCGGATCACGTGAGGTCAGGAGTTCAAGACCAGCCTGACCAACATGGCGAAACACTGTCTCTAATAAAAATACAAAAAAATTAGCCAGGCATGGTGGTGGGTGCCTGTAATCCTAACAATTCAGGAGGCTGAGGCAGGAGAATGCTTGAACCCGGGAGGCGAAGGTTGCAGTGAGCCGAGATTGCGCCATTGTACTCCAGCCTGGGTGACAGAGTGAGACTCCATCTCAAAAAAGAATAAAAATAAAAAAAGGAAAATAGTATTTTAGGGAAAAAGTATTTTTATTCAGTGGGAAGTACTCAAAAAGAACCATCTTGGACTGCTGCATCAGTCATTTTGACCAAATTTAAACAGCTAGTTTAAGTGGGAAGATCCAGAAACATGCAGGATGGTGCAAAATGTAGCCTCAAATTTTAATAAATTTTACTATACACACTGGAAAACTATTGCGAAGGTATTTCCATGTTGTGATTTAACTCTCATCATTGAATTTAACGTTTGAGTTTATAAGAAGCTAATATAACTGGTTTGATGGTAGAAATGTTGGTATTAACATTTTAATTGATGATAGAAATGTTGGTATTAACATTTTAACACTGTATAATGATTATATTATTGGGAGAATAATCTAGTCTTAACATTAAAGGAACTGTTGTGTGCTGTAGTTTCCTTAACTGTTTTCCTTTTTCAGTGATTGTCTGTGCTTCACTAATTTCCATAACCAAGCTGGAGTGGAATCCAAGAGAAAAGGTAACATTTAAGTTGTTGTGAATGTGGCTGTTGGATGTGGTTGTGTGAGGTTGTGGCCAGGCTAGAACTAGGGAAGATCACTGCCATTTTTTAGAACAAGTTGCAAAATGTGAAGTAAACATGGTTTGTAATCAATTTACTGTCCAATCATTTGGCAGTATGTAGTAATTAGTTATCAGGGTAATTCCAAATGCTTTCTGGAATTATATTCAAAATTTTGAGTTCCTAATTTCTTTCTTTCTTCTTCTTCTTCTTTTTTTTTTGAGACAGAGTCTTGCTGTGTTGCCCAGGCTGGAGTGCAGTGGTGCAATCTTGGCTTACTGCAACCTGTGCCTCCCAGGCTCAAGCGATTCTCCTGCCTCAGTCTCCCAAGTAGGTGGGACTACAGGTGCCCACCACCAGGCCCAGCTAATTTTTGGTTTGTTTTTTTCTGAGACAGCTCTGACACCCAGGCTGGAGTGAAGTGGTGTGATCTCATCTCACTGCAACCTTTGCCTCCTGGGTTCAAGCGATTCTTGTGCCTCATCCTCCTGGTGGGCTGGGACCACGGGCGTGTGCCACTATGCCTGGCTAATTTTTGTATTTTTAGTAGAGACAGGGTTTTTCCCATGTTGGCCAGGATGGTTTGGAGCTCCTGGCCTCAAGTGATCCTCCCACCTCGACCTCCCAAATTGCTGGGATTATAGGTGTGACCCACCGCACCCAGCCCTCTAATTTCTTTCTTTTTATTTTTATTTATTTATTTATTTTTGAGACAGAGTCTCGCTCTGCCACCAAGGCTGGAGTGCAGTGGCACAATCTCGGCTCACTGCAAGCTTTGCCTCCCCGGTTCACGCCATTCTCCTGCCTAAGCCTCCCGAGTAGCTGGGACTACAGGCGCCCGCCACCACCCCCAGCTAATTTTTTGTATTTTTAGTAGGGACAGGGTTTCACTGTGTTAGCCAGGATGGTCTCGATCTCCTGACCTCGAGATCCGCCTGCCTCGGCCTCCCAAAGTGCTGGGATTACAAGCGTGAGCCACCGCACCTGGCCTCTAATTTCTTTCTTAAACACTTCAATTATCTATCCTTAGTAAAAGAGGATAGAGGGACAGTGTGAATGAACGTGTTTGGTGACCAAAGGGAGCGTGAAATGTGAAGTAGAGAGGACGATACCAGCTCCAGTGTGGTGTATAGTTCATTTCAGGATAGAGTGAGAAATCGCTGTAGCCAGGGATAACTGCGCAAGGGTGTAGTGGCTGTAAGAGGCAGGCAGAGAAGCTTGTACTTGACATAGGTGACCAGAGTAAGATTTTGAAGACTTTTTTTGTGAGACGGAGTTTCACCCTTGTTGCCCAGGCTGGTGTGCAATGGCGTAATCTTGGCTCACTGCAACCTCTGCCTCTCGGGTTCAAGCAGTTCTCCTGTCTTTGCCTCCCAAGTAACTGGGATTACAGGCACGCGCCACCATGCCCAGCTAGTTTTTGTATTTTTAGTAGAGACCAGGTTTCATGAAATGTGTTAACCAGGATGGTCTCGATCTCTGCCCTCGTGATCCCCCCACCTTGGTCTCCCAAAGTGCTGGGATTACAGGCGTGAGCCACTACGCCCGACCTGAAGACTTTTGAACAGTAAAGCAAATAGAAAGAGTATTGTCAGATGACCGTGAGACAGAAGCAATGCCTGGGATGGCTTGGAGAGCTTGGCATTAGGAAGACAAGGAGAAGGCAGTTCTACTAGTTCACATTTCAAATAGGGGAAATCTGATGGGTGTTGGCAAATGACTAACACAAAAATGAAGTGGCATGATGAATCAAAGATGACTTCTAATTTTTTATCTTAGGTGAACCAAAGAATTTATTCCCTTGACCAGAGATAAGGCCCCTAACAGGGATAAATAATTTAGTAGGTGGAAGTGGATGAGTTTGGTTAGAATTGATGACTCTGAGGATATCATGAGATATCAAGGTTAGAAACATGGGCCTAGGCCAGGCGCTGTGGTTCATGCCTGTAATTCCAGCACTTTGGGAGGCTGAGGCAGGAGGATTGCTTGAGTCCAGGAGATCAAGACCAGTCAGGGTAACACAGTAAGACCCTGTCTCTACAAAAATTAGCCAGGCGTTGTGGCACGCACCTGTAGTCCCAGCTACTTGGGAAGCTGAGGTAGAAGGATCGCTTGCACCCAGGTGGTCCCAGACTTCTGGTGGGACTGGGAGTAGTCAGATGTAGGGTAGAGTTGTTAGAGTGTGGGGTAGACCAGGACTTTTTGGACCAAGCATCATAACACATGGAACCAAAATATGACATTGAGATCAACTCATTCTATTAGATACCTGTAGTATGGGTTCATCTAGATGCCTTATAGGAGAATCAAAGATGCCCCAGGGAAGAAGAGAGTTAGTGAGAGAACAACAGAAGATTCTTTCCCTCAAGGATCAGGCGGAAGAATACCTCCAGCAAAGGAGAAGTAAAAGGATCATGGACCAGTGAGAAGAACTAGACTTGTGTTGTATGGTAGACCTCATTGATGAGTCCCTACCACACACAAGACTGTGAAAGATTATAGAGGGCAGGGTGGCCACAGGATAGACGATCCTGAGGGATTTTATAGTTCAGAGGGGCAAACAGCCAGTTGTCAGTGGCTAAATGTAATACTTTGAAGAATAAAAAAATGCTGAACTGGACTTCAGACAGCACAATGTGGAAATGCAGAAGCAATAGCAATTAATCTTAATGATGGAATGAGAGGACATACGATCCCAGAGACTAAGGGAAGGACATTTTTCAAAGGCAAGGGAAGTGGCTAACCATGACATATGCAGCTGAACAGCCTTTAGGAATGAAGTCCCTCAATTTGGGCAATAAGGGAGTCAGTGATGTTTGTCAGAAAGTAGTTTCAGTAAAACGCCAAGGTTAGAAGCCAATGGCAAGAAGTTAAATAGTGAGAGGGATGGTTCATTCATTCAGCTGTCAACCAAATGTTTATTGAGTCCTGTTCTGGACTGGAGGTAAGAGGTAAAGGAGAAACACGGGTAGCTAGAGGGGACAGCAGGATTTCCAAAGAAGGAGAACTCTGGCAGGTGATGGAAGCCTGCCAAGACAAGAGAGAGACAGAAGATGGTGAGGAAGAGAATGATCCAGACAAGAGATCAAATAATGCTTCTTGGCTAGTCACGGTGGCTTATGCCTGTAATCCCAGCACTTTGGGAGGCCAAAGCAGGTGGATCACTTGAGGTCAGAGTTCAAGACTAGCCTGGCCAATATGGTGAAACCCTGTCTCTACTGAAAAAAAAAAAAGAAAAAAAAAACTTAGGTGTGGTGGCACACATCTGTAGTCCCAGCTACTTGGGAGGCTGAGGCAGGAGAATCGCTTGTGCCCAGGAGTTGGAGAGTTGGAGGTTGCGGTGAGCTGAGATCATGCTAATGCTCTCCAGCCTGAGCAACAAGAGTGAGACTCTACTCAAGAAAAAAAAAAAAAAAAGAAAAAGAAAAAGATTAAAAAAGGGCTTCTTTAAAATGTAACCTTAAAATGGTCAAATTAGCCAATAGGTTAGACCTAGACAAAAGGCAGGGTTTTTTTTTTCTTCTTTTTTTCTTATATGTGGGGAATTAGCCCCATCATGCGAAGGGGGTTCAGTTCCTCTTTCCGTTGGTGAGAACCTCTTTCCGAAAGTGAGAGCGCATAGCGGAGCAGCTCAGGTGTACTTTACTTTTCAGCCACTCGGGGGAGACCTTCTACCACAAACCCGCTGCTGGGCAGGGCTTATCAAAGTTTTATTTCCAGGCAGTTAAAAATCTGTTATATTCCACTTCCTATCTTAAAAATGTGAAAAGTACATGGTTTTCTGTTCACTCCATAAATGACTGTGCCACTCTTGCATTCCCCTCTGTTCCTAATAAAAAAAAAATCCCTTTACATTAATTCACTGAATAATCATTTAGGTACTGCCCCGGACTTCTGTGTAGTGCTTTACAACTTTCACAGCGCATTTATGTGCAGTGACTTACTTGGTGGTGGTGGTGGTGGGAGGTGATAATTATAATATCACTGTCTCATTTCACATAGCAAGGATATTAGGGCTTTGCCTGCATTCAGGACTCTTGGTTCCATGTACTTTCATTAATATCACGCTTAAGAAATTCCCCCCAAAGTTCTGCCTTTATTTTTAGAAGCCATCTTCCTTGTTCAGGAATGATACAGGATGCGGCAGGTCCCCTGGTACTGGTACCAAAAGGAGGACGCCTCTGTTCTCTACCTCCTACTGTAGGCTGGTCAGGTTCTCCTCACTGTGACCTAGCATGAGAACAGTGGGTGGATGTGACCATGACAAGCAGAGTGAAGAGTGATGCTTGGAGGGCTTGGTGTGCCTCCACTAGATCTGTCTGGATGAAAACAGGATCAAAGAAAACAACTGTCAACCATGGAACTGCCCTGTGATCCAGCACGTTACTCACCCTTGTAGCCTACAGCAGTTTGGGGCAGAGCAGCAGTGGGATCAGCCCTCAAGGGCACGTGCCAAGGGCAGAGCAGCCCATGTAGACAGCTTCGGAGGGCATGGGGGTGTAGGGAGTTAGGGGTAGCTCCTCATTTCAGCAGAGCAGAAAGCGATGTAGGAAATCAGAGAGGGCACACTGACAGTCCCCAGGCCTCATCTGGCATGTGAGCTAACATCAGAATGCAGACATGCATTTTTGACTTAACGTTTTATTTATTTTTATTTTGTTATTATTATTTTTTTGAGATAGAGTCTCGCTCTGTCACCCAGGTTGGAGTAGAGTGACGCAATCATGGTTCACTGCAACATCGTATACCCCAGGCTCAAGTGATCCTCCCAGTTCAGCCTCCCAAGTAGCTGGGACTGCAGGCACAGGCCACCATGCCCAGCTAATTATTTCTTGTCTTGTTATGTTGCCCAGGCTGGTTTCAAACTCCTGGGCTCAAGTGATCCTCCTGCCTCAGCCTTCCGAAGTCCTGACATTACAGGTGTGAGCCACTGCAACAGAGTTTCAAAATTAGTTTCCAGCACTGAAAAATCAGGAGATATCATACACAGACACACACAGTGTTTTGTTTTGTTTTTTTTTAAACCTCTTTGAAAGCAGCACTAGTGTATTATTTTCCCATGGAATTGAGCTGATGAGGCATGGGCTCCCTAACTTCCCTCTCTTTTCACAACCACCAGTTTTATTTGTTATTGCTAATTTTCTGGCCTCCATAGGCAACTGAGTTTGGACCATCTGATTGAAAGCCATTCTCCTTGGCTTCCATTCTCTCATTCTTGACTCCAAGAAGATATGCAGTTAACCTGTGGATGTCCATTATTAGCAGTTTCTTTGTAGCTGTATTTACCTTAGGATGTTAAGCAGAACTATTTTCTGAATGATCATTTCTGTATAAACAGGGAAACACGAAACCTAGGGGACTAGTTGGCCAGGTTCATCTAGATGTGTACACACATTCTCTGGAGCAATCGCGAAAGTGCTTGTCAAGCATGGCCTTACATTTAGGGATTCTCAGCGGAGGGAGACCAAGTCATGCCTTGTATGGAAAGTTCTTTCTTCTGTTGAGTCCAAATTTGCTTCCCAGTCTCAGCCATTTTGTAGTCCTTAGTCTGCCTTTTGAAATGACAAACTAATCTTAAAACGGGAGTTTGTGGGAGCCAGAAAGAACTTTGGAATATCTGCCTTCGCATTCTCAGTGGGCAGGTGCCCTGACGCTTAGTAACGTGGTTGTGCTTACCTTATATCCTCAAATTTCTGATTTATGCTCACTGGACAGCTTTTTCCTTTGGTTGAACCTCCTCATTGTATTTCAGTGTGTACATTAAAGGGAGTCTTCTAGGCTAAATTCTGTTTCTTTTTTATTGGCATTAGGATTATGTATATCACGTAGTGAGTGCGATCTGTGAATGGACAGTGGCCTTTGGTTTTATTTTCTACTTCCTAACTTTCATCCAAGATTTCCAGGTAAGTGTTTATCAATTCAAATGTTTTAAATTGCTGACAATTAGGATTCGTAAACATTTGCAGAAGACATTTTGCATTTTTAAAAAGAGCACTTTCTTTTTATCTTTAATGTGTTTGACAAAAATATGTAAGGATTGTGCAACTTCATGTATTAGCTTCTTCCCAATGGAAGGCATCTTTAATAGCTCTCCCACCAATGAGATTTTCATATGTCCTCTGCTGTTTGATGTTAATAGTCATGTATCCTGCTTGTTTTCTTTTAGGAGGTCTCACTTACTAGTTCCAAATAATAGAAAGTAAATATATTTTTTTAAAAAATAAAAGTATGCCGGATGCGGTGGTTCATGTCTGTAATCCCAGCACTTTGGGAGGCTTAGGCAGGCGGATCACCTGAGGTCGGGAGTTCGAGAGCAGCCCGACCAACATGGAGAAACCCCATCTCTACTAAAAATACAAAATTAGCTGGGAGTGGTGGCACATGCCTGTAATCCCAGCTACTCAGGAGGCTGAGGCAGGAGAATCGCCCGAACCCGGGAGGCGGAGGTTGCGGTGAGCCGAGATCATACCGTTGCACTCCAGCCTGGGCAACAAGAGCGAGACTCTGTCTCAAAATAAATAAATAAATAAAAAATAAAAGTGTGTTGTTCAAAAAATATTCCCAAAGCAGATAGAAGATGGGATTACATCAGATTTGTCCACGGGAAAAATCTTACATTTTGAGACAAGTGAATTATTAGCTCAAAGGATATAGAAAGCCAAGAAAATTGTTTAGGACCTGACTCAAGGATAGCACAAACCATACTGAGATCATTCCTTAGGTGGTGCAAAGCTGTTGGAAATGTCATTGTCAATGCTGGGATTGTTTAACTTCTTTTAAACCTTTTTCTTCCATTTTTTAAAATAGAGTGTCACCCTAAGGATATCCACAGAAATCAATGGTGATATTTGAAGAAAGAAGAATTTGATCTCACTCAGTGAATGTTGCAGGACGTTTCTAGAAGGTGCTACAGAGGACAGACAGGGTTTTGAGGCCACCCTGATTATTGGGATGCATCTGCAGCACATCCAGGACTTGAATTTCGTTAAGAGTTCCTAATAGTTGTACTATTTCTAAAGATGTGTTTTCTAGAGAATGTACAGCCTTATGACACTGTAGTGATGTTTTTATAATTTTCTAAGTAGTTTTTTTATATTAACAAATTCATATACAGAAAAAATAAGGTGTTACAAAAAATGGAGAGCTCTTATTTTTGTACAGATTCTGTCGTTTTTTTTTATTTGTGTGCGATTTATGGAAATACATTAAATGAGTAATTTAGGTTCAGTACGTTTGTTACAAAGTAAAATCAGGGGATATTCATTTGTAAATTTTATTCTTAATGAATGAATTGTATAATTTTTTTATCATAAGAGCATTTATAAAATTCAATTTATAAAGATCATATACCCAAATCATAAAAATTTAGTTAATACATTAACACTAAGATACTGATTTTTAGCCGAACTAAGCAAAGTGCTTCAACTGAGAGGCCTTTATACCACCATGTACAGTAACTCTAAGTGAATATGAAGACCTTGGTTTTGAAATTCTGCCACCCACCTTGTTTCTCCCTGCTCATGAGGCCGCACCTTTTGCTCTTGCTGCTAACTGGCCGTTCGTAGTGGGTGTAATTACAGGTGGAATGGTTTTAGTAAGTCAGGTGAAAGCCACCCTGTATTGTTTTTGGCACAACTTGATATATAGTCTGACTCAGAACTGAAACTCACATCTCAAATTGATTTCATGCCAGTAAATGTGGCAAAGAGAATAAAGGCCCAAGAGCGAGACAAGGAGAAAGGAGAAAGGGGCAGCCAAGAAGAACTTCTGGGTGCAGGATGCTATTTATATGCTCCTCATTTTCATGCCTGTGACTGGATGTCCCTCAACACTAGGAAATATGAGTCAAGCCCATGGTATTAAGCAAGAACTACAGACTCTATCTTTTCACCCAAATCATGAATGACCAATAAAAAGCAAATTATTCCAGAGGAGGAAGCAGCCCTTGAAATGTTACGGCTCAGGCCTGAAAGGTCAAGAGCAGGAATTCCGTCTTTCAAAGACCCTAGAGCATAAACCCATGTGTGTCCAAGTGGGTTCAGCCCTCAAGGGCACATGCCAAGGGCAGAGCAGCCCATGTAGACAGCTTCAGAGGGCATGGGGGTGTAGGAGTTGGGGGTAGCTCCTCATTAACTATTTGTTGGATGAGTATAGGGGTGAGGCTCAGTGGCAGTCAGGTACCTCTGCAATGGCAAGCTGTCTCCCCTCTATGTGTTTCGCATATGTTATTAGAACACGTCCCACACCCCTACCACTGCAATGTAGGCCCTTTAATAAGGTTGAGTAGAGAAATCTGGCAATAAAAGGCAAACGTAAGCATGCTTTCTTTAAGATGCACCATAAATGGTTTTCTTTAAGTGAATGGAAGAGTTTGACAGAGAAACACCTTTGTAAGCAAACATTAAGAATGCTGGCTGGGTGTGGTGGCTCACAACTGTAATCCCAGCACTTTGGGAGGCCCAGGCAGGAGGATCGCTTGAGCCTGGGACTTTGATTCCAGACTGGGAAACATGGCAAAATCCTTACAACAAAAATACAAAAATTGGCCAGGTGTGGTGGCATGTGCCTGGAGTCCCAGTTACTTGGGAGGCTGAGGTGGGAGAATCACCTGAGCCCAGGAGGTTGAGGCTGCAGTGAGCCATGTCAGTGCACTCCAGTCTGGGCAACAGAGCAAGACCCTGTCTCAAATAAATAAATAAATAAATAAATAAATAAATAAATAAATAGCATGCTAATCATTTCTGGGTTCACTGTGACTCGTTGTAATGCTGGGGATCCCCTTTGTAACACTGGAACTGAAAGACAGTGACGAACGCTATGTCAAGCATTCATTATTCTGAAGAGGAGGAGAAATGCCACATACCTTTCCCATGGGACCTGTGGTGGAATGAATCCATGGTTCTGCCTCACTTCGAGCAGACTTTTGTTCTCAGTACTCTTCACGATGGATTTTCAGGCTTCGTTTTCACATCTCTCTGCACAATTAGATTGGGAGCTCCGTGAGGGCAGAGTATGTGCCTTGATCTTTATCTTTGTAATGCCACAATGAACACAGTGCCTCCTGGTACACTGTAGGTGCTTAAGAAATACTCACTGAATGCATGCATGAATGAATGAATGAAGGAAGGAAGGAAGGAAGGAAGGAAGGAAGGAAGGAATGACTAAGGATGTTTGTAGTGCTATAATATAGAATGGGATTTACTCTGCTTTACTAGTTAGTTTCTTAATAAACAAATAGTCTGCATCGCCTGGTAATGTTGACTGTTTGTGTACTGTAAACATTTCAGTTGTTTGGACATCCCCATTCTATGACAACTATCTTCAATCTGGACAGTTACCACAGACATTGCTACATGAGCTAGACCAAATGTACACCTGTCTTGGCAAACTGAGAAGGCCAAAAAATCACTCCAGACAACCATATTCAACAGATGCCATGCAACCTCTAAACCTGGTCTTATTCACATTTTGGTATTATTTCTAATTTCCATGAACTTGCATTTCCTTGGACCTCATGGCTGAAAGAGTTAAATGAAATGAAATATTTCTTTATTTTAATTTTTTTATTTTTGAGTCTCGTCCTATTGCCCAGGTTGGAGTGCAGTGGTGCAATCTAGGCTCACTGCAACCTCCGCCTCCCGGGTTCACGCCATTCTCTTGCCTCAGCCTCTTGAGTAGCTGGGACTACAGGCGTCTGCCACCACGCCCAGCTAATTTTTTGTATTTTAGTAGAGACGGGGTTTCACCGTGTTAGCCAGGATGGTCTCGATCTCCTGATCTCATGATCCGCCCGCCTTGGCCTCCCAAAGTGCTGGGACTACAGATCCCTTTGGACTTCATAAAAGTATGATTACGATTTAAACTTTATGCTTTCTTAATTCATGTAGTTTTCCATGTGGGCACGATTGGTTCATCTTCGTAGATTCTCAAATGTTAGCATCAGAAGTTTATGTCAGTCAAGATTCAGAGATGAAGAGATTAGAAATCCAACAAGAAGAGGAAAAGGGAATCTATATTGCCTCAAGTAACTGAGACATTCAGGAGTGGAAGTGGCTTTATGGGTGGCTGGATCTAAATGTGCCATTAGGACTCCATCTTCTCTTTCATCCACTCAGCTGGCTTCATTCTCAAGCAGGCTTTCCCCTGGTGGAAGTGAGAGGGCATCTACAACCCCCAGACACACAATCTATCCAGAAAAAGGGGGGGAAAGAAAGGACCTCTCAACAGTTCCAACCACATGCCCATGAATTGTCTCTGATTGGCTGGCTTGGATCACATGCCATTGGGAGGTCTGAGGCTCTGATTGATGAGACATGAGTCACATGTTCACCCCTGGAGCAGGGAGGGGTCAACACTACCAAAACTAGTGGGCTGATGGTGACTGAAAGTTGTTTCTCAGAAGAAAGGGGTGGAAATGGGTCTCTAACAGACAAAAAGCAGCAGATTCCACTGTGGAATTAAAACCCCTTTTCCCTTCATACCCTCCCTGCCCAAAAGCCAACCTAACTTGCTTCACAGTAAACCAAAGTATACTTGCTTATAACCTTTTCAAATTTGAAAGTAAATAAGCCATTTAGATAATACAAAAACCTTATGTTAACTCCAAAGTTATGTTTATATTTTTTAAAAGTTCTTGTTTTATTATTTAGTCTCTCTTATTTAGAATCAGTTTTCCTGATTTCTAATCAAGTGGGTCTTTTTTTTTTTTTTTTAACACTAACACAGAGGATTCCACAGAAATTGCGTTTTATAAACCAAATTAAGTGCATCAGTGTTGTGCTGTGTTTGGGTTTCCTAACATCCCTTACATGTGGCATTGTCCCATGTTCCCATTTTTACTCAGTTGGAGACATAGTAGTCTGGTGTTTGGGCCTGGAATTAGGAAAGGGCAGTGGGAGGAAGATAAGTGGTATCCCATTCTCTCCCACTGCCTGATTCTGGCAAGCCAGTAAGCCCAGCCGTCTCCCCACACACATACTCTTGGTCTGGCTCTGAATGCCCCACATTCTCCAGTCCAGAATGTCATGCGTCTGCATCATGTCTGTTGCACAAGAGAGCAACCACAGCCTCAAGCCCTGGAGTAGAATTTTCTGACTCTCCTTGGTCACTCCCAGCAGATTCATCTTCTTTTCTTTTCTTTTTTTTTTTTTTAGATGGAGTCTCGCTCTTGTCACCCAGGCTGGAGTGCAATGTCGTGATCTTGGCTCACAGCAACCTTCGTCTCCTGGGTTCAAGCGATTCTCCTGCCTCAGCCTCCCAAGTAGCTGGAATTACAGGTACATGCCACCACACCCAGCTAAGTTTTGTATTTGTAGTAGAGACGGGTTTTCACTATGTTGGCCAGGCTGGTCTCGAACTCCTGACCCCAGGTGATCCACCCACCTCGGCTCCCCAAAGTGCTGGGATTACAGGCGTGAGCCACTGTGCCTGGCCCCAGATTCATCTTCTAAAATGAAGGGTAGCAGGTTTCCAGACCCATATTGGAGTTGGCAGTGACCTCCAGAGTCCATGCTTGGAAAATGCTGAAGAAGATGTCAATAGTCTGTCTTGTGGTTTAAGACAAGGTGGTGTGGGGTGCCCAGAAAGTCTGTGGTTTAGGTAGTTCCTCAGCAACAAGCACTGCTCTGTGCCCCACCATCCTCAAGGCCAGTTCCACCTCTGGATGTCTCAGTTACATGAGTTGATAAAAGTCTCTAACTTCAATAAACTGGAGTTAGATTACAGATGATTATACCTGTAAGAGTCCTGACTGAAAACAGATACACAAGAGTTCCCCTAATATGAAAATACACTAAACTACTATCATCTGGAGTCATTTTTATTTCATTTTTTTCTTTTGCAGTTTTCTTTTTTCAGTACAGACTTGCCTTCAGAGGAAAGATCATTTTTACATAAGTGGATTCAGCTGCCCCCACTCACAGTCCTCACCCTCTAACCATTTGTTTTTATTTCAAAAAATTTGAGCAATATTTTCACAATTCAAAACTCAAAACAATATGAAAAGGTATACTGTGAAAAGCATTTTTGCTTTTCCCTACCTGCGTTTACTCAATTCACTCTCTCCTCGCAGATGTCCACTTTTTTTTTTTTTTGAGACAGAGTCTTGCTCTGTCGCCCAGGCTGGAGTGCAGTAGCATGATCTCCACTCACTGCGACCTATGCCTCCCGGGTTCAAGCAGTTCTCCCTGCCTCAGCCTCCCAAGTAGCTGGGATTACAGGTGCCCACCACCATGCCCAGCTAACTTTTGTATTTTAGTCAAGATAGGGTTTTACCATGTTGGTCAGGTTGGTCTCAAACTCCTGACCTCAAGTGATCCGCGTGCCTTGGCCTCCCAAAGTGCTGAGATTACAGGTGTGAGCCACTGTGCTCAGCCTAGATATCCACTTTTTATCAGATTTTTATGAAAATACAAGCCAAAACAAATATTTTAACATGTTTTCCTTTTCATTTTTACCCCAAATATAGTATACTGTACAACCGGTTTTGAGTCTTACTTTTTTGACATAGCAATGTATCTTGGAGATGTTTCCTTTATCAATACATAGAGATCTCCCTCATTTTTAAGGTTAATTTGCTTTGTTTTATACCTGTACAGTATTCTATTGTATGGCTGTGCCATTATTCATTTAACAAGTTCCTTATTTGATGAGCAATTACATGGTTTCCAAATTTTTGCAATTACAAGTAGATGACTTTGTACATACATCATGTCACACATGTGCAAGGAAATCTCTAGGAGAAATTCCAGTGAGTGGGATGTTGGAAAATTCATCTGTTATTTTGCAAATGTTATCTTGCCTTTAGAACCTTTTCACTTGAATATTTTTATTGGGAATCTTTTTTCTTTTTCTTCTTTCTTTCTTTCATTCTTTCTTTCTTCATTTTTTTCCTTTCTTTTTCTTCTTTCTTTCTTTTTCTTTTCCTTTTTTTTTTTTTTTTTTAAAGACTGGTCAAGTGCAGCAGTGGGAGTGGAGAAGGAAGACAGAAATCTGTAACTGGGCTGGGCATGGAGGCTCATGCCTGTGATCCCACACTTTGGGGGGCTGAGGTGGATAGATCACTTGAGTCTAGGAGTTCAAGACCAGCCTGAGCAACATAGGAAGACCCCCATCTTTACAAAAAAATTAGCCAAGAATGGTGGTGCAAGCTGTGGTCTCAGCTACTCAGAAGGCAAGGGAAGAAGATCGCTTGAGCCTGGGGAGGCAGAGGTTGCAGTGAGCAGAGATTGTGCCACTGCACTCCAGTCTAGGCTATAGAGCGAGACTTTGTCTCAAAGAAAACTAAACTAAAATAAAGAAATCTGTAACTGGTTGTGAACAATTAGTTGTAAACACCAGTGCACTCGGACAAGCCAGGAATCTTTCTGATTACACACATTTTCTTCTAACCTGAGGATGCTGAATATAAGTTCACGTTTCCTTGGTAACTCAGTCATCCATGACTGTAGATCAGGTGCAAATGTGGATTCTGCAGTAGACGGTGTGGGACAGAGACCTGCCAACTTGGTCACAGGCCTTCTACAAACACCCCTTCTGTTCCCTCTTTTATGTAACCACCTACTGCAGGGAGTGCAAGGCTGTGTGCTCCTCTTTCTGATGACAGCAGAACTCTCCTATCTTCTTTTATGGGCAAGAGTGTCTCCAGTTCACTTGGGTTTTTCATTATGATATTGCAAACTTTTGCAATTAGTGGCAAAATTTTGTCAATGCCTCTTTCAGTTTGTACTCACTTTTCCTTTTTGGTATCTCTCTGAAGTCCATTACTTGTCTTATACTTCTTCCCTATCTTTTGAAGGGATTGTATTTTTGTTGTTGTTTTGTTTGTTTGTTTGTTTTAAATTTTGAGACGGAGTCTTGCTCTGTTGTGAGGCTAAAGTGCGATGGTGCGAGCTTGGCTCACTGCAACCTCCACCTCTCAAGTTCAAGTGATTCTCCTGCCTCAGTCTCCTGAGTAGCTGGGACTACAGGCATGTGCCAACACACCCAGCTAATTTTCGTATTTTTAGTAGAGACCAGGTTTCACCATGTTGGCTAGAATGGTCTTCTTGATCTCTTGACCTCATGATCCGCCCACTTCGGCCTCCCAAAGTGCTGGGATTACAGGCGTGAGCCACCGTGCCCAGCTGGAGACGATTGTATTTTTATAGACATCAACAATCAAGCACAATATTCTCTTCTCCTTTCTGGCAAAGTGATCCAGGACAGAACACCAGGGGCAACCCACAGAACTTTTGATCCTCCCTGACCTTGTAGCTTGGTGGTCAGTGCAGAATGACCCAATGAGTGGGGGACACCAGCAATGCAGTAGTCAGAAAGAGAGAAAGGAAAGAATCTTTACCTTTGAGAAACTTAAAAATTGACTTGGAAATAATCAGCTTTAAGTTTGCCTAAATGTATCCATTATGTCATTTGGAAAAAGAAAATATTATTTGGAATTACCTATGGGGAGGCATCATAGTTTTTTCAGAACCAGGTATTCACAGACTTTCACCTAAAAACTAAGGATATTTCTTTATCTGCTTACATGATCACTTAAGTTCTGTTAATACTGATTGAGTATTTCCTATATCAGATACTGTGAGGGCATTTCCTCATAGTTAACTCTATTTTATTAATGAGGAAATTAAGATGTAGCGAGGTTGTCACCAGATACCAAATGATGGGGCTAGAACCAAACCCAGGACTGTGACTCCTATGGTCAACCTTTGCCATGCTGACAGTATGATTCTTAGTCACTGTCTTATGAGTATGAATTAATTTGTCAGCTTTTCTAGGGTTATATAATATAAGGCCTTGAGAAATGAAACCCTTAAGCTGGCAAGTTTAGAAAAATGGGTGAAATGTTTGGATTGCCACTTCAAAAGGGCAGGTCCTGGTTGAACTCTGAGCATCTAAGGCTTGTGGGGGTAGGAGCAGGTGATAGGAATCAGGAGTAGAAACAGTAAGAGAGGATCTGTACGATACACCTGGTCTTTGGTGGGAATGCGGATCAGTTCTTGTATGAGTACGTTTTCACGCTGCTAATAAAGACATACTGGAGACTGGGTAATTTATAAAGAAAAGAGCTTTAATTGGTTTACAGTTTCACATGGCTAGGGAGGCCTCAGGAAACATATAATCATGGCGAAAGAGGAAGCAAACACATCCTTCTTCACATGGCAGTAGGAGACAGAATGAGAGCTGAGCAAAGGGGGGGTGCCCCTTATAAAACCCCCACATCTCTTGTGAACTCACTATCACAAGAGCAGTATGAGGAAACCGTCCTCATGATTCAATTATCTCCACCTGGTCACCCCCTTGACACGTGGGGATTATTACAATTCAAGATGAGATTTCAGGTGGGGACACAGCCAAGCCATATCAGTTCTCCTGCATCCACCACAACCCGAGGAGGAGCACTGAAGAGGCCAAGGATTCCACTGGGCAGTGAGACAGGGGTGCAGCAAGCTTTCAGTACGATTCAGGCTCTGGTGGCTGTGAGGTGTGGATTCTTAGGACTCTCGACTCCTGGTATCTTTTGCTTCTGGAAGGTGTAGTAAGAGGGACTGGGGGTTGTCTTCTGTCTGTGTGGACTTCCCAAAGGAGAAGTCATGGTAAGGCCCAGGGAAAGGACCATCTAGGCTACCACAGGGCTGGGTAAAAGAAGTCCTTAGAGCTCACTTTTTTAAAAAGTTATTTTAATTTATTATTATTTTTGAACACTGTTGGTGACCATTATTTTACTGTGGTAAAATATAACATAAACTTTATCATCTTGGCAATGTTTTTTTTTTTTTTGAGACAGGTCTCACTCTGTCTCCCAGACTGGAGTGCAGTGGTGTGATCTTGGCTCACTGCAGCCTCAACCTCTGGGCTCAAGTGATCCTTCCACCTCAGCCTCCCAAGTAGCTGGGACCACAGGTGTGTACCACCATGCTTGGCTAATTTTTGTATTTTTTGTAGCGACAGGGTCTCACTATGTTGCTTAGGCTGGTCTCAAACTCCTGGACTCAAGAGATCCTTTTGCCTGGACCTCCCAAAGCGTTGGGATTATAGGCATGAGCCACCACGCCTGACCATTGCAGCCATTTTTAAGTGTGCAGTTCAGTGATTTTGAATACATTAATAATGTTGTGCAACCATCACCACCATCCATCTCCAGAACCCTTTTAATCTTGTAAAACCGAAACTCTGTGCCCATTGAACAATAACTCCTGATTCCCCCTTGCCCCAGCCCCTGGCAACCATTATTCTACTTTCTGGCTCTATTATTTTGACTATTCTAGATACCTGTGGAATAGGCATCTAGATATCAGTGGAATCATACCGCATTTCTCTTTTTGTGACTGGCTTATTTCATTTAGTGTAATGTCTCAACACCATCCATGTTGTAGCATGTGTTGGAATTTTTTCCATGTTAAGGCTTAGTAAGATTCCATTGTACATTTATACCACATTTTGTTTACCAACCATCTGTTGATGGACACTTCAGTTGCTTCCACATTGTGAATAATGCTGCTAAAAGCTTGTGTGTACAAATATTTCTTTGAGACCCTGCTTTAAAATCTGGGTATATACCAAGAAGCGGGATTGCTGGATCATATGGAGATTCTATTTTTAATTTTTTGAGGAACCACCATACTGTTTTCCATAGGAGCTGTACCATTTTTCAGTCCCACCAACAGTACACAAGGGTTCTAATTTCTTCACATCCTCGCCAACATTTGTTTTTTCCTATTTATTTATTTATTTTAGATTTGAGGGTCTTGGTATGTTACCCAGGCTGGCCTCCAATTCCTTGGCTCAAGAGATCCTCATGCCTCAGCATCTCAAGTAGCTGGGATTACAGGCACAAACCACAGCACCTGACATATTTTCCATTTTTTTGGCTAGTAGCCTTCATAATGGGTGTGAGGTGGTATCTCATAGTATTTTGGTTTGCATTTCCCTAAGAATTAGTGATGTTGGGCATTTTTTTCATGTGCATATTGGTCACCCATGTATCTTCTTTGGAGAAAGATCTGTTCAGTTCCTTTTTGAATCGGGTTGTTTTCCCCAGCCCTCAGTCTTGTCACATGTGTGGATTTGATATCAGATCAGCAGCACGTAAATTAGCCTTCTTGGAGCTGAAGCAGCAGCAGGAAGTGGTGCGGACTCTGGCTCCTGGGTTCCAGCTGTCTTGCTCTCCCTTGCTCATCAGGCTAATTATCAGCACGAGTAACAGGAAAGCCTGGAAGACCAACTTCACCTTCTTTAACAATCCTTTTACTCAGGGTCAGCCCAGAGTAGCAGGTTCCGGGTACCACCTAAGACATCTGATTTAAGGTGAAGAGTGATGTATTTAGAATTGGCCAGTGCTTTGACAGCTGCAAACATAACCTTTAACATGAGTATTAAAATGAATACTGAGCTTAGTTCAGTCTTTCATTTCCTTTTAATACTTGAAAAGCTACAGTTTTGTTTTAAAGTTCCCTTAAAAGGCTCTAGCAGGTGAATTTATTCTTCCGCTTGACTGCATTTGGACCCTTAAGTAAGAGCCACCTTGAAATTGAAACCGGGAAAACCCTGCGTCTCTGGCCAGAAGCAGCAAAGGTATGTTCTGAGATTTATTAAATAATTACCTAGTTGTTGACATGTTGTAGGCAGGAGAAAGAAAAAGCTGAGATGTTGGCAAATATGAGTAGAGATTAGTAAGGATCTTGAGTCATGAGGCTTATAAATGTGGTAGAACATTTTGGTGTTACTGACCTTTGACTCAGGACAGTTGAACCAAGTGATGTGGTCTTCAGACCCAACCTGGCCTTGGCTTGGTGTATCTTTATATTGACTGTCTCGATGACTGCAGTCAAATGTGATCCAGTTGTTTGGAGCATTCACAGCAATGACTTGAAGGGAAGAGAATAAGCAATGAGAAACAAAACTCGGAATTTGTTGGCCTTTGTGACAGCCCAGCCGCAGTTGGTCTGAATAGCACATAGGGAGGGTTTCCTCATTGCTCTGAAACTAATTTGATTCAGAGCACCAGGGGGGAGGATGTTTTCACTTGGTGATACCTTCCATCCATGTTCCAAACTTCTGCCATGTGTGCTTCTTTTGAAATTTGTCGTCATGCTGTGTACCATAATTTACTTAATACCTTGCAATGGCTCCTTAACTTAAATATTTTTATTGTAAAGAGAAACTTCTCCTACTGCTTTTTCTCCTGGATTGCCTAGCTTGGTTGATGATGTTACCATCTGTTGAGTCACCCAGGGCAGAAACATGAGCGTTATCCTAGACATCTCACTTTGCTTAAAGCCCACGCCCCATGTTCTGTTAACATTGTCTCCTGGTTGGGTGCGGTGGCTCATGCTTGTAATCCCAGCACTTTGGGAGGCCCAGGCTGGTGGATCTCTTGAGGTCAGGAGTTCAAGACCAGCCTGGACAACATGATGAAACCCTGTCTCTACTAAAAATAGGAAAATTGGCCGGTGTGGTGGCACATGCCTCTAATCCCAACTACTCAGGAGGCTGAGGCAGGAAAATCGCTTGAACCCTGGAGGTAGAGGTTGCAGTGAGCCGAGATTGCACCACTGCACTCCAGCCTGGGCAACAGAGTGAGACTCCATCTCAAAGAAAAGAAAAAACAAAAGGCTCCCATGTACAGTATGAATAGATAATTATCATCTAAATTAGGGCATTTTGGGGAGCAAAGGGGACACTAATTATACCCAGGGTAAACTGTCTGAAGCAAATGGGGATATACAGTCAACCCATCCATATGGTCTTGAATCCTCTTCTCACTACATTCTCCCTACTATCACTGCCTTAGTTCAGGCCTTCAAAATTATTTGCTTAGACTAGTATAGTAGCTTGCTACTGTTTCCTTGATTTCAATCTTGGTCCTTTCCAATGTGTCTTACACACTGCACATAAACATTTTTTCTATCACCCTTTTCAAACCCTTCAGTATCTGCCCATAATGTCATGATACATTTCAAAATCCTTAGCGTGGCTTATGAGATTCCTCACAGATCTGGTCCCTTCTAGCCTTCCAGCGTGTTTGCTCTTTTAGCTATTGTTCTATTCACATTTATTGTCACTGTGGGTGGTACAATGTTAGACTCTAGGAATATAATAATAAGATGAGTTTTTGCCCTCAAGATATTTATAGTGGAGTAGAGAAACAGTCAAGGAATGCTGTAGCAATATGTACCATGGCAAAGCGCTGCAACCTATGGCTTCACTATTTAGGGTGTTGTCCAGGAACCAGCAGCATGACCATCACTTGGGAGCTCTGTAGAAATGCAGAATCAGCCGGGCGCGGTGGCTCAAGCCTGTAATCCCAGCACTTTGGGAGGCTGAGACGGG
>NC_045443.1:99507938-99561535 GCF_002776525.5 Piliocolobus tephrosceles
AAAAAAAAAAAAAAATTAGCTGGTGTGGTGGCACACATCTGTAGTCCTAGTTATTTGAGAGTTAAGGCAGCAGAATGGATGGCTTGAGCCTAGGAGTTTGAGGCTTCAGTGAGCTATGATTGCACCACTGTGCTCCAGCCTGGGCAACAAAGTGAGACTCTGGGTCTGAAGAAAGAAAGAAATGCAGACTCTTAGTGCCCCGAGCCAGACTCAGTAAATCCGAATCTGCATTTTAACAAGATCCCTAGGTGCTTGGAGTGAATGTCAGTTTTTGAAGTCCTGGTCTACAGGACCACACTAGTTGAAGCACTTGATTCAGATCCCCAGGAATGGTCATGCCTGGCAAGAGACTTGGAGAAGACGGAGTTTGCTAAATGAAGGCGAGAAGGGAAGAGGCACATGTCCTGGACAAATTGGCATGTGCTTTGGCACATAGGCAAAAGAGGATGTGCTGTTTGGGGAAAGTTACAAGTTGTTTCATATTTTGGGAGCAAATTGCTGATGGTGGCCTCACTTAGCTCAGACATGCCATCAATTCAAGGAAAAAATTGATCAAATTTGATCCCTCCATCTCATCTTTGAGCCAATCCTGAAACATAGTGATTAAGAATGATTACTTTGATTCATAAAGGAAAAGCAGAATAGAAGTTACCAGGGGCTGGGGACAGGGGGAGATGGGGAGTTACTACTTAATGGATAAGAGTTTCTGTTTGGGATGGTGAAAAATTCCTGGAAATGGATATTGTGAACAATATTACAATAATACAATATTGTGAAAGCCATGAAATTGTAAATACTTTAAAATGATTAAAGTGGTAAATTTTATGTTACGTATATTTTATCATAAATTTTTAAAGAATAGGTATTTTGGAGTCAAGACCTAATTTTCAAGACCTACCATTTCCTTTCTGTCATGCCCCAGTCAAGTCAGACAACATCTTGGTGTCTCAGTATCCTTATCTGTAAAGTGGGAATCATGCTGGCACCTGCCTTGTAGACTTGTCATGAGGATTCCTTGAAGCAATGCCTGAAAGCACCTGGGAGCTTGTTGGTGATCCTTATGCCTGCCCATTGAAGCTCGAAATGCCCAGCCTTAGCACTTTGCCTGGCACAGCCAGAGCTGTGCATGGCAGATGCTGTTATAGCCCTTCCACCTCCTCTTTGACTGCACACCCTCAACTGTCTTCTCCCCGTACAGCAGCAGTTTTCAACTCTGGCTGTACATTAGAATCACCTGGAGTGTTTTTTAAAACCCTGTTGCCTGGAGTGATTAAATCAGAATTTCAGAAAGTCAGATGGAAGCATTATTATTTCAGGTGATTTCGGTGCGCAGCCAAGGTGAGAAACATGGTTCTGTAGTAGCGGTTTGCAAACTTTAGTGTGCGTCAGAATCACCTGGAGGGTTTGTTAAAAGTTTCTGGGACCTGCCCCAGAGTTTTCAATTTAGTGGATACTCTCCTGCTTCATTCCACCATCTATGTGGCTGCTCTTTGCTTTTGTTTGCCAACTGTATCATTTTACCCTCTTCCTAATAACCTCTTCCAGACTCATTAATGAAACCTTTGTTCAAAAGATTTGCCAGTAGGCATCTTCATGCCAGTGGTGTCTATATTCTCCAACCTGTTCTGTCTTTAGACGCAGTTGACTATGTCTCAAAATTTTCCTCCTTTGAATTCGAGCTGCCACTCTTGGAGTTCCCTCATTTCTCTTTCCTTCTCCCTCCTCTACTTGGAACTCAGGACTCCTGTGACCTTTCTTTAGGTCCCTATTTTATCCCTTAAAAAGAGCACAATCTTAAGTGTGAGACAGATGTGGGTTTGTGTCTTGTACTTGGGTAATTCAATCAAACTCTGAACCTCGTTTTTCTCACAGGAAAGTCATGGGTGATAATAGCTGCCCTATAAATAATACATCCCTGACACATAACACTCAACTTTAGCTGTTATACTGTTTCACCTTTAAAAACATTGCATAATCTTGACCTCAGAGAGAATTCCAGGGGTGGTGGGACTTGCCCAAGAGATGCAAAGGGGAGAGCTGAGAATACAGAAAGCACAGCATGGAAAATGAAGCCAGGATTTACCAAAAGCAAGGAGACGGTCCCAAGAATTTTCCAGGAGACCTAGGCAGACAGGGAAGTGACTGATGGGATCTGATAATAGGAATTGACCAAGAGACTCCCTATGACGGCATTAAAACGTGGGCCTGACGAACACAGGGAGGGTGTTATTAACGACACTAGGATGGGCTATGGAATGGCCCCAGAGGAAACTCACAAGGGGATTTCAGCCCCATCAGTGTGGAACTCAGTTGCTTTGGCAGGAAACAAAGTGAGAAGGAACCTGTTACAGTTTGCACCATCTATTATAGTTGGTGCAAAACATGACCGTGGGGTGTTACACAGAACTCTCATTACAAGATAAGGTCTCTGCATGCCATTTCCCGTCGATGATGTTATTCAGCAGGATGGCTCACATGTTGAAACTTGAAACTCCTTGGGTGAAAAAAAAAAAATCCCTCTGCAGGCTATACCAGATGTTGCTTGTTGTAGCTCCTCAAGCCCAAAAAGATGAGTTAATCCTTGAAGGAAATTATTTTGAACTTGCATCAAACTCAGAGGCTTTGATCCAACAGGCCATGGCAATTAAAAACAAGGCTATCAGAAGAGCTGTGGGTGGCAGTCCTGTCTCTGAGAAAGGAACAGGGCCACTGGCTGACGGATGCATTCCAGAACGCCTCCAGATGCAGAGGGCCACACTTAGTGTGATGTTGTGAAAATACTGCACTTTAAACACATGTAGCCATAAACAAAGCTTCCTCACCCTTTAAAGACCTCACAGAAGTATCACTCCAAGACGCTTCTCCTCTCCTGAATGCTCCAGGCCTTGCTGACCTCAGTTACCTTGAAGTTTCTCTTACCCTCATCACCCATGGCACACAGTTTACCACTTATTATTCTCCAAATACATGGTCTCCTTTCTCCAGTTATATGGTGAGTTCCTAGACACCCTAAACCCATTATATTCGATAATCCTCTATCTCTCTGAATGCCTAGAGATAGAGGCCTTAATTAATTAGAATTAATAAATTAATTCTAAGAGGAACATAATTTAAAAAGCATAATGTTCCCCTGTGCATCCCTGAAATGTAGCACAGTACCTGGCATGTAGCAGACACTCAATAAGCAAATAGGTGCTTATTAAATGAGTGGAATTGTTGATTGATAGCTAAGTTGAGTTGGCATGAAAAGGTAGATAAGGGAAGTTTTAGCAGGCATCTATTATATTATTTACCTAGCACCTCACTCCTCTCCTTCCAGAAATTTCTCTTACCCAACCCCATCTTTGTAGCTGCCACAGGAGTTGATACAAACTGCTTCAGTGAGTTCCTTTTTGAGACGTTTTGACTTGGAACCAGAGACAATGTTAAGATAATGTCTTTCCAGTGACCAAATCTATGTGGATGTACTGATAAATTTAGGAGCTATTGGCTCCCATGTTTTTCACTACACAGAGAAGGCTCACCTCTAGCTGGAGTGAAGAATGAAGCTAATGAAGAGATTGAGTGGAGCAACAGAAACTAGAAGAATCAAAGAGAACCTTGCTGGTGTTCATGGCCCTCACATTATCTCTTAATACCCTTCCCACTCCTTTTGTCTAAATGAATTTGAGTTAGGTCTCTGTCACTTGTAACCACGCAAGTCCTAACTACTACAGAAGACTACTATTACTGCATAGTAGATAATAAAAAAGAGGGGATAAATAAAATCTCATGATACCAAGTGATGAAGTCTTGCAAACAGGAATTTTTCAAAACTTCTCATCCTCATCTGTGGCTTTAATAAGCATCTTTTCACCACCCCTCCCAGAGCTGGTGTATACCAGATATAGAGGAGGCACATAGCATACCTTGATGCTGCCATTTCTGGTAGCTTGGGTCTTTGCTTTTCATTTTCAACAACTTTTTTTCCATTTGTGTATTTGTTGAGAAGTTCAGATGCCTGGGGCTGCAGTGCCATCTGTGCATAATGAAAAACATTCATAAAGAGTTTCTAAAGTGCACAAAGGGTGATGGGCTCTCTGAAGGCAGCCATGGACTTACACCAAAATACAGTCTCCATGAGCAAGGGCAGCAGGAAAGAGCCTTTGCACAGTTCCATGGTAGAGAAGATGGTTATAAAGACTGAGTGGTGTTCACATTTTCTGAACCTCAAACTCGGGCACATAGTACATGAGGGAATTTATGGAAACAACAGTACAGCTTGTTTGATGTTGGGAAACCAGCTTGGCATTGCTGGTAATCATGTTTATAGAGCTAACCTTTAGCATCAAATAATCTTTACCATCTATTCTAGACGGGCTAGTTTACTTACTGCCACCCAAGTGGCCCATGTTGGTTTTATCCTTGGCATATGCCACGAGTTCTGAGTGTCAAGTAGTTCTTCCTCCCTTTATCTGTTTTCCATTCATGTCCTACCCATCCTCCAGGTCCAACTTTCTTACCTCCTCCAGAAACCACTGTTCTGTCTAATCTGCCACACCTGGCATTTCATTATTCATTCTAAGGATGGCAAATACATGTCATATAAGCACATATCCACTCTCCACCCATCCGTGACAGACATCACTAATTGATGTTGGAGCTCTTTCCTTGTGTAGCTGGCAAAACTCTCAGAATTCTTCCCACCACAGCACTGGAGGCAGCCACTAAAGGCTGACTGGAGTTCTGTGAAGCCTAGTTGCTGTCTCTGATCTATCTATTCCCTTATATTGCTAGTTAAAGTTTCTGAGCCTGCTTGTCTTCTTTCTCTAGCTCAGCTAAGTCCCTGAGGGTGGGCACCATGCCTCAATAATCCTAACAATAACAATCCTAACAACAATAATAGCAGTGGCAAATATTCATTGAGTACTTACATGTGCTGGCATGTGCTGGCCATTTAGCATGTATTATCTAATGGAACCCTCAGCACATTCCTCTGGAGGGGGTATTATTACCCCCACTTTACAGATGGGGAGTCTAGGTCTTAGAAGATAAGCCTCTTGTCCGATTACACACAGTCAGGATGTAGCAGAACTAGAACTTAACCCCCAAGTATTTTCTCTTATCTAAAGTAGTGCATTATAGGCCGGGCGCGGTGGCTCAAGCCTGTAATCCCAGCACTTTGGGAGGCTGAGACGGGCGGATCACGAGGTCAGAAGATCGAGACCGTCCTGGCTAACCCGGTGAAACCCCGTCTCTACTAAAAATACAAAAAACTAGCCGGGCGAGGTGGCGGGCGCCTGTAGTCCCAGCTACTCCGGAGGCTGAGAAAGGAGAATGGTGTGAACCCAGGAGGCGGAGCTTGCAGTGAGCTGAGATCCGGCCACTGCACTCCAGCCCGGGCGACAGAGCAAGACTCCGTCTCAAAAAAAATACGGCGACCACCGAGATCAATGCATTATCTTGACCTCCTTTGTATCTGTGCATAGTAGGTGCTTAATGCAAATTTGTTGAATAGGAGCTTTTTAGAAAGAAATGAAGTTCTTCACAAGAGACAGAAAGAAATTGAATTGAAAATACCGGAAGCAAATTCTCTTCCCCAAGGAGTTAGAACATTCTTGAAAGAGGTTTACTAAACTCTTCCAACATCCTTGGCTAAAGGCAACACCATTCCCCATTCCACAAGTAAACACGCTTTATGGATACAGAAATACTAAAGGCCAACTCCAGTGAGTGGGAGGGACCTGGTGAGGAAGTGGCCTGGGAGCCTCCTGGCAGGGGCCTTGCAGTGCCTACTACCACCCAGTCACTGGCACCTTCCTGGGCCTCAGTTTCCAGACTTGTAGAACGATTCATTTGGACTTGATTAGCACTTCCCAAATGTGTTCCCTGAATACTGGCCCTGCAAGAAATTCATATAAAAAGTGGTTCTGTTGTCAAGCACGATTGGGAAATTGCAGTTCCCTTGGGAGAGACACAATCCATATTAAATGCTCTGAGAAGGCCAGCAGGAAAGAAGCTCCTTATTTAATGTTACTTAATTCTTATTTAACCCAGAATTTCCTAACCCTCTTTGGCTTCACATAATAACAGCAAATATCTCTCATAACTAATCCCATACTTGGTAAAACAAAAGAAAACAGAACAGAGCAAAACACACAGTTGGCTGAATATATTCTAAGGACCCTCCCTCACATTCTGTAAGTTTATGAAATAATAATATAAGTTGACTATAGACTACCCCTCAGTGAATTAAAGGTGGAAACACAATTTTGAATTTTTGAGATGTATCCAAAAAGTTTAAAGGGTTTTAAGATAAGGAACCAAAAGTTTAGTAGTTCATGCTGCCTGGTTATTTTCACCATATGAACGACAGGGGGCACTAGGGGACTGTAGTAACGGCCACCTCTCCACAAACTCAGCAAGAAAGGGCAAACCAAAGTTGCAGCAAACGGAGGGAGGGATTTCAGCAATTCCTTTTCCAGCTGAATGGAAAGCTACTGAGAGCAAACTCCTTTCCCTTTTGGGTTTCTCTCTGGCTTTCTGTTGGAGGAATACAATGAGATAGAATCAGGATAGGTAACATCTTTCTTTTGCTCATTCCCTTTATAGATAGAAAATCACAGAAAGCAACTCTTTTCAACAACTGCTTGTCAGTGGTTTGTTTCCACCGTGGGGCAACTACATCCTACTGTGGAAGTTCTGATTGAAGAAACATAGAGCCTATGAGTTGAGAAATGTATAGTTCTTTCCTTCACCACCTTTCTCATTCTAAAGGGGGAATAAATTGTACATGTGAGGAAAAGAACAAACTTCTTTAGGACATAAGTTCTTTGTAATTTAAATTTTTTCTCTAGACTTTTGGCTCAAGACTTATACAATAAGACTCTTTTTAATGATGTGGCAGGCTATAAAAGGATTGGAGGCAATTGAGAGAGGAGAGGAGAGGAGGGAAGGGGAGAGGAGGTTATTACCCGCCAATACTGCCCCTACACAGAGCCTCCCACATATGTGGATATACCACATAGCTTTTTCTCACTTACCATGTCTTTTTTGTTCTCCTGTGAAGTAGAACAAGACAGACAGGCCTCCCTATCCAAGCCAAACACAACAGACTTATAGAGCCAAACACAAGAGACTTAAGGTAATTGTGAGCAGCAAATGCTCAGGTGGGTTATTTTTTTCTCTACATCTTCCCTTGTTATTACCCGCCAATACAGCCCCTACACAGAGCCTCCCATGTAGGAGAGAAGACTTTACACAAACTTTTAAAATGTTTTCCTCAAGAGAAAGAGAAAACAAGATCCAGGAATATAGCCCATAGAAACCAGCAAAGGAAAGAGGAATCACTCTCCACCCATAGAAATCACCAGTTCAGAGAAACTCTGAGTTTGGAGAGTCTTCTGCATTCACCTAATTTCGCCCTTTCATTGTGTACACAAGGGAACCAGGGAGTCATGCAGAGAGATTCCAGCCCGGCCAGTCTTGGAGCTTCTAGACAATTGTTCCCCAAAGCAATGACCTTCCCACCGCCCTGTGCTGGACCCCAGTTTCAAGCCCTTAAGAGACTTCCTGTGCTTATCTCTGCAGGAGCAATAGCCACATTCTCTCCTAATTCTATACATTGCAGGGTGCGACTTGTTTTTGACAATCCCATTCTTGTCCCAGTGAGAACAGTGGAGAAAATAGCATGTGAGGGGATATTGCTAGGCCAGCAAACAAAGGGCAATTTGTCTGTCTGATTTGTGATCCATTTCTACCATTCACCTCTCAAAGAAATGCTGGGAAGAGCTTGGAAGCTAGCAATTAAGCAGTTTAAACTCTGGAAAGTTTCTAGTGCCTTAGAATTCCAGGAAGTGCTGAATCATAGAGTTGCAGAATAGGAAAAGATTTGTAAGACAAGAATAAAATGAATATTTATTGAACACCTCCCATATTATTTGATATATTTTGTCTCAACCTCACAGTCACTCTCAGAGGCGGGTGTACTGTGATCTCCTGTTAGAGGAGGAAACTGAGGGTCAGAGTGGTTAATTGGAACTGGTAAGCTAGGATTTGAACTTAGGTCTATTTGGACTGAAGAAACAACTGCTCAGAAGTATTATGCTATTGCTTTCTTTATTCTTACTTCCTGTTTCTTACTGGAGGATGCTCAGTTCATATCCTCTATCTGTGAAAGATACTTGCCCCCAAACTGTCTTCAGATTAGTTTCTTACAGATAGAAACAGTCTATAACCACAATTGTGTCTGCCTTTCACAACCATTTTAGTGAACAAGTTCCTCCTGGCATCTAACTTAAATCCCCCCAATGCACTTAGAGCCACCAGCCCTGCCCTCAGGGAACATGCAACATGGCTAGAACATTCCAGTTAGCAGCAGCTTCCCAGTCTTGGTTCCAAACTGCTTCTGTTAAAAGAATTGCCAATTCAGAACACAAGCACTGTCATGAAGCCTTGCCCCAATCCAGATGTTCCACTCCTTGCACCCCTTTCTGGGTGAACATGAATATCACTCAGGCTCAGGTCCTGTTATCCAAATGCCATCAAGAGGGATTAAGGCTTTCCTTCTATCTCCATTTCCTAGCTAAGCCTAGATTGGACCTTCTTTTTCAAAGTACATTCTAGGACTACCATTTTATGTGATCAAATAAAGGGAGGGCTTATTTATATCTGAGCTGTGTCAGGGTTGAGAAAACAAAATTCTTCCACTGGGAATTTGGGCACCTTCTATATTCTATGACTCTTTTTTGTTTGAGACAGAGTCTTGCTTTGTCACCCAGCTTGGAGTGCAGTGGTGTGATCTCAGCTCACTGCAGCCTCCGCCTCCCAGGTTCAAATGATTCTCATGCTTCAGCCACCCAAGTAGCTTGGATGACAGGAATGTGCCAACATGGTCAGCTAATTGTTTTGTATTTTTAGTAGAGATGGGGTTTCACCATGTTGGCCAGGCTAGTCTTGAACTCCTGGCCTCAAGTGATCCACCTGCCTCAGCCTCCCAGGTTGTTAAGATTACAGGTGTGAGCCACACTGCCCAGCCCACCTTCTGTGTTTCTTTACTGACAGAAAAATCTAGCCCTTTGCAAATATGCATGCATACAGCATGATAGAGAATAACCTTCAATCTTGCTCCTTTAGGGGCATATCTTTACTCTTTATGTATTTAATAGCTTATTTTAATAATAGCTCATGTTCAGTGAGTGTGTAGTATGTGCTGGGCTTTCCATGTTTTAACATGTTTTAAGCTTTCCATGTTTTAGCTCATTCTTAGCAATTCCAAGAAGTAGATGCTGTCTTTAGCATTTTTATTATTATTTTTTTTTTTGTGTGAGACAGGGGTCTCACTCTGTTGCCCAGGCTGGCATTCAGTGGTGCAATCTTGGCTCATTGCAACCTCTGTCTCCCAGGTTCAAGCTGTTCACCTCAGCCTCCCAAGTAGCTAGGACTGTAGGTGTGTGCCACCATGCCTGCCTAATTTTTGTGTTTTTTGGTAGAGATGGGGTTTCACCATGTTGGCCAGGCTGGAGCATTTTGATTTTACAACTGAGGCAAAGAAGGGAAGCAAATTACCTAAGGCTGCCAGGTAATAAGTGACTGAACCTAGCCAATCTAATTTCCAGAATACATGCTCCTGAGCACTCTATTAGTTAGTATTCATTTTGGCTGTGAGTAACAGAACCCGAAACAACAATGGTTTAAATTAAATGGAAGTTTACTTCTCTTCGGTAAAAGTCCCGAGGTTAGTCCAAACTAGATAGTCCAAAACTAGACTAGAAGCTCGACTCCACACAGTGCTCAGGGCTCCAGGCTCCTTCTCTATTCTAGTACTCCTAATGTGTAGTTTTATCCCCAACATCCAAAATAGATGCTAGAACTTCAGCCATTCCATCAGTATTCCAAGCAGCAGGATAAAAGAAGGGACAGGATAGAAAAGGGACGAAACACATGCCAGTTGTTTACTATGGACTGTTTCTGGATGCAGCCATGTGACATTTCTGCTTACATCCCACTGATCATATTAGCAAGAGGGCTGGGGGTAGTTGTTATTCTAGGTGGCTCTGTGACTGGTTATAAATTAGAGGATTTTATTACTGAAAGAAGGAGAGGAGTAATCAGTGGCTAGTTGGGTATATGGAGGGGTAGGGGCAGATGTAGCTGGAGAAGGGGGCAGGGCCTGGGTGATGAGAACTTACCAAGACCCTACATTTCCCCTCTTCTAATCTTTGGGTTCATTCTCCATTCCAGCAGGTACCAAGGGAAGGCAGGGCCATCCCTTGAAAACCATCAGTTTTGGCCACTGACTGACCCCCTGAAGCTTTGTAATCAGCACTCCTAGAACACAACTCAGGTGTCCACCTTGGTGACGAACTTTAGGCAGGTTCCAGCCTGGGACCATCATTTCATTGGGTTCAAATGGAGGTGGGTGGCATCTGATCAGTGTCTCCAGAAAGCCCAGAAAGGGAAGGTGGTGTGGGAAGGAGGACACTGTGATGGGCCACAGCCTCAGAGTGGCTTTTGCCTCTGAACCTCCAGAGTGAGCCTGGATACTAGCCAAGAGAGTAACTTCATGGTTTCCAAGGCTCTTTTGCATATGCTATTTCCCTTGAAACATACAAAATTGTGATAGGGCTTCCTCTGCTCCCTGTTTTGCCAGTGAGGAAAAAAGGAGTCAGAATCCCCTTGTGATTTTCAGTAGGATGAGGTGAGGTCTTAGAATCTGTCTTTTCACAGGGGTGCCAGGGGACTCTTATGTTTAACTAACTTTGGGAAACACCAATTTCAGGGTGGCAAGTGATATAGGAGGGCCACATCTTAGGGGGCAGATAAATCACAAGACTGTAGACTCTGTGATGAATAAAATGCTCTAATTTATTTTTGTTTTGTTTTGAGACGTAGTCTCACACTGTCGCCCAGGCTGGAGTGCAATGGCATAATCTCGGCTCACTTCAACCTCCGCCTCCTGGGTTCAAACAATTCGCCTGCCTCAGCTTCCCAAGTAACTGGGATTACAGGCGCCCACCACCATGCCCAGCTAATTTTTATATTTTTAGTAGAGACAGAGTTTCACCATGTTGGCCAGGCTGGTCTCGAACTCCTGACCTCATGATCTGCCTGCCTCAGCCTCCCAAAGTGCTGAGATTACAAGCGTGAGCCACCATGCCTGACCAAAATGCTCTAATTTATAACCAGTCACAAAGCCATCTAGAATAATGACTAGCCCAGCCCTCTTGCTGCTATGATCAGTGGGATGTAAGCAGAAATGCTACCTGGCTGCATCCAGGAAGTGTCCACAGTAAATAACAGGCATGTGTTTCATCCCTTTTCTATCCTGTCCCTTTGAGTTATGCCTGTCATCGTCACTGCTATGTCTCTGTACCTGACACACTGTAGATATTTGTTGAAAGGATGAATACAGACAAGTTGAGACATTCAGACTTTTAGATCCTACTTCTTCTAGTGCCATGGAAAAATCCTAGAAGGAGCTCACATTTTATTATGTTTACCACCCACAAGATGAGCGATAAGTACTATTAAAACTCGTTGTACAGATGTTAAACACTGGGGTTAAATGACTTGCCCAAGGTTACACAAACAGTAAGTGGTAGAACTAGGATTCAAACTCATACTCTTCAATATGATGCTCTTTTGTTCCTTTTATATAGAGCAACTATTTATTCCATTGCAATAGATTTACCATAACTCAAATCATTCCCTGGGAAGCAGAAAGGCTATTCTATAGATTTTTTCATATAACAAGTAACCTAATACACAGATGTGAGCCCTGTCACTTGACACCGCCCATGTTATAGAAAAGTTCCACTCTGCTTCACAGACTATTTGCTCGCATTGAGGTGCCAAACGAGATTGGCGGAGAGGAGCATATATTGACCTTGAATATTTACTTTCCTCATGAGCACACATCTGTTTTTGTTTACGGCGATGGGGGCAATCAGAGTGAGCTCTCCTCAGCAGACATTCTTGACAGTGGATTTCTCTCCCAGTCTGAGAAGTTTTATCATCTCTGAGGCTGGCAAGCAGGCTGTCAGTTTAAACCGTGCCCTTTTGAACCCAGAGGCTTCTGGGCTCTTCTGTTCCTTCCAAAGGGGCATTATTACTTCAGGGCTGAACTGACCTTTAAGGAGATGTGAGATTTTGTGGTGGCGTAACTACATCCAAGGGACCTCGCATAGACCCAGAAGAGTGAAACAGCTCTAAAAACCCCTCTCTTATCCATCAACAAATTCAAAGTACAAGAGCTGAGCCCTTATCTGATCTACTTTCTTAGGGGCCCTCATTCCTTGGCCCCCTTTTGCATCCACTGCCCCGGCTCTTGCACGTGCGGTGGAGGGGAGGTTGCCCCCATGGGGAATAGTTTCTGTTTCCTTCCTTTGTTAACATACCTTTAGGGAAGACATAATACACACAGATTGCACTGGCATGTGTTGTCTCATAACGTGTTTGGTATTAGTAGCCTTCAGGTGGTTTCTGGCTAGTTCTTCCTCTGTCTTGAACACAGACTGGCCCCTGCACTGTCTAACACAGCGGCAGGTTCGGATAGTTGGCAGTGGGTTTCATGAGGACTTGGCTTTTTCAGTCAGCTACTTTCCTTGAAAGAAGAGTTAGAAGCAGGGCTTTATGTTCCTTGGGTGCAAGCAAATATGACTGGGTTTTTGCATCTGTCCCGTCACCCCAAGTGATGAGACCAGTAGTCAATTCATTGGCCAGCAGAAGGTACATCCTGTGACACTTTTTGGAAGTGAAGCTTTTTCAAAGAGCAGGGTATGAAAAGTTAGTAGCTGTGGGAGACGGGAATACAGAAGGCCTTGGTAGTAAGTGTGTCCGTGAAGTGCTGTTCAATCTGACTTTGTATTTATAGTCTAGCTCAGTAAACATGATGTGACTTATTTTCTTGGTTACAAAGGAAATAGGCTCATAGTCAGTACTTCAATATCTGATTTCTTAGACCTGTGACATTTATATCACACTTCTGACAGTTAAAACTTTTGTCTTCTGAAATACCTGCTCATTCCACCAGGAAAAGCATTTTGGAATACATGTAACCTCTGTGACCCCAGCCATTCATTTCCCTTTACCTCCCCACACCCTGCATGCCATACTTATTTATTTATTTATTTATTTATTTATTTATTTATTTTTTGAGACAGAGTTTCACTCTTGTTGCCCAGGTTGGAGTACAATGGTGTGATCTCGGCTCACTGCAACCTCCACCTTCTGAGTTCAAGTGACTCTCTTGCCTCTCAGCCTCCCGAGTAACCAGGATTACAGGTACCCACCACCATGCCTGGCTATTTTTTGTTGTTGTTGTATTTTTAGTAGATAATGGGGTTTCACCACGTTGGCCAGGCTGGTCTCGAACTCCAGACCTCAGGTGATCCTCCCGCCTTGACCTCCCAAAGTGCTGGGATTACAGGCGTGAGCCACCAGACCCAGCCTATTTGTTTAATTTTACAACCAGCAACAAGCCTAGCATGCCACACTTAAGTGTTTCAAATTATAAAACTCTTCCAAGTAATGGGAACTGGAGGTTTCTTCCTGTGGTGCTGAGAGAAGGTGACAATGGCTAAGCAACAGGTAGTTAAAGATTTGAGCATGAAGGGGCCCTGTACCCACTCCATTGTCTTTGAGGTAGATATAAGTCATGTGGAAGTGTGAGAACCAGACACTGCCTTCAATGCTGTGGGAACCCAGGTGAAGTTTCCCCTTTATAAAGTTTTCCCTATGCCTCCCTTGGAGGGATGAGGCAACAGAACAGAGCTCCGCGCTTTCACATAGCCATGCAGGGTCCAGGATCCCCACCGTCTAAGAGAGAGAAAGGAAACTGGGAAAGAGATCTGATATTGAGCTTCCTGCCAATTTTGTCCGGTGGGACACTCAAGCTGGATTTAATTCGGTATAGCAAAATAAAGAAATACTCATCATACACTCTATGAGTGTTGTGTAAAAATTCTTAACTGTTAACAATATATAAAAAATCAATCTCAATTTGCAAAGATATTAATATTTAAATCAGAACATTTTCTCCATTAGATTAACATATATAGACTGGGTGTGGTGGCTCACGCCTGTAATCCCAGCACTTTGGGAGGCTGAGGCAGGCCGATCATTTAAGGTCAGGAGTTCAAGATCAGCCTGGCCAACATGGTGAACTCCTGTCTCTACTAAAAATTAAAAAATTAGATGGAGGTTGCAGTGAGTCAAGATCATGCCACTGCACTCCAGCCCCAGCAACAGAGTGAGACTTCATCTCAAAAAAAAAACACAAAAGATTAACAAATATATATATATATATAATATTTCAGTCTCAGCGGCAACAAAGATATTTTTAAAAACTCACAGCCAACGATGGTAAGTGAGGGTATGGAGGAATGGTCATGCTTACACACGTTCATTAGATATATAAATTTGGCACAAATTATATATCTTTTGGCAAAGATATATCCTTCTGGCACATAATTTGATAAATAATAACAGCCTTAAATTTCGACCTAGTAATTCTTTTACCACCAGTCTATTATTTGTGGAAGTTGTTATTATGAAATAATCAGAAACTTGGATAAAAATTTATAAACAAAGTTGTTCATGGGAGCGTTATTTATAGTTCTAATAAATGTGATGTTAAAAGTGTGATTTGAATAATGAAAAATGGTTAAATGATGGCACATCCATAAAATTTCATATTGAGGTAGACATTAAGGTCCTTCAAAACTCATATGGCTCCCTCCCAGATTAAGTTAAAAATAGACATGTATATAAGCCAGCTCTTGCCACATAAGAAAACACCCCAAAATTCAGTGGCTTAAGACGCTGTCAAAATCCATGGATTGGCTGGATGAATCTTTAGGTCTGAGCTGGCTCAGCTGGAGCTGGTGGCATGTATGGGACAGCCAGGATGGCTCAGCCTCTCTCTCCATGTGGTCTTTCACCCTCTAGGTCAATCTTAGGCTATTCGAAAAGCATGAAGAGAGAAAAGCTCCAAGGCACAAGCATGTGTCAAGCTTTGCTCATGTTACATTTGCTCATGTCCCATTAGCCAAACTAAGTCACATGGCCAAGCCCAGAGTCAACAGGTGGAGAAATAGACTCAATCTCTTGATTGGAGGATCCGCAAAATATTGTAGCGTGAATACACACACACACACACACACACACATACATATTGACTGGGCTGATGCCTGTAATCCCAGCACTTTGGGAGACCAAGACAGGCAGATCACTTGAGGCCAGGAGTTCGAGACCAGCCTGGCCAACGTGGTGAAACCCTGTCTCTACCAAAAATACAAAAATTAGCCGGGTGTGTGGTGCATGCCTGTAATCCCAGCTACTTGGGAGACTGAGGTATGAGAATCATTTGAACCCGGGAAGTGGAGTTTGCAGTGAGCCAAGATTGCACCACTGCACTCTAGCCTGGGCGACAGAGAAAGACTCTGTCTCAAAAAAAAAAAAAAAAATTAAAAATACATATATATATTTATTTCACATCAAGTAACTTGTTTTGGCTAATAAAATATGTACACTTTTCTATATTCTCCTTTCCTCTTGCTCGATGATCAGATACATTTGAAATAGCAGCTGCTCATTTGGGCTGTGTTTCAAAGTGATCAAAATGCTGTCCTGCACTGGACATGTGGCTTGAATCAGAAACAAACCTTTGCTGTATGAAGTCACATAGCCACATTGAGAATTTTTTGTTATTGCTACGAAACCTACTTTGTCTACAGTAGTACAAAAATTATGCAGGGACTAAAATGATATTTTTAGAAAATAATTATGTGGGAAAGAATTCAATAATAAAACTCCATATAAACAAGCAGCCTATGAAACAGACACATACTTGTATATGTTATGTAATCCCAAATTTGCATTTGTATTTGCAAACACATACACGCATATATACTGAAAGGAAATATATCAAAATGTTAACAGTAGGTTACAGATAATTATTTTTTTCTTCTCCATATTTTCCAAATTTTTGATAATAAGTTTGTATTATCATGGGTAAATTATATATATTTTTTCAATTTCTCCCTAGCCCGTCCCTGTAAGAGTATTACTTGGCCGAGCGCAGTGGCTCACTCCTGTAATCCCAGCAGTTTGGAAGGCCGAGGCGGGTAGATCACTTGAGGTCAGGAGTTCGAGACCAGCCTGGCCAACATGTTAAAACCCATCTCTACTAAAAATACAAAAATAAGTGGACATTGTGGCGCATTCCTGTAATCCCAGCTACTCAAGAGGCTGAGACAGGAGAATTGCTTGAACCCAGGAGGTAGCAGTTGCACTGAGCTAAGATTGTGCCACTGCACTCCAGCCTGGGTGACAGAGTGAGACTCTGTCTCGAGAAAAAAAAAAAGAGTATTACTCATCCCTGTCCATCAGAAAATAGAGAATATTTTAACACTGGCAGGGAGTATGGCATCATTCAGAAGTCATTAACCAGCATAGAACCCTATTCTGAATTAAAGTAGGCTTGTTTCTTTCAAAACCTCGCCAGTGATTTCTTAAAATATATGGAAGGTTGATCATTTATACACAAAATGCTCATTTATTCAGAGAAAATGAAGCTTCTTATTTTTCTATAAATTACCTCATCCTCCTATAAGCTCCATCCTGCTGAGTAACAAGGAAACTTAGATTTAAGTATTTCGGTGTCCCCTCTGTCTTCTGCCCCAAGTGGCTTGTTAGGGTTTGCTGATTGTGTGGCTGTGGTGATGGGTGGGTGGAATGCCAATCTTTGTGCTGGTCTCATGCCAGATCTTCACCCGTTTTGAGGAAATGATTTCCCTGTCTACCCTGTCACTCCTCACTCTGCCGGCACCTTCTACAAATATCTGTGGCTACAGTCATACTCTCTGTCTGCTGTCTCTCAGCTCAGCCAGGGTTTGGGAGCCTCCTGGTTAACTTGCCTCATCTCAGCTCTCTGAGGTTGTATATTTCTTTCAAGTTGTGGGGATTCCCATTCGATCACCTGCCCAGGTGGTCTGCCCACAAGCTCCCACTTTGATAACACTCTGCGGAGCTTGCCAGCACACCATCTACCTTCTTTATCTTTCACTGGGCCCTTGAAGGACTTTAGGACACCTTCCACACCACATGAGAGCCAAGGACAGCTGGGCTTAGCAGCCCAGATTGGTAGAGGGGGCACTCTGTTTTGTTCCAATTGCTGCCCTTCTACAGGAGAAGAATTTTCTGTTTTGCTGGAAGGATGTGAGCTAGACTTCCTGTCCTTGGCTTCGGGTGAAGGTCACAGAAGGAAGTTGGGCCCTATTATCCCAGTGGTTGCAAGTGAGGGCTCTACAGGCTCTTCAGATCTGAACAAGCTTCTCTCCTGCTTCTCTGAGAGTCATTCTCTAGTCATATTTGGGAGCGTAATTCTCATCTGCTTATCATTTCCCCGGCATAGTACATGGGAGTCAGGATCACACAACATTCCTTTGTTGTTCTCAGGATGCCTCTGAGCTCCGATCCTTGAATGTTTTGCTCCAATTCATGCTGAATTTCTTGAATGGCCCCCCGCACACTTCATGTTACTTCCTACTTCTGAGCCTTGGTCCATGCTGTTTTCTCTGCTCAGACTGCCCTTCCAACATCCACTGCTCTTGGAAAACTTCTGCTCATCCCCTAAGACACTGCCCAGGACTCTTTCTCTGAATGTTCACTTCACTCTGGGCACTTTGCATGATGAACTTCATCAAAAAGACCTTCTGTGTCTGTCTTCATCATGAGAACAGAAGGTCCTAAGGGGCCAGGGTTTCATCTAAAGCATCTTTGTTTTCCTAATGCCTGATACAGAAAAATGCTCAACAAATGTTGGTTTGCAAAAATAAACCTTGGGCCAGGCGCGGTGGGTCGCGCCTGTAATCTTAGCACTTTGGGAGGCCGAGTGGGTGGATCATGAGCTGAGGAGATCAAGACCATCCTGGCTAATATGGTGAAACCCTGTCTCTACTAAAAATACGAAAAATTAGCTGAGCGTGGTGGCATGCACCTGTAGTCCCAGCTACTCAGGAGGCTGAGGCAGGAGAATCACTTGAACCCGGGAGGCGGAGCTTGCTGTGAGTCGAGGTCATGCCACTGCACTCCAGCCTGGGAAACAGAGTAAGACTCCATCTCAAAAAAATAAATTAATAAATAAATAAAATTTAAAAAATTAAAAAATAAACCTTGGGTAAAGTATGCATGGGATCTCTCTGTATTACTTCTTACAACTGCGTATGAATTTACAGTGATCTGACAATAAAAAGTTTAATAATAATTTTTTAAAAAATTCCTAAATGAACAGAGCCCATCATTTTTGAAAGCTCCCTGGTTACTCCCTGGTAGAAGACCAGAGTCCAAAGTAAGTCTGAGGCCTTGAAGAAGATGCCATTTTCATGTGAAGGGTGGATGCTTCAAATTAATAGTTGGATCCCCCACTTGCCCTCAGAACCATCAAGTTCAGAAAGCTTTGAAGGAAGTTGCAGCACCTGTTAGCACATACAAATTACACCAATTATAAAAAGGAAAGCTTCTGGGCAGATGAATTAGAAAAAAAGGGCTTCTCTAGGCTTGGTGGGTGGTAGTGTCTTTGTGTGAAATAAAAGCATGGTACCCCTTCCACTCGATGCTTCAGCCACACAAGCTAAGAGAGGAGTCAATTTCAGCCTCTTTCTTCCCCTCAGTCCCTCTCTCTTATATAAGGCATAACCTGAACGCAGTAGCCCAGGCCTGAGTATTTTCCTAGGTTTGCCATCTCATTTCAAACGGCCAACTACCATGTTTTCATCCCCACTGGAGTGTCTGCTCATGTGGAAACATTATCTGTGGGTGTAGCAAAAACAGTATTTTCTGTTAAATTTCTTAAATGAGTCAATGTAAGTAAAGAGTTAAGGTCATGCGCAGTGGCTCACACCTGTAATCCCAGCACTTTGGGAGGCCGAGGCAGGCAGATCACCTGAGGTCGGGAGTTTGAGACCAGCCTGGCCAATATGGCAAAACCCCGTCTCTACTAAAAATACAAAAATTAGCCAGGCATGGTGGCATGTGCCTGTAATCCTAGCTACTTGGGAGGCTGAGGCAGGAGAATCGCTTGAATCCAGGAGGCGGAGGTCAGTGAGCCAAGATAGCGCCACTGCACTCCAGCCTGGGCGATACAGCGAAACTCTGTCTCAAAAAAAAAAAAAAAAAAAAAAGTTAGTATACTTGAGTTAGTGGTCCATTCTCCACCAAAATTAGTTCCCTTTTAGTGAAGATGCCCTCTGTCTTAGTCCATTCAACCTTTAATGATAGTATACCATAAGTTGGGTGGCTTAGAAACAGCAGAAACTTATTTCCCACAGTTCTAGAGGCTGGGAAGTTCAAGATCAAGGTCTGGCATATTCAATGTCTAGTGAAAGCCTACTTCCTGATTCACAAGCGGTGCCTTCTGCTGTAACTCACATGTTGGAAAGGACAAGGGAAGTCTTTCAGGTCTCTTTTACGAGGGCACTAATCCCATCCCCATGACTTCATCGCCTCTCAAAGGCCCCACCACCATCACCTTGGGGGTTAGGATTTCAATATATGAATCTGGGGGGACATAAACATTAAGACCATAGCAGCCTCCTCTGGAGTTTCTTCCTAGTGGAATTTCTTGGTAGAATAAAGTTTTCTGTAGCAGAGTTTTTGTTTGTTTTAATACCTGGAGAGTGAAAATGAGGGTCCAGGAACCAGTTCTGGTCTCTTTATGTTTCTCAAAGGAGTGGTCCTACAGGACTTTGCTAAGCAGGCAGAAATATGCCTCTTAGTTAAGATTACAATCACTTCACATAGTACATTTGTTGCATGGAGCGAGGGTGGAGTAACAGCCTGTTGAAATCATTTTTTAAAATAAGAAATGTTTATAAATGTATTTGCATCTATTATTGTCTTTGATTTCTTTTCCACAAGACTATGAATTCTTTATGCATGAGGACCTTGAGTTCACACTTGCATGGCTAATCTGCTGGGGTCTCGTGTTGTCATGCCAAGGTGGCACAGATACACAACTGACAAGTGACACGTAGCAGAGAGTGAAACACAGTTTACTGGGGATGCTTCGATGTGGAGTGGCAGCAGAATGCATAGTACCCTGGCTGTAATCATCGACAGAAAGCTGGTTGCTTGGTCAGCCAGAGCTGGATGCTGGCTTCCCGGCAGTGGCACCTGGGAAAGGACCCTGCCCCTTACTGCTCTATGTATTTATGGAAATGATGGCGATGACATCTAGCACACTGCAGATATTGGGAACTTCTTGGTTGAGGAAGCGGCCTTGTTAGAAGACACAGTTTCTAGAGTTTAGCCTCTGGCATCAGCCTGTTGTTCCCTTGAACTAACACAGACCTGCTCAGCCATCTTCTTGCTACACTACCAAGAAGGCTGCTGGGATTTATCTGTCCTCTAGCACTTAGTAGGTAACTGGGCACTCAGTAAGTGTTGTATAAATAGAACTATTATTGTTAGGAGGAAATTCATATTTATTTCATTTAAATTTGCTCTCCTTTCACAAGCTGGCTATAGTAAGGTCCCTTAGGAATGGACAGACTAGGCAGGGTCAAGGGGGATTTTCTCCTGCTGCCCATTTCATAGAGAAGGAAAGGGGCAGATTAGCTACCATGAGGTTTTTAGTTTGTTTGTTTGTTTGTTTGTTTGTTGCACCGGGATCCTTAGAATAAAAACCAAGAGAGCTTCTCTGTCCTGCTGAGTAGAAGAGGTAGCCACTGGAGAGACCTGGGTACAGAGGAACAAGACAAGGCATAGCTATATGCCCCAAATCACAGTTTGGGCAGAGTAGCCCAAGGAGGGCACACAGTTTGGGCAGAGTAGCCCAAGGAGAGCACACAGTTTGGGCAGAGTAGCCCATCATACCCCACTGTGCCAAAGAGAACCTTGAGACCATTCTTGGGAGGGGTCTGGGTGGGTATGGTGGTCATGTTGTTTCAACCCAAACCTCAGGGCCACCACGTGGCAGCTGTTGAGTGCTCTTTCGGAGGTAAATGTGTGAAACCAGGACTGTTCCAAGGGGGAAAAAAAGTTCAGGATTCATCAATAAGACGGGTTTCTTGTGGTCCCTGAAGGCCTCAGCATCACAAGAGGTTCCAGATCTGCTGCTCTGGGGATCCACATGAAGCAGGATGATGCGTCTGCTGAAATTAAAGGGACAGGGCGGTGAGAAAAGTCTCCATCCCAGGATGGCAGGCTTCCACAGCCACAGCAACTCGTGACAGGTCTCACGGGGGAATGAGCAGAGCTGCGTCCTTTGGAGCCAGTGACATCAGGTCTCAGGTAGCGTGAAGGATGCTAGCCATGGAGCAGCCAGCCACTAAACTGTACTGGGCAGCAGAGGATGCTCCTGCTGCATGTCCTTCCATGGGCAAGAGGAGGCACTGCAAGAGAAGGCAGAAAATGTGTTTCGGAGCATTGGGAAAGCCTTTTTTTTTTCTCTCCCTCAAATGGAACAGAATCCCAGGGTAGGATGGATCTGTGACCTCCTGATGACAGGTGGACCTATGAATTTGAAATACCAAGGATAAGGAAACAGCCTGTTCTATTGAAGGTTCATATAGCCCAGTGGTCCCCAACCATTTTGGTGCCCAGGGACCAGTTTCATGGAAGACAGTTTTTCCATGGACCAGTGTTGGGAGAGGGGTGATTTCAGGCTGATTCAACCACCTTACATTTATTGTGCACTTTATTTCCATTATTATTACATTGCAATATATAATGAAATAATTATACAGCTCACCATAATGTAGAATCAGTGGGAGCCCTGTGGTTGTTTTCCTACAACTAGATGGTCCCTTCTGGGGCTGATGGGAGACAGTGACAGATCATCAAGCATTAGATTCTCATAAGGAGCTCACAACCTAGATCCCTCACACGTACAGTTCACAATAGGGTTCGCGGTCCTATGAGAATGTAATCCTGCTGCTGATCTGACAGGAGGCAGAGCTCAGGCAGTGATGGGAGTGATGGAGAGTGGCTATAAACACAGATGAAGCTTCTGTCACTCGCCTGCCACTCACCTTCTGCAATGTGGCACAGTTCCTAACAGGCCACGGACCGGTACTAGTCTGTGACCTGGGGCTTAGGGACCCCGGATATGGCCCATCTACTACTACTACGATTACTAGTGCTACTGCTATTACTGTCTAACGAGGCACTGTGCTAAAAGCTGTACAAGCATTTTTCCACTTAATCCTAGAAATAACCTTATGAAGTAAGTACTGCAATTTAGGAATCTGAAGCTTAGCAAGGCTGCATAAATTGTTCAAGATAAAATAGCTTGGAGTGGTCTAGCCTGGAACAGAACACAGTTATGTTGGATTCCAGAGTCCACAAGCCTCAGCATTACTCTGTTTTGTGTGCATCTCAAATGTCTTAAGTAATTGATGCAGCCAAGATAGCTTCCCTCGGTGAGTGCCATGTGGCAAGAATTGTGTTTATTCTTTTTACCACTGTGGTCCCAATGCCGAGTATGGTGCTTGGTTCCCAATAGGTATTAGATATGTATTTGTGGAATAAAAACAGGGATGTGTGTGTAGCAGAAAACCTTCAGTTTATACTGAGCTTCTTTCCTGAAGAGAGTTATGAATCATATTCCCATACTAGGTCAAGGGATGGAAAACGTGATCATCAGACTGTTTGTGCTTTTAACATTTCAGATTCAAAATAAGCATTGTTTTATGATCAAAATGAATTATCCTGACATTCTATCACATCTTATCAGACTCTTCTTTATTCAAAATGCTGTTGGTACTATTACTTAATAAACTGGAGCAAGCAATAAATTCCACTGGTCTACAGAGACTGTGGTTGGGTTCCCAGTACCAAAATGATTTTGATTATTGAGTTGGCATATTCCTCTAAACATTCCAAAATCAGTGGTTGGCAGCAGCAATATTCTGAAAGAAAGAGAAAAAGAAAAAACAGAGCGTGCGCATGCACACACATACACACACGCGCTCACACACACGTGGTAGCTTCAAAGCCTCTTTCACATTAATGGATTCCTTATGGATTACATGGCTGTAATTGTGAAAGAGCACAAAGAACTAAAGGGAACCTTATTTCTTTAAACAAAAACTTTTTTTAAAAGATGTTCCTTTTGAAAAGTCATTTGTTTTTTCTGAAGAGAGTAGGAAAAAAAAAAAAAAGCTCCAACATAGTGGAACTCTTAAAATGTGTCAGGAACACAATAGAAAACCAGAATAAATGTAGGCAAGGCAACCACATGAAACCAGTCACAGAGTGAGTTCATTTGTACTCTAACAGCAGCCGTGGATGGAGAAAACAACCAGCAGGAGAGAGAGTAGTGAGAAGTGCCAGCTCATAGTAAGGGGGCCAGTAGGAAGGGAGACGGTGTGTGGTAGGGGGAGGGACATTCTAGAATTCAAAACAACAGACTATTCATATCATATTCCTAAAATCGGTATAATGAAACCTGTTTATATTATCCTCAAATTAATTGTTCAATGTTCGAATGTCAGTGTCCCAGCCAATGACCCACCAACAATTTCCTTGTTCATAACATTTTCTTTCCTTGGTCTTTCGAAAAAATAATGAATGAGTTTCTCTATTTATAAAGCTTCTCTGAAATGTCTTCTTACGTCATGGAGGCTGGGAGTTCATCTTGGGACACTGGATGTGATGGGGGGCCCTTGGCTGGGACCAGGAGGTTTTTGTGATTGTGAGGCAACTTCTGATCCCATTAGCTGATGGTTGACTGACATTTTGGAACAAGATTTTGCAAGAGACTGGGGAAAGGAAAAGAAGGAGCATGGGAAGGAGGCACTTAAAATACTGAGAAGGCAGGAATAAGCTGAGTGCTCCCAGATTTGAGGAGGATTTTATTATTGGACACAGATCTCTGGTGAGCTTGCAGCCAGGATGTTGGAGGCCTGGTATGGGGGACCTAGTTTAGGTTTTCTTGTCAGCTTTGTGTTGACCTTACCAAATAAACTATCTCTGTGAGAAAAGGTAAATTAACTTCTCATTTATAAATTAAGTAGCAATGTATACACGCATGAGGGGGCAGCCTTTCCTGGAGGGTTTAAGATAATATTTTGAGAAAATAAAAGGAAATACCACTTTAGATGCCTGGAAATTGCTTCCCAGAGAAGTGGCATAAGCTGAAAGTAACTAGTTCCATGAAAGATTTATCTAGATTCTTTGTTACTAGATTTGCAAATACTTTTCTTAGTGGAAGTGAAATGCTTTGGGGAATGTTTTTAAGTTTTCCTTAGTATTCGTGTCAGAAGCAGAATATTGGTTGGGTTGCATAGGATCTGACTGATTATGTAATGTTTCACTGAAAAGAATTATTATACTCTGGAAGATTTCAGGAAGGCCCTCTATCCAAAGTGTGTGGAAAGGTAGAAGAAAAGGAATGGGCTTTGCAGTCAGACAGCCAGGGATTTGAAGCCTACTTGCACTACCTCCTGGTTGTAAGATCTTGGGTAAACCACTTCACCTCTCTGAATCTCAGCTCAATGCTGAGGACAAAAATATGTGCCTAACAAGGTTTTTGTGAAGAGCAAGAGAGATCATGTGTGTAAAAATGTAGCATAGGACCTGGCACATAGTAGTAGTACCAGTAGTATTAGGTTAGTGCAAAGGTAACTGGTTTTTGTCATTTTAAAGTAATGGCAGGTCAGGTGCAGTGGCTTATGCCTGTAATCCCAGCACTTTGGGAGGCCAAGGCAGGTGGATCACATAAGGGCAGGAGTTCAAGACCAGCCTGGCCAACATGGTGAAACCTTGTCTCTACTAAAAATACAAAAATTTGCTGAGCTCAGTGGCGGGTGCTTGTAATCTCAGCTACTTGGGAGTCTGAAGCAGGAGAATCACTTGAACCCAGGAGGTGGAGGTTGTGGTGAGCCAAGATTGTACCACTGCACTCTAGCCTGGGCTACAGAGTGAGATTCTGTCTCAAAAAAAAAAAAAAAAAAAGATTTAAAAAACTAAAAGTAATGGCAAAAACTACAATTATTTTTGCACCAACCTACTAGCTGTCCAATAAATGTTAGCTCCACTCATTTTCTCCCTTATATAAATAAGTAAGACACTAGCCCTAAGCACTTACCATACATATAACTTGATTTATCCTCAAAACAATTCTATGAGAGAGGTACCATTTTTGACCCAATTTTACAAATCTTAGTGAGTTTAAATACTGTTTAAGATGGAAGTTATCTATGCTGCAAAACAAACGATCCCCAGAACGTAGTGGCTTGAAACAACCACCATTTTATATCTCATGATTCTGTGAGTTGTCTGGGCTCGGTTGGGTGGTTCTTCTGCCCTACCTGGTGTTGTCTGGGGCTGCATTTATCTGAAGGCTCAACTGGACTGGAACATGCAAGATGGCTCCCTTATATGGCTGGCAGTTGATGCTGGTTTTCAGCTGGGAGCACAGCTGGGACCGTCCATAAGGGCACAAACCCATGCTTCTCCATGTACCTCTCATAGGATGGCAGCTGTGTTCCAAAAGGGGACATTCCAAGAGAAAAGACGTGTAAGCTTCTAGTTCTCTTAACACTTGGGCTCAGAAATCTCAGTATGTCACTTCTGCCACTATCTAGTAATCAAAGCAGTCACAGGCCCACCAAGACTTAAGAGAAGGGGAAACAAATTTTACCTTTCAGTGGAAAAGTGGTGTGAATGTATAGGAGGGAAGGAGTTGATGACAGCCATAATTGGAGACTATCTACCACAAATGCTTTGCCAAAATCACAGAACTAGTCAAGTGTCAGAGTTAAGATTCCAACCATACAAATCAAACTTCAGAATACACATTCTCAACCACTAGGCCATACACATACACAAGACAATATAAAATTACATGCTTGTATGTATGGAAAACACAAGTAAAATATAATTTCAGATGAAAGATCAGAAGAAAATTAAGAGCTTTAAAGGCCAGAAACTAAAAAACATACACTTTTTGTGTGCTTTCTCCCCATATAATGCAGAATAAATGTTACTTCTTGAACACATACTCATTCGCCCTATTGGGTAACCCATGCTTGTATGGAAGATGTCAGAGAGACCTGTAATTGTTAAGGGAAGCTTCCAGGGAGAAGCAGAATTTAGCTGGGCTCTGAAGTCTGATTAGGATTTGAATAAGAGAAAGAGACAAAGAAAGGGGAGGAAGATAAAATATGAACAAGAATGAGCAGAAAGTAGTAGCTAAGGGATGGAGGAAGGAACAAGGCTGAAGTGATTTGGAAACAGTAGGGCTGATTAATAACTCAATTGATTATTGAAGGTAAATTGGTTTCCCTTTTTTTTTTTTTTTAAATTTGAGACAGGGTCTCACTTTGTCACCCAGGCTGGAGTATAGTGGCTTGATCTCGGCTCACTGCAACCTCTGCCTCAGCTCGAGCGATTTTCTTATCTCCTACTTCAGCCTCCCAAGTAGCTGGGACCACAAGTGCATGCCACCGTGCCCAGCTGTTTTTGTATTTTTTGTAGAGAAACATGTTTCACCATGTTTCCCAGGTTGATCTCAAACTCCTGAGCTCAAGTGATCCACCCACTTTGGCCTCCCAAAGTGCTGAGATTACAAGTGTGAGCCATGGCACCCCACTGGTTCCCCATCTTTATAAATATCCCAAAGTAGCACTGGGAACCTGAATACAAAGAATGAAGATCCTCATGACACCAGCCCAACTATGCAAACTCTGTTTCAAGACTTGGCCTTGCTGAAGGTGGATGCTGGAGATCCTTTTCAGGGGCTGGGTGGGGAGGATGCTGCTTGAAGATCACCCTGATGGCAGGTCTAGGAAGGACCAGGTTCACACCACTATCTTTCTAGTTTAATTTGGAAATGGATTGATAAGCATATGACAAAACCCAGTCATTATAACTCTTATTATAGAATGCTCTAGAGAGTTCATTAACCTAAATCTCTCTTGTATTACCACTCTTCCAATACTGCCTGAGGAAGGCAAAGACTTGAGCCATTCTGAGCAAATACCATCTTCAGAATATTTTCCCATGAAGGTGGCTTCTATCATTTTCATTTGAAAAAGCTTTGCTCTTTCTTCACATTTGAAAGAAATCCAGTATGACTGTTGTGATTTTTTCATGTAAATTACAAATATTTAGAATCCTTGTCAAAGGAGTGAAAAAAAAGCAGATGTTTTCCTTTATGTTGGCCCCAAGTAATACCACATTAGAAAATAGAGAGTATTTTCAAGAGTTGTTAAAAGATATTTCAAGAAAATAAACATTTGTTGAATGCAAACAAGAGCAGAGTATAGCATTCAAAAATATTAATTTAGAGTTAAGGAGTCTGAGGCTCAGAGATGATGAGTGATGTGTATAAGGTCACAGAGTGAGTTTGCATCCATGTCGGAATCTGACCTCAGTTCTCTCAAGTCCCAGTCTGGTGTACTTTTTGTACTCCAGAATGCACTACTCCAGATAAACGCAAAGATGGCCATCCCCATATCCTTTGGGTCTCTCCATATCCACATCCTTTGCAATATGACTTTGCAGTTCCTTTCATCTCAAGGTAGACTATTTTCCCACTTCTTGAACCTGGGATGGCCTTGTGATTTGCTTTGGCCAGTGAAATGTGGTGGAAATGATGGTACACCACTTCTGAGCATAGGCCCCAAGAGACCTATGAGCTTCTGCTTGCTATAAACTTACTACCACTACATGGTCAAGTCTAGGTGCCTTAGGCTATTCCTCCTGCTATGGAAAATGCCTGATACTGGATAAGTTATAATTAATAGAAATTTATTTCTCACAGTTCTGGGGGTTGGGAAGTCCAAGACCAAGGTGCCAGCTGGTTTGGTGCCTGGTGATGGCCCAGTCTCTGCTTCCAGGATGGTGCCTTGAACACTGCTTCCCCCAAATGGGATGAATGCTGTGTCCCTACATGGTGAAATAGAAACATGGAGGGGAAAAGGGGCAAACAGCTCCTTTTCACTTCTTTTATAAGGTAATTAATCCCATTCATGAGGGCTGTGCCTTTATGACTAATCACCTCCTAAAGGCTCCACCTCTTAATATTGTCACATTGGTGACTAAATTTCAACATATGAATTGTTGGAGGACACATTCAGGACATAGCACTAGGCTACACTTAGAAGATAAAAAGTAATGGAGAAGATCCCAGTGATTCCAGTCAAAGCCATCCTAAACTAGCCAACAACCAGTCAACCACCACAGATGAGAGAGCTTACCCCACATTGCCAGAGCTTACAGATGATCATGAGTGAGGCTTGAGTGAGCACAGCTGAGACTAGAAAAAGTGCCCAGCTGACTCATGAGTAGTCACAAATACTCATTGTTTTAAGTAGAATTCAGCAAACCTTTACTTTTAAAGGACCCTATAGTACATAATATAGGTTCGTGCAGCATGGCTTGTGTTGTAACTCTCCTCTGCTATTGTAGTGCCAAAAAATAGCCATAGATCATGTGTAAATGAACAGACGTGGCGGTGTCCAAATAAACTGTATTCACAAAAACTGGCATCTGGACCTCAGGCTATCATTTTCTGACCCCAGATTTTAAGGCATTGAGGGGTCAACTGGTTATACAACCAGTTGGGTGACTGGTTATATAACAAGAACTAACTGATACACTACATGATTCTGAATTGATATCCTAAATAAAGAAAAACCTCAAAGTTAATACCAAGCAATGCATTTGCAAAGATAAAAGGAAGTAGCAAGAGGAAAATATCTCCATTTGCTTGAAGTTTACACCTTAGCTGTCTTTAAAGTTTACACCTCAGCTGCCTTTACAATACTTTGTTTGCAGACTGGGTATATTGTTGTCATAGAACTGCTATTTCAGTCTTTACAAATAAGATTTTAATGAGGCTAGCCACACTTCTAGTGGAAAAAAAACTTATTTTGGTTGTAAAGTCAGTTTGCAAGCTTCTAAATTCTGATTTTGACCCCATCAAAACAGATTTCAAAGATTCCTGGAGAGTTTTTAAAGCCAAATTCATCAGCTTCTGCTTAGTTCTCCTTATCCTCACTGTCTCCATCACAGTTAGTGCTTCTGACCTCAGCCTCCTTGAAATTCTCTTCTCCTTTGGCAGTTCATTTCTTTCATCTCTGGTCTACAGTAGGAGCTGCATATTCAAAGCTGCTCCCCTCCTTACACATTTCAGTCCTGAGCCACTTTTTCTAGTGGGTCTTGGTCAGGCATATGTGTCAGAAGCCTGTATGTAATTTCCTTAAAACTTTGAAGCATAATTGCTGTAATTTGCAAAAGCTCCTCAGTGACTTTGGTGAACACTTCTGTGGCAGACAGTATTTTTCAAATATGGCTCCAAAATATCTCCTATCCCACATGCCCTTCTTCAGTGTGACTGTGCCACTCCCATATCAAGAGAATCGAGAGAGATGAAGTCTAGGCTGGCCAGGCTGCCCTTGCTCTGCACACGTGCTCACTGTGGTGGGCCCCGTGCCAGGGCAGTGGCTGCAGCAGCTGGCAGTGCTAGTCCTGATCCTGGTGCTAGCCTGGGGGGCTGGTTCACTATGGCAGGAGGAGGATCAGTCCATCTATTTGGCAGTTAAGGGAGGGGGGCTTGATGTCACCTCTGGAAAGGGGTTTTATAGACAAAGAACCCCCTACAATGCCTTGACCAGGAAGGACTCCACTAGAGTAGAGGGGTAGCCAAGATCTCCTTGGATCATGTAGACCTTACCTGTGACATACCACAGGTCTCATAGCCAAGAATTTGGAGTCTACGGATGATATCTTCACTAGCACGTACAAAGCCAAATACCCCACTGTCAGCCACAGGGCTCAGACAATTCTCAATGAGTTTGGCAGCCCCAACCTATACTTCAAGCCTAAAGACCAGCCCCTTTTTGACAAGAAGGAAGGGTTCTGAGGTTTCATCTGCAGGAGCAGGTTCTTGGGAGTGTGAGGTAGGAAGATACTCCAACACTAAATCTCCTGCAAAACAGGCTGCCTGAAGTTCCTGACTTACCTAGGTTTAAATAAAACAGATGCTTAATCTGGGGGAAAAAAAAAAAAAAAAAGAGAGAGAGAGATGAAGTCTGTTTCTCAACCTCTTGAATATAGTGGGGCCCTGTGACATCTTTGGCCAATAGAATGTGATAGAAGTGACTGTGCTAGTTCTAGACATAGCCCTTTATTGGTCTGGCAGCTTTCATCTCCTAACTCTTGTAAGAAGTGTGATTATCTTGAGACAACCATGGTATGAGAAAGCCAAGCCATATGAAGCAGCTGCAAAGGATGAGATCCCATGTGTGAGTGGAGAATTCATCTGGGAGGTGGATCCTTCAGGCCCAGCCACTATCATGTGGAAAAAAACTAGCTATACCCTTTCCAAATGCCTGACCCACAAAGTCATAAACAAAATAAATGGTTATGTTATGTCATTAAACTCTGGGGTAGTTTGTTACTCAACAAAAGGTAAACTAGACCAACCCTCTTTACCTATACACACATACAATCCTGTTAAGAATCATTGATGAACCTGGCCAGGTGCAGTGGCTCAGGCCTGTAATCCCAGCATTTTGGGAGGCTGAGGAGGGCAGATCACCTGAGGTCAGGAGTTCGAGACCAGCCTGGCCAACATGGTGAAACCCCGTCTCTAGTAAAAATACAAAATTAGTTAGGCATGGTGGCATGTGCCTGTAATCCCAGCTACTCTGGAGGCTGATGCAGGAGAATCTCTTAAATCCGGGAGGTGGAGGTTGCAGTGAGCTGAGAATGTGCCACTGCACTCCAGCCTGGGCAACAGAGCAATACTCCATCTCAAAAAAAAAAAAAACAAAGAACCACTGAAGAACCTATATTGTCTACCTGGCCTTAACCCTGTTAAGAACCGGTAACATCCTAAACTGCTGCCCACCTGGCCTGTATGGATTAAGCCACCCTCCATGAGCTAATACTTCAGAAATCTTAATCTTACCTGTTTTCTGAGCTCTGCACCAGGTATTTATGTAGACATCCTGCTGGTACTTCAAATGTAATACATTTGTTGCTAAACTGAACACATCGGCTCCCTTTTTAAAAGTTCTGTCCCCTTTTGCAATTAATTGTACCACTGTCTACCAAGTCACCCTTGGAATAATTTTTTATTCCTCTCTTTCACCTAGAGCAGCCAATAAGTCACAGCGTTCTTTTTGTCTTCTTCTTTCTATCCTTTTTTGCATTATCGTAATTATGACTTTATCATCTCTCAGCTGCATTACGGCAGTGGTCTCTCTGCCTTTTATTCTTTAATCCATCTTCCACACAATGGCCAGAGTGAGCTTTCTAAAACATGAGTCGGCTCATATTATTTCCCTTCTTCAAAAGCAACAATAGTTCCTGAATGCTCACCAAGAAAATCTCACACTTAGTATGGCAGGCAATGTCCTCCATTATTGAGTGGCAAAGTAACTTCTCTACCTGTCATCCATTACCTCCTTATCACAACACAGCTCTTAACTACCTGGTCTACTAGCTGCCTTTCTGGGCTTCTGTACAGACTTTTCCCTCAGTATGGAATGCCTCTGCACTCTTTCTCCACATGTAGAATTTTTTTTTAGTATCTCAAAGCCCAGTTCAATTTTCATGTTTTCCTGGATGAGTTTTCTGATTGCTCTTTTCACTAGGGCTGCCACATATACCTGTGCAGGTGTGTACCACACAACTCCAAGGAGAGCCATTCATAATTACAGTGCAAGTTGCACCTCCTAGAGTTGTACAATGTACAACTTACAACAAGCTCCAGTCATAAGTAATTATTTTGTTCTCTGTACTCCTTCAGTACAGGTCTTTTTTTTTTGTTCCCTAAACATACATTTATAGCACTCACTATATGCTAGGCAGTGACAAAAGATCACAGATGCAAATATGAATATTATCAGGTCTCGGCCTCAAGAAGGTTGAAGTTAGAGCAGATAGACATCTGTAAGTTACATATATACATACACATGTATGTTACATATATACACACATAGAATGTATATTACAAAAATCTTTCACCTTTATTTTGTCCTTACTTTCATCTTCTCTATATCAGTGTTGGTTGAGATCTCTATTTTAGTGCAAAATTCTTAAAGGCAGGAGTAACGTTTCATTTATCATAGCCCACTGTTAACACTAGAATGTGCACCATACAGGGCTGAGATAATGGATATTGGATTGGTTCAGATGTACAAATAGTAACAAGAGTAACCATTTATTGACTTTGTACATAGAACATTGTGAACTCTGACAGGCTGGATGAGAAGTACACATTTAGAGCTGTGGCAGAGGCTGTTGTGTGTTCACCTAACCTCACTCCATTTTCTTATTGGCCGTTCAGCTAGACTACATTTCCTAGCCTTCCTTGCTGTTAGGTGTCATCATGTAACTAAGTTCTGACCAATGGAATGTGGACAGGAAGTGATTATATATATAAATATATAATTGAATATGTAATATATGTTATATATTATATCATATATTGTGTTAATAATATATATTATATATTGTATATTATATATTTATATATAATCACTTCCTGTCCACAAGAATATATATATCATATATTATGACATATATATTATGTATTCTTTAGTCCATCTTCCACACAATGGCCAGAGTGAGCTTTCTAAAACATGAGTATGCTCACATTATTTCCTTTCTTCAAAAACAACAATAGCTCCTGAATATGTATTATTCCATAATATATATTATGACATATATGTTTTATATATATGTATCTGGCCTATAAAAACCTTCTGCTTAATCTATATTTTTTTCCATATCCTATAGCTTAACGGAGAGGACCCTGAAGGTCTAGAGGAGGTAGAATTACAAAAAAGAAGGAATCTAGGCCCCTGAGTTGCTATTAGGGGGATTAATAGCTGACTAAGAACACCTTCATGATGCTATTGCATGAGTCAGAAATAAAATTCTATTATGTACAGTCTCTGAATTTGGGACTGCTTGCTACAAATGTTACCTTATCTTGACATTCTAAGTACTAAGTTTAATGTAACCTTCCTAGATTGATCATACTTAGCTACTTTTCAAAAAAGTACCCCATAAAAAAGATTCCAAAACTGTATTTATTAATCCATTTAAGTATAAACTCTCTCATTTCTGTGATTAGAAATAATAGCCTTGTTCAATTGCTTACATTTATAGTCTTCAAAATATGTGAGTGGTAATAATATCCCAAAAAGATCAATTTCTCTTAAGAGACACTTTAATGAACCTAGAGAAAACTACTAGGCATAGAGTATGAAAAGATCTCCGGGATCCCTGTCACTGGTAAGGACAGTGCTCGAGCCCGCCACAGCAGGCTGCTGTTTACAGAGGTTGTCATAAGATGGGGATACTGAGCTTCAGGCCTGCTGAATGTTGCAAAAGAAATAGAGGGACCAAGCTTTGATTTCCTTGATGCCTTAGAACCAGTATGGCACTTGTCACTACTCTGTGATTTGTATTTACGTCACAACCTTACCACTTCCTGTTTTATCCCCAAAAAGAGCTCCTTGGAGAAAAACAAGGCCATAAAGTGTAGAAGGTTGACTGTGCCCCTTTTTTCTTGTACTTTCTCAACATACGTTCACTAGGCACCCACTACGTATACTTCTGTGTGTGTGCATGGTGTGTGAGGTGGAATAGTTCAAACAAACATAATAAGCAGAGCTGCTTCCAGGGAAGATTTTAGGCTGTTGAGATTTGACAAAGCAAACAGCTGTTTAAAGCACAGTAGAAAGGACATTGACTTTCATGAGACAGACCTGGGTTCAAATTCTGGCTCCATTAATGACTATGGTTTAAACATGGGTACCTACTTAAGCACTTAAATTCAGTTTTCCTAATTGTAATTTTTCAGGATTATTATAAGAATTAGAAAATTTTATGGCATGGTACCTGGAAAATAGTGGCTGCTTAATTCATGATAGCTATTCTTATATAGGGAGACAGCATACACATATGCACACGTGCATGCACACACATACACACACACACACGATCAGTTAAATATATGAGAAATGGCAAATAATTGGCACAAACAAAAATAATAGACAAATGTGGAGGAGGGGAATAACACTGGGCTGATATAGATGAATAAAGAACAGGGTTTCCTGTTAGAACATTTATCATTTCTAATATAATAAGGAAGCCAGATCTAAATGGGCAACTCTCCTGCAGGTATCACCAACAAAGAATAAAAGGAGAAAGGAATTCATTGTTTCAGAAGAAACATTTTTATATCATGTGAAAAAATTTTGAGCAGGCACCGTTGACTCATACAGACACATTTGTGTATGTGTATGCATGTGTGTGTGATAAGTATGCTACATATATGAAGGATAAATCATAAAAATTGTTGATATGTTCTGGAACAAAATCAGGATATATTTTCTAAAATTGTAGAGATCCAGAGTCAGAAGAAGACCTTTCAACCCAAATGAATCATTTCACAATCTAAGTGACAGACTCAAAGAGGTGAAATGACTTGTCTAAGGCCAACAACTAGGAAATAGTTGAGCTAGGACTTGAATCTTGATCTGGATTTCCAGTCCAATACTTTCTAGTCAAGAAAGGAGTTATTCCATGATGCCACTGAATAGACCTTTTTGGAGGTCTTAGTTCCATTTTACAGGTGATAAAAATGAGGCCAAGAGAATGATAATGATGTCTACCATCTATCAACCAGCTACCTTGTGCCAGACACTTTTCTAAGCACTCTCTTCGATAGTCTTCACCACAACCCTATGAGATTGGAAATGAGGCACAGGAAGCTAAGTGGCTGGTTCAAGATCACATAAGTAGTAAGCAGTAGAGCGAGAATTGACACCAAGGCTATCTGATACCAATGCACATGATCTTAGCCACTACATTATACTAACAGATTGAATTCCTGCTCTTAATCTTTTTGTTAAAATATGATGCACATTGGCTGGGCATGGTGGCTTACGCCTGTAATCCCAGCACTTTGGGAGGCCAAGGCAGGTGGATCACTTGATGTCAGGAGTTGGAGACCAGCTTGGCCAACATGGCGAAACCCCGTCTCTACTGAAAATACAAAAATTAGCTGGACGTGGTGGCACATGCTTGTAATCCCAGCTACTTGGGAGGCTGAGGCAGGAGAATAGCTTGAATTCAGGAGGCAGAGGTTTCAGTGAGCCAAGATCACGCCACTGCACCCCACCTGGGTGACAAAGTGAAACTCTGTCTCAAAAAAAAAAAAAAAAAAAAGATGCACATTATGTCAAAACTCTGCTGCTGAGAAGCATAAATTACTTTGTCTACAGGCACATCTGCTGAGAGCACAAGTATTATTTTATAGATAAGAACATTTGCTTGAGTGCTTACCACGTGTCAGAGTTCTGCACCTGTACATATGACCTCAGGTAAAGCATGCAGCATAATGCTGGCCCACAAAAGATCAATGAAACAAAAGTTGGTCATTTGAAAAGATAAAGTTGACAAACCTTCAGTCAGACTAAGAAAAAAAGGGAAAAGACCCAAATAAACAAAATCAGCGATGAAAAAGGAGACATTATAACTGATACCACAGAAATTCAAAGGATCATTAGAGACTATTAGGAGCAACTATATGCCAGTAAATTGGAAAACCTAGAATAAGTGAATAAATTCGTGGATACATACAACCTACCAATATTGAACCATGAAGACATTGAAGACCTGAATAAAGCAATAACAAGTAATGAGATAAAAGCAGTAATAAAAAGTCTCCTATCAAAGAAATGCCCAGGACCTCATGGTTTCACTGCTGAATTCCATCAAACATTTAAATAACTAACACTAATTCTACTCAAACTATTCCAAAAAATTAAGGATGAAGGAATACTTCCAAACTCATTCTACAAGGCTGGTATTGCCCTGATACCAAAACCAAAGACACAACAAAAGAGAGAAAAACTACAGGCCAATACCTCTGATAAACATAGAGGCAAAAATCCTGAGCAAAATATTAGAAAACTAATTTCAACAACACATTTAAGAGATCATTCATCCTGATCAAGTGAGATTCATCCCAGGAATGCAAGGGTGATTCCACATATGCAAATCAGTTAATGTGATACATCATATCAACAGAATAAAGGACAAAAACCAGATAATCATTTCAATTGATGCCAAAAACGCATTCAATAAACTCCAACATCTCTTTATGATAAAAACTTTCTCAAAAAACAGAAAGAGCATACCTCAACATGATAAAAGATATACAAAAACCCATAGCTAGTATCATACTGAATGGGCAAAAGCTGAAAGCCTTTCCTCTAAGATCTAGAACAAGACAAGGATACCCACTTTTACCAATGTTATTCAACATAGTACTGGAAGTCCTAGTGGGAGCAATTAGACAAAATAAAGAAATAAAGGACATTTAAATTGAAAAGGAAAAAGTTAAATTATCATTGTTTGCAGATGATATAATCTTATATTTAGAAAAACCTAAAGACTCCACTAAAGAAATCTATTAAAAATGATAAACAAATTCAATGAAGTTGCAGGATACAAAATCAACATATGAAAATCAGTAGCATTTCAATATGCCAAGAGGTAACAATCTGAACAAGAAACAAAGAAAGTAATCTCAATTACAATAGCTACAAATAAAGTAAAATACCTAGTATTAGGCCTGGGGCAGTGGCTCATGCCTGTCATCCCACACTCTGGAAGGCTGAGGCAGGTGGATCACCTGAGGTCAGGAGGTCAAGGCCGACCTAGCCAACATGGTGAAACCCCCATCTCTACTAAAAAATATGTAAATTAGCTGGGCATGGTGGTGTGTGCCTGTAGTCCCTGTAGTCTCAGCTAGGGAGACTGAGGCAGGAGAGTCACTTGAACTTGGGAGGTGGATATTGCAGTGAGCCAAGATCACGCCACTGCACTCCAGCCTGGACAACAGAGAGAGTCTCCATCTCAAAAAACAAAAACAACAACAACAACAGCAACAAAACAAAACCAAAAAACTAGTATTAAATACCTAGTAGTAAAATACCTTTTTAATCAAACAAGTTAAAAATCTCTACAATAAAAACTATCAAATATTGACAAAAGAAATTGAAGAGGACACAGACAAATGGAAAAGATATTCCATGTTCGTGGTTTGGAAGAACCAATATTGTCAAAATGTCCATACTACCCAAAGCAATCTATAGATTCAATGCAATCCCTATCAAAATACCAAGGACGTACATCACAGAAACAACAACAACAAAAATCCTAAAATTTGTATGGAACCACAAAAGACCCAGAATAGCCAAATCCATCCTGAGCAAAAAGAACAAAATTGGAGGAATCATGTTACCTGGCTGTAAATTATAATACAAAGTTATAGTAACCAAAACAGTGTGGTATTGGCATAAAAACAGACAAATAGACCAATGGAGCTGAATAGAGAACACAGAAATAAATCCATACATCTACAGTGAACTCATTTGCAACAAAGGTGTCAAGAACATACACTGGGCAAAGTATGGCATCTTCAATGAATGGTGCTTGAAAAACTGGATATCCATATGCAGAAGAATGAAACTAGATTCCTAACTCTTACCATGTACAAAAATCAAATCACATGGATTAAAGCCTTAAATCTAAGACCTGAAACTATGAAAATACTAGAAGAAAACATTGGAGAAACACTTCAGGACATTGGTACCTTAAAAGCACAGTTAACCAAAGCAGAAAAAAAAAAAAAAAAAAAAAGACAAATGGAATCACATCACACTAAAAAGCTTGTGCACACCAAAGGAAACAATGAACAAAGTAAAGAGACAACCCACAGAATGTGAGAAAATAGTTGCAAACTATCTATCTGACAAGGGATTAATAACCAGACTATATGAGGAATTCAAACAACTCAATAGGAAAAATAAAATAAAATAAAATAATTCTTTTTTTTTTCCTCCAAGATGGAGTTTCGCTCTTTCACCTGGGCTGGAGTGAAGTGGCTCAATCTCGGCTCACTGCAACCTCCACCTCCTGGGTTCAACCGATTCTCCTGCCTCAGGCTCCTGAGTAGCTGGGACTGTAGGTGCATGCCACCACACTTTGCTAAATTTTGTATTTTTAGTAGAGACAGGGTTTCACCATGTTGGCCAGGCTTGTCTTAAACTCCTGACCTCAGGTGATCCACCTGCCTTGGCCTCCAAAAGTGTTAGGATTATGGGCGTGAGCCACTGCACCCGGCCATAATTCATTTTTAAAAAGGCAAAAGATCTGAATAAACATTTCTCAAGACATACAAATGGCCAATAGGTAAATAAAAAATGTTCAACATCACTAGATATCAGAGAAATTGAAATCAAAATTATAATGTGATATCATCTCTCCATGAATGGCTTTTATCCAAAAGACAGGCTATAACAAATGCTGGTGAAAATGTGGAGAATGGTGAACTCTTGTATACTGTCAGTGTAAATATAAATTAGTACAGCTACTATAGAAAACAGTATAGCATTAAAAAAAATAAAAATAGTACTACCATATGACCCAAAAATCACACTACTCTGTGTATATATCCAAAAGTAAGAAAATCAGTATATCAAAGAGATATCTGTACTCTCAGCACTATTCACAACAGCCAAGATATGGAATCAACCTAAGTGTACATCAGTGAATGAATGGATAGAGAAAATAATGATTCTTATACACAACGGAATATTACTCAGCCATAAAAAAGTAAGATCCTGTCATTTGCAACAACATGGATGGAACTAGAGGACATTATGTTAAGCGAAATAAGCCAGGCACAGAAAAACAAATATTGCATTTCCTCACTCATACGTGGGAGCTAAAAAAAGAGACAACTCACGGAGATAGAGAGTAGAAGGATGGTTACCAGAGGCTGGGAAAGGTAGCAGGTAAGGGTGTATAAAATGGGACTTGTTAATAAATACAAAAATACACTTAGATAAAATGAATAAGAGCTAGTATTCAGTAGCACAATAGGGTGACTGTAGTTAACAATAATTTATTGTATATTTAGAAATAACTGAAAAAGTGGAATTAGAATGTTCCTAACACACATAAATGATAGATAGCTGAGGTGATGGGTGCCCCGATTACCTGATTTGATCATTACACATTATATGCTGGTATCAAAACATCTCATGCATCCCATAAATACATATAACAATTATGAACTCATGAAAATAAATAAATTAGCTTAAAAATGCTGGCTCTTAATAGGTCCTCAATATAGTAGAAAAAAGTGGTAAGCAGTAGGAATAAATATGTAATGCTAGAAAGAACCAAGAAATTTTTAAGGAGTGGGGCTGCTGGTAGCAATATTCCTTGGTCTGTATTTGGACAAAAATATTTGTGTTTTTGCAAGGCTGGGTTTGCTTTATTTAAATATAAACAGCAAGTATCGGCGTAAACTTTCACATACCTGTTAGAAGGAGGACAATTTCTCCAGAATTATACATCAGTCAAACAAATTATTGTGTAACATAATTTACCTGTCTGTTTAAGCCGTCCCATTGCAAAGCAGGGACACAGGCCTTGTAAATTAAAAGCAGATTAAACAATTTTCACTTTCAGGTCAATTATTTTAAAAAGGAATAAAACAGTGAAATCACAAAAGTTGTTCATTCTGTTTCACCATATGGGTTTCTTTGAGGTTTAATAACATTATAAATAAAGCAGCTCTGAGATGAAATACAAAGCAGTGAACAATTTAGAAATATTTTGAAGGAGCAAGTATTATATCCTAGTGTTGCCAGGCTTTCAGCGTAAGTAAGATAGAAAACAGAGCACTGACTCTCATTTGTTCTATCAAGAAAGCATAAATATTGAGTTCTTATTAAGACGACTTCTTACAGCTGTACACCAGCTCTCAACAATTAAAAAGATTCTTAAATTCCCAGGGAAACAAAAATCAATTTCAGTCATATAAGTTTGCATATAAACTTTGCTTTATTCCAAATATTTTCTCATCGAGGAGTTTGGAAGAAAATTTTTTTGAAAGAGAGTCTTCAGTTCACCTATTACACCATTATAAATATTTGAATGACCTCCAGCAACTTTGCTTAGAAAATTTCAACATCTGTATACATGCCAATGGCAGCACAGCATTAGTGTCAATACATTTCATTATTTGGCAAGATAACCACTCATAGCAATAGACTGAAATTCAGATTGTCATTTTCATACATTTCACTTTCATCACAGCACACTGGATGGTTGCTCTTGACTTTTCTTGCCTTCTTGGCAAGATACTCATTTGTCAGATTATATTAAAAATTTGTTTTATGTGTTAAAGCTTAGAGAGTGAGCAAAAACTTAGAAAGTCAGCTAAGTGATACTGTTTTAATCCCAAATCAATATGTGTAGTCAGGTATTGAAAGAATTCCAATCATTGTAGCCCTTGTTCATATTTTAGGAGGATAATAATGCTATTGTGTCATTTTCCTAAGAACTCATTTTATATATTCTGTTTGTAGGAATTATAGTGACAATTGATCACATAGCCTAAACAAGGAAATGGATGTGATATTCATTTTCTGGGTTTTGTAAGAATCTTCACTGGCAAAGTGAAATATTATATATATTTTCTTAAGTTTGGAGAAATAGAGTAGAGGTGTACTTCTCAAACTTTAGTGAGCTTTAGAATCTCCTGGAGAGGTGCTTAAAATAGACTTGTAGGTCTCATAGCCAGAGATTTTGATTCAGTAGGCCTGGGTAGAATTTGGGACTTCGGGGTAGATTCTCCGTTGATGCTGGCGTTGTCAATTCAACCACCATCCTTTGAAAAACCATAAAATAATATGGAGTGGTCAATAGCAAAGGCTTTGCCATTAAACAATCATGGGGTTAAATCCTGCTTTGTTGTTTAAAGATTTGTTGATTTGAGGTAATTTATTTAAACGATTTTTAAGCCTTTGTTTTTCATCTGCTCAATAGGGGTTTTGTATGTATTAAATAAAATAATGACTGTCCAGCACTTGATATAGTGCTGATAATAAATGACAGCCACAGTTATTAGAAATATGGTCATCTCTTTTGCTGGGATCTGTCTGGTTGACCATGTAGTGTTTCTGCTTCATATCCTGGTGTATTTGGCAAATTATTTGTCAGTTATGACTAGATTAGGAGTTACCTGATTAGTGAGCTAGCAGCTATTCAAGACTTGAATTGCTCAGGTGGGGCCCAAAACACTTAAATATTTTTATTTTTGGGCCCTCTTTAAACAGGAACTCCAACTAAATACCACACTAAAAGTTTGTTTGGTTCTGTCCTTTAAATTATTTTTCATGTAAATAACTTCATAGTTCCACAGTTATGCCTTCTTCTGAATGATTTTTAAAAAAATGAACATCAGTTTATTTTCAAAATCAAACTCAAGTCTTTGGAGACTAATATCCTTTCTCTCCATATTTTGCTATTAAGAAGCCTGGTGTTCTGCCAAGGCAACATTAATAAATTTAAGCTTGAGATTTTCACTGTCATGCAAACGTGGAAATTGGCCCTCAATTACACAAAGCAGCCAATTCAACAGGATACGTGAATTGGATTTATAACGAACACGTTTGTGAAGAATTACTTTTAAATCCCTGATTTTGTGGTTTATTTCTAATTCATTCAAAAAGCATGATCCAGCAGTCACGAAAGTCTCAGCCAATTCAGACCAAGTTTATTTTGAGAAATACATGATTTTACTTCAGTCAAGTGTTAATAAATACATTGGTTTTACATTCAGTCATTTTTTCAGTTGTTCATGTAATACTAAATCCCATCTTGCTGGTAGGCACTGGGCTAGACACTATGGAAAACACCTCATCCTCCCACAGCCTATAGTCTAGTGAAAAAGGTAAAAGTACAGTTATTAGAACCTCATTTTAACAGGCTGATAAATCTCCAGTCCTTATTAGTTGACAAGTGTTAGAAAAATGTTTGTGTTCATACCCAATTACCCATGAATCTATTAACCCAAAACTTCACAGACTTCAGTGGGTGGTGTCTTCTAGATGTGGTATCCTCCTCCAGGGTATCTAGTCAAAGGAGAACTTTACATTTCCCATGGTTGCATTTGTAAAATGAACATAGACATGGCAAATCAAGTCAGCTCTGTAATTTGCAATTAGCTGTCACTTAAACTCTCTAGCAAAATGAGGTGATTGAAGACAATAGCACTCTACACCTCAAACTTGATTTGGGGGGATTTTCATACAATGCAGGAATTTACATTCACATGATCTGTTATGAAATGAATGTTTGTGTTCTCTAAAAATGCATATGTTGAAGCCCTAACCCCTAATGTGATGGTATTTGGCAATGGGGCCTTTGGTAGGTAATTAAGGCTAGACAAAATCATGAGGGTTGGGGCCCTTATGATGAGATTAGTGCCTTTATAAGAAGAAACACCAGAGAGTTTGCTCTGTCTCTCTCCACCACGTCAGGACATAGTGAGAAGTCTGCCATCTGCAAACCAGGAATAGAGATCTCACCAGAAGCTGAACTGGTTGGCATCTTGATCTTGGACTTCCCAGCCTCCAGAGTGGTGATAAATAAACGTCTGTGGTTTAAGCCACCCAGTCTATGGATTTTGTTATGGCAGCCCTAGCCAACTAAGGCATGATCTTAGAAAGATCACAGGGATTTGTACAAAATTATGGAAACACTCTAAACTTATCTCTTATTATATCCAAATGGGGCCCCTCAGCCCCAGTCTTCCAGGCTGGCTCTTTACCATTGCCCAAACAGAATTTGCTCTTTCTTGCCTCTACTATACACGCCTCCTTGTGCTGTTTTATTTACCCAAAATGCCCTCCCCAAATCTTCCACTTCTGGCTGACAGGCTCATCTTTAAGAAATCTTTCCTGATTAGCCCTAGTCCTTTCCTAAACAATCCTTCATTACAAACTTTATGTTTCACCATGCGCTCACGTCTGTCTCACTGTATTGTGTCCTTATGTTGGTTCAAGGCTGTAGGTCTTATCCCTTCAACTAGACCCTGAGCATTCCAAAGACAAGCGTAGGGTCTAGATTTTTAAAATCTTTTGTGTCCTCCATTGGCTCTCTTAGAGTATTGTGCAAATAAAATGGGAATAAAACTTATTGAATGAAAATTGAACTGGATGCCAAGAGCCAACAAATGCTCTAAGGCAAATGAATCAAGTAGTACAGGGAAGCACAATAAAACCCTGACTCCAGAGGCTGCGGGTGCAGGGTGGGGTGAGAGTTGTTCTGGATAAGTGAGTTTAATGGATGACTGAGGATTTATCTTTTTAAACATCAAAAGTTTTACTTTTAATTATCTTGGATGGAAACATTTCCAATACAGCAACCTTAACTGCCTTCTCAAATAGTGCATTATGAACATGATCCAGCCAGAGGACTCAGGGTTGTAATTAAAGGCTATAATACTGAGAAGCCCTCAGGCCCCTCTGAGGTCTGCAGAACTGTTTGTCCCTATTCTAAATGGCTGCAGATTGCTGTGTTTTTTATTGTTGTTTTGTTTTTTGGCTCTTCTGAGTCCTCCCTTGCCGCTGTCCATCTCACTGATGTCCATGTGACTGTGCCATTTCTATTCCCTGATCCTAATTTGCTGCTTCTCATCTAAAATGAGTTGGAAATCAGATGCCCAAGCTCACTGTGGCTGTTGTCATTATTATTATTGTTAGAAATGTGTGTAAACGAAGAGAAAAGGGCTCTCTGTGTGAGGGCTTGCCAGAGTGTCCACGGCCAAACTGGGCAAGAGTCAAACACATCTATGTTGTGAACGCCAAGTTTGGCTGTTCCGGAGCCTTTTAAATTTATCTCCTGTTCTTACTTTCCTGTTCTGAAAATAAAACTTTCTGGATATATATGTTCCAGATAAATTCAGTCAGGTATTCAACAAATAATCATTGAGTGTTTACAAAGTACAAGATGCATGCTAGGCACTGTATGATGACCCTCTAAAATGAATATTCTATATCTGTCTGGCTCACTGTTTTCTATATTGCATTAGCACAGCACAAATACTCAATAAACATTAGTTGAACAAATGAAATGAATCTTATAATTTGAGCAGTGATGAGATACTGTCATACCACACACACAAACAAACTTACAATGTAAACTACAGAGCGAGTCATCATAGAGATAAAACTAAAGTCTACACTAAAGACCAAAAGATTATTTTCTGGTGAAAAATCCAGAAGGACTGCCTGGAAGAGATAGTAGCTTTGACTGGGACTTGAAGGATGGTGTCATATTTCAATCAGCGAGAAGTTAGGGAAGTGAGAAAGGACAAGAACACTGCAGACAAGACCCAGATGCTAGAATGGGTAGGGTGTATTTGGGAGTTGATGAGTACATTTTGGCTGGAGAGCCTGTAGGGGAGTAGGAGGAGATCACATTATAATGTTTTATTGGGGCCAGAGCATGGGTGGGCCTTGACTATCAGGCTAAAGAATTTGGACTGTGTTTATTAGGTGAAGGGAAGGAGCTGAGGGTTTTTGAGCTGGGAGGCAACATGCTTAGACCTGGGCCTTAGAAATATCACCTTGGTAGAAGTTGAAATTTAGGAGTTGAAGGGAAACAGGGCTAGAGGGGATTTCAAGGGTATAGGTGAGAAGTGATGTGGCCCTGAACTAGAATGTGGCAGTGGAAACAGCAAGGAGGAAAAAATGCCAACGATGCCGCAGAGGTAGAATAAGAAAATTTGGCAATGTGTTTGTTGTCAGGAGTGACAAAGAGGGACACATTGAGTGTAATTCCAAGTAATGTCCTTTTGATAACTCGGAGAGTCCACAAGAACAGGTTTTAGAGAGATGGTGATGATCTGGAATATGCTTAGATATGAGAGTGAACTGTTGATACTTCTGCTGTAAAAACATGAATAAATGCTGGGCATGGTGGCTCATGCCTGTAATCCCAGCACTTTGGGAGGCCAAGGCAGGTGAATCACTTAAGGCCAGGAGTTCAAGACCAGCCTGGCCAACATGACGAAACCTGTCTCCATTAAAAATACAAAATTAGCTGGGTGTGGTGGCACATGCCTGTAATTCTAGCTACTCAGGAGGCTGAGGCATGAGAATTGCTTGAACCCAGGAGGTGGAGTTTGCAATGAGCTGAGATCATGCCATTGCACTCCAGCCTGGGTGACAAGAGTGAGACTCTGTCTTAAAAATAAAATAAAATAAATGAAATAGGCCAGTCCTGGTGGCTCACACCTGTAATCCCAGCACTTTGGGAGGCCCATGTGGGCTGGATCATTTAAGGTCAGGAGTTCGAGACCAGCCTTGCCAACATGGTGAAACCCCATCTCTACTAAAAATACAAAAATTAGCTGGGTGTTGTGGTGGGTGCCTATAATCCCGCTACTTGGGAGGCTGAGGCAGGAGAATCGCTTGAACCCAGGAGGCGAAGGGTGCAGTGAGTCGAGATTGTGCCACTGCACTCCAGCCTGGGTGACAGAGTGAGACTCCATCTCAAAAATAAAATAAAATAATAAAAAACATGAATGGAAAATGACACTAAAAAATACTAAAGAGAGAATTCGTACTCACAAAATGAGTGCTCATGTGGATTCAGGCCACAAAAGGGCACTAGAAGGTCGACGTCTCATTTTTAGTCCTTTCTTGATATGACTATGCTAGAAAGTATTAATTCTTCTCTTCAAATGTTTCCAAGTGAACCTTTAAAATAAAGCTTTTACTTGTTTTTCTAAGAGACTACTCTTGATAAGACTGAAACGTTAATGCTCTTCAAAGTTTGAGCATTTTTGGACTAGCTCATGGAAGTAGCTGTAGATCCTCTCATCAGAAACAAAGGTGTTTTTGGATTAGCAGGGCAACTCATTGTGGAATAAGTAGGGAAGCTAAGACACTGCACTAGATTTCATAGAATGGATGTGTAGGATTTTGACCTGTAAATAAGAGGGAAAAGTTCATTCTAGACAAAGGAAGCTGTGTATATAAACCCGGTGTGATAAGAATGATAAGCCATGGTCAGAGACTGGCAAGAAGCGATTTCCATGTGGCTGGAGTACCTGCAGAGAGAGCGTGGGGGAGATGCTGTACAATTAGGGAACTAGATGGACACTACACTACTGATGGGCTGCTGAAAGCAAATGAGGATCTGAGCAAATGCGGTTATGAACAAAGCTACTGACCAGCCTACAGTGGCACTGAATGGGTGCTCGCTGATAGGCTGTTCATGTTGACAACAGCTTTTGGCCCATCAGAATTGAATGAGCCTCCTCTTAAGTTCAAATCAGCTTCAGTAGTAGGTTGCAGGGGCAGAGGCCTTGAAGTGGGAAAGATTCTAGAAGATTAATACTACAGCCAGCAACCAAGATTCACTTTTGGCTTGGGGCACAATTTTAATATAGAAGACAAAGGGAAACAAAATGCCATATTGTAACATGCATAGCACCCTACGACATAATCATTCTGGACAGGAACATATCAGGTCCTTGGGGGTCAGTGAGGGGCATAATATAGTTTCTAAACAAGACCAAGGGGAAAACTGCAAGGGCTGTACATCAAAGAGACTCTATTTCTTTTTTAAACGCAATAGATATGTCAAGCAATTCTATCCTGTAGAATTGCTCTCTCCAACATGGTAGCACTAGCCAATTGTGGCTATTGAGCATCTGAAATGTGACTAGTCTGAATTCAGATTCGCCGTGAGTATCAAATACAGTTTACCATATTTCAAAGACTTAATATGAGAAAAAAATGTAAAATGTTTCATTACTGCTTTTTGCTGCATATTGAATACAATTTCAGATATATTGGGTTAAATAAAATATATTGTTAAAATAAATGTTTCTTTTTACTTTGAAAAATATGACTTCTAGAAAAAATTAAAATAACTTTTATGGCCTATTATACTATTGGTCAGAACTTCTATAGAAAGTTCATATTGCAATAATAAAATTGCTCTATTTCCTCTGATTTTTCTGAACTATTTTCCTCTTAGAGAACTTGCCAATATGTGTACTAGGAGGAAGTTGAAACTGTAATAAACAGGTTAATGCATTCTTATCTATTGTCTAGGATTGTTTATCTGCATTTTAATGTTTCCGTGGAGATTAGTGCAAATACAGGCTCGTTTTGATAGCCATGGTGTCCAGTACAGTTTGCATATTGTAAAAATTATTTAAAGACAACATTTGAAATGTTTTATTATTTGGGGACATTAAAAAGCAAAAAAGTCAAGGAGGGGAAAAGGTCTCATAAAAATGACTTTCATGTCAGGCAAGTTGTAGTCTGACATGTTCACATCAAGTCAACCTTTTTAAAGAAGAGGTTATTGCAAAATACTCCTCTCTTGCAAAGAGATATTGGAGCCAATATCTCTATTAGAAGATCACATAACAATAGCAAATTCTCAGGAAACAGTACTTGAAAGATTGTTTTGCTTTCACATTGGTAAACAGCAAGCAACTGTTCAGAAAGGGCATTCGTGGATTCAACTGCAGGGCTTCCAATTATTATTATTTTCTTGTGGACTAGTGGAAATTGTAATGTTTGATCATAACACTGACATGTAGCTTAATTTCTCTTAATTTTGCAAATCTTCCTGCTTCATACCAACAATCTTCCGTGATTCTACAAATTTGGTATGTGTTAGCATTTAACAGAATGTGAAATATCCCCACGGAGTCTCCACCAATGAAAATAAACTTAAGCAAGGGTCTGAGACATCCTGTAAAGTATTTTACTACATTTTGCAAGGCTCTTTGCATTTAGGAAGTAAGTTTGTTTTTATATAGAAGTGGTCTCTTTTAAAAAATGAAGCATTATTCACTGTTTCTGAAGTGTAAGCAAGCAAAAACAAAACAAAAAAAAAAAATTCAAAAGTTAAATAATGACTATCCAGTTCAAAGGGGAGAGTTACAACCTGAGGCATGCCTACCACACAGAAGGTCTGTGGTGCTTTAAAACAGTTGGGAGCAGTTTAACTATGTATATGGACAGTCTGATAGTACTTGGTAGACAGTGAACCTTTTGGAAGAACGGGCAGTTCCTAAATACCTGTCAACAGGGTTATATTGCAGAGCGAGATGGGACTGAAAGATTCTCATGTCAAGCCTTTAATATCAGCACAACAAAAATGACTTCATCTGTGCAATTAATGAACAAGCTGTTCCCACTCGTGTCATAGTTCCAGAAGGAGAAACTTATTTTGACTTTGATTTGTCCTGGTTTTCCTCTGCACTGAATGTTGTAACCTTGTCGACTAAAATCTCTTGGCCTAATAATTACAGTCAACATTGAAAAGCTCTGCCCTCAAATTATTAGCACAAATAAAAGGAGGGAAAAATAAATTAAACTTGGCCCTTCCACCCCCACGTGATGGATGACATCCACCTGCACCTTGGAAGTTTTGTGCTTGAAATGTTTCAGCACTTTTTCATCTGGAAAAGCAAACTAAGTTTCTGCTAATAAATTAAATTTACAGAGTTTTGTTTTGCTACTACTATCATTGCTTTACTAGCCTGTTTGGGCAGTGTAGTTTCTAAAGTTGAGAAATAATTACATTCTTTTACTTAAAGGTAAGAAACTCTAAGAGATCCCTTTCATTTCCAATCAGTTTCAACTGTTTAAAGTGAGATCGCTTCCAGAGATGGATGGTTACTATGAGGCCAATGTATAATAAGAACTAAATTGTGACTTGAGCATCTCACCTAGAAGAAAACTTTCAGTTATTAACATGCTATGTCTCAGAAAAAAAAAAAAAAGGCTGTGTGTCTTAACTTTGACTCAACAGTAAGCCCAATTAAGCAGACTTATTGCTCTTCTTCACCAAAAACTGAAGAGAAATATCCAAAAACCTCTCTAAACAAATCATACTTCCAGTCCTGATCCATCTTGCTAGTGATAAGCCCTCGGAGTCTAGGGACTATGATTCAAGTTACTAAGTGAAGCCAATTCCTCCTAGGACTTAAGGATCTAGATTTATTATTCTAAAGTAAAAAAATAAATGTAGAGCAAAAACAATACGTCAGGAAATGCTCCCTTTAAAAGCAGCAGTGACAAGTCGTTTATGCTGTGGCTGTCTGATGGTACTCTCACTAAATTCCATTTTAAGTTGAGGAGAATATGTTAAGAGAATGTATTTAAGTGAAATTTTCACTTAAAAATTTGTTTTCATTTAATTCACATCTGAGTCTTTTAATCCAAATAAAGTGTTATTTTTTCTCTTAATGCTGGAATGATGTATGCAGTTCAACTCTCGTTTCAAATTACAAACATGCCAGTAGGGATAAAAGAAGAACAGCTGTAGTGAGGATGGAGGGAGCCTAAATGCCTACTATGTGCTGACACAATTATTAACTTTGAACTGAATTTACTTTATTCTTCTCATTTAAAAGACAATTTTACCCAAGACATTTTTTTTTTTTTTTTTAAAAGCAGGTAGCCTGGTAGCATGGAAGAGACAGAGTCAGTATGCCAATACTAGCGATTCTCTAGTACTTTCTAGTGCTCAGAACATAAATTATAATGTGAGAGCAGGGCCACACTAAATTATTTTGGCAGATCACACATACGAATAATTTCCTCTGAGGAAAATTTAGGCCACTGGATTAGACTACTGTTCGATGGGTACACAACTGATTAGAGATTCTGCTCACAAAGATATCAGGAGATTAAGTCAGCCAGAGGAATGTACAGTTCATGTAGGTCCTCTCTTGGAAATTTTTTTTCTAAACGTTTTAAAAGTTCTGTGGAAGGCAGGGTGCATTGGCTTATGCCTGTAATCCCAAAACATTGGAAGGCCAAGGTGGGAGGATCACTTGAGCCCAGGAGTTCAAGACCAGCCTGGGCAACATAATGAGACCCGTCTCTGAAAAAAAATAAAAATAAATAAATTTTATGGAAGTATGTTAACCACACCAAGATGGATATAGGAAAGTCAATATTTCAGGATAGTAAATAGGAACTGATAATGTTCTTGGTATATTAGAGAAAATGGTTAGAATTAAAAGGAAAAAAGTGTACCGAGGACAATACTGAAGGAAACAGACCTCATCCATTCAAAACATATTTAATGAATGTCTACTATGTGCCAAGTTCTATTCTAGGTGCTAGCTTAATTTCAAGGAGCTCACATTCTATCTAAGTTTAAGACTCTAATTGAAGTTAAAGCATTGAAAAAGTTTCACTTATGGCCATAATAGAGTAGCCAGAACAAAATTTGCCGTCCCTTTTTAAAAAATTAAAAAATTGGTCAAAAATCTATGAGACAATGATTGTCAGACATTAGAAAAAAGGCATTTCCCCAAAAGGGAAAAAAAAAAAGCCAGGATGAACCTGAAGAATGACCCAGATTACTGGCTAAAGAATTTTCAGGCCACTGCATAGAAATGGAAACCTAGCCTAGTTTGGTGATCTCCCTGAGCTGAAGAGACAGAATTCGGAGTTCAGAGAGGCCAAGGCAGCCAGACTTCATAGAGGGGCAAACTACAGTATAGAAGGAAGCTTCAAGGAGAGAGAGAGAGCACTCCAGATATCTACAGAGGGTCCCTTTGAGTCGTTAGCTGAGTAATTATTAGTGCATGAATTTGAGGAAACTATCAAGCTCGAGAAGAAACCACTGGAAAGGAGCAGGTGGAGCAATCCTTGGAGCATATACAGGGCTGGGAATACTTTATATCCCCATGAGCTACAGTAGAAAGACTTCCTAACACAAAAGAGACCAAGTGGAGACTTCCAAAGGGTATTGCCTCAATAGTAGTGTTAAATTATTCCTAGACTAAAGGCTGTTCTGTACCCACCAAATGAAGCTTAAGAGCAAGCCTTGAAAACATAAAACTGTTTTCAAGTTTGTTTGTTTTTTTTTGTTTGTTTGTTTTTGTTTTCAGATGGAGTCTCGCTCTGTTGCCCAAGCTGGAATGCAGTGGTGTGATCTTAACTTACTGCAACCTCTGCCTCCTGGGTTCAAGTGAGTCTCGTGCCCCAGCCTCCTGAGTAGCTGGGATTACAGGCATGTGCCACCATGCCCAGTGGCTAATTTCTGTATTTTTAATAGAGACAGGGTTTCACCATGTTGGCCAGGCTGGTCTCGAACTCCTGACTTCAAGTGATCCACTTGCCTTGGTCTCCCAAAGTGCTGGGGTTACTTGCTAAATTACTTGCCTGTTTGCAAGTAATTTAACTGCATTCTTGTGCAAAGACCAAAAATATTGAAAGGATTACAAACATATCCAGCATCCCTCAGAAATTAAGTTTACAATATCTGACATTAAACAAAAAATTACCAGACATGCATGGAAGCAGGAACATAAGATCCATGATGAGAAGAAAATCAATAGGGGCAGACTCAGTGACATCGATGATGGAATTACTAGACAACGACCTTAAAACAGCTATTATAAATTTATCCCATATGTTTAAAGTGTATGAGGAAAGCATGAGCATGAGAAGAAGAGAAATGGAAGCTATGAAAAAAGACCCAAATCAAACCTCTAGAGTTGAAAAGTGCACTGAATGTAGCTGAAATTAACAGCAGATCAGACATCACAAGAAGAAAAGAGCAATGGACTAGAAGTTCGTAATAGAAACTACCTAAAATGAAGGCTGAGTGTGGTGGCTCATGCCTGTAATCCCAGTACTTTGGGAGGCTGAGGTGGGTGGATCATCTGAGGTCAGGAGTTTGAGACCAGTCTGGCCAACATGGTGAAACCCTGTCTCTACTAAAAATACAGAAATTAGCCAGATGTGGTGGCGCATGCCTGTAATCCCAGCTACTTGGGTGGCTGAGGCAGGAGAATAGCTTGAACCTGGGAGGCAGAGGCAACAGCGAGCCAAGATCACAGCCACTGCACTCCAGCCTGAGTGGCAGAGTGAGACTATCTAAAAAAAAAAAAAAAAAAAAGGAAGAAAGAAACTACCTAAAATGAAACACTGAGACTAAAACATTGGGGAAAAGCCTGTGCAACACTGTCAAACCCTGTCTCTACAAAAAATAAAAATATTGGCTGGGCATGGTGGTGTGTACCTGTAGTCCCAGATACTTGGGAGGCTGATGTGGGAGGATTGCTTAAGCCCTGGAGCTGAAGCTCTGGTGAGCTAAGATCATGCCACTGTACTCCAGCCTGGGTAACACAGTGAGATCCTATCTTAAAAACAAACAAAGAAACAAAACCAACCAAACAATAAAACAGTTGAGGAAAAAAATGAATAGAACATCAATGAACAAGCTATGGGCAACACCAAGCAGCGTAACAAGTGTAATTGGAGTCCCAAAGGGTGAGAAGAGGAAGACAGGGAAAGAAAAAAATATTTAAAGAAACAGTGGCTGAAATTTTCCACATTTGATAAATTTGAAGCATGACTTAAAAGATTCAGGGCCTTTTTCTCATCATAAACCACTACTTCTGTTGCCCTTTCGCCTAGAATGCTCTCGCTGTTTCTTCACCTTCTCCATCTAAAACACTTTAAGAGTCATCCTCCAAAAGCACATTTCTAGACCCATCCAAATGATTTAGTCTTTTCCTGTACACTGAACCTTTTTGACAAGATGCAATGAATACTTGTTTCAATGAATACCTGAATTCTTATTTGCAATGAATACTTGTTTCTATAGTTAACTTTTTAATTTGTATGCAACTATTGCCATGTTTGTATCTTTCCTCCACTCAGGCTTTGGATTCTGTCTCCTTCCCCATTCAGAACATACTTTCTCCCTCAATTCTCTTCTATTCCTGTTCAGATCTCTACCAGCTTTTGAAATATAAAAGGTTTAATGGCCCAAAAGCCTACCATGACCCTTCTACCCCACTTGACTTGTGGCTGTTTTATCTTTTCCCCTCCACACCAAGCCTCTGAAAAGATTTCTCTATTTTTTTCATATCCCATTTATACCACAGCATGCTATACCATATGGCTTCCATCTTCATCATTCCTCTGAATTTTTTCTCATCAAGGTTACCAGTGACCTATCTGCTACCAAATCCAGTGTATTCTTTTAGCTTAATCTTTGTGTTTTTTCTCCTCTTTTTTATTTTTAATTTTTTTTTTTTTTTTTTTTTTTTTTTGGAGATGGAGTCTTGCTCTGTCGCCCGGGCTGGAGTGCAGTGGCCGGATCTCAGCTCACTGCAAGTTCCGCCTCCCAGGTTTACGCCATTCTCCTGCCTCAGCCTCCCGAGTAGCTGGGACTACAGGCGCCCGCCACCTCGCCCGGCTAGTTTTTTGTATTTTTTTAGTAGAGACGGGGTTTCACCGTGTTCGCCAGGATGGTCTCGATCTCCTGACCTCGTGATCCGCCCGTCTTGGCCTCCCAAAGTGCTGGGATTACAGGCTTGAGCCACCGCGCCCGGCTATTTTTAATTTTTGTCGGTACAAAGTAGGTGTATATATTTATAGATTACATGAGATATTTTCATACAGGCATGCAATGCGTAATAACCACATCAGGGTGAATGGGGTATCCATCACCTCAAGCATTTATCCTCTGTTTTATAAACAATCCAAGTATACTTTTAGTTAGTTTAAAATGAACAATTAAATTACTTCAGACTTGCCCTGTGGTGCTATCAAATACTAGGTCTTATTCTTTCTATTTCTTGGTACTCTTTAACCATCCCCACTCCCGTCCCCTGATCCCTGCTACCCTTCCCATCCTTTGGTAATCATTCTATTCTCTACCTCCATGAGTTCAATTATTTTAATTTTTAGCTCAAAATTAAAATAATGAGT
>NC_045443.1:99934978-99948035 GCF_002776525.5 Piliocolobus tephrosceles
TGGCTCAGGAGTCTGTTTTATTTTGATTTAAATATTGAGTGCCCCAGTTATTCTTATAATTATCTACTACATCTCTGTGCCTTAAGCTTTGCTTCATGTCCATTTCAAACTTTAAATTACCACCTTACATATTTCCCCTATCCTTGTTGGTGTTAGAAAACAAACCTGGATTTATTCTGCATACCCTCTGTGTTGGAGGAGTCATGCCCTAGTCCTCATCTTGGGGCTGGCAGTTCTCTTACCCTGCCTCATAATGGCCAACCCTCCTCTCTGGCACTAGGCTCTTTCCTGTGCCCCATTCCAGTGTCTGTAGTCTTGCCACATGTAGATGGACATCTGATACCATGATCAACTTCACAAACAACTTCATTTAATTCAATAAACATTTACTGACTTGAGTTATGTCCCAGGCACTGTGCTAGGTGCTGGCGAGATGAAAAAAGGAAAATACTCACAGTTTAAAGGGTGTGACAGACACATAAAGAAACGGCCATAATATTGTGTGATAAATGCTTTAGCAGAAGCATGTACAAAGTGCTATGGAAACTCAGACGACAGCGTGATTAATTTCTCCTGGGAAGGGTCAGGAAAAGTCACAGAGAAGAGTTTACATTTGGAAGGTAATCAAAAGTTCTCTCAGAGGTCAGAGAGAGGGGAGGGCATTCCAGGCAGAGAGCAAAGCCGAAACAAATCCAAGGAGAGTGAGAGTGCTTGATTTACTCGGGCAACTTGGACTGAGTCACCCAGTGGGCCAAGAGCAGTGTTTTTTCCAAGTGTGGTCCTCATGCCATCTTCATCTGTAATTCCTTGGGGAGCCTATCGGAAATACACATTTCAGGATCTTAACCTCATACTTACTGATTTGTAATCTTAACAATGTTTATTCATAACTACCCCCTCAGTGATTCTTTAAACCAAAAATAAAGCAGTTGTTCTCTACCTTGGTACGTTATAATCATCAGGGAGCTTTAGAAAATAGTGAGGCCTGATCTCATCCTCCAAGGTTCCCATTGAAGAGGTTTGGGATATAGCCTGGGCGTCTCCATTTTTAAAGCTCCCCCAGTGATTTTAATGCACGGAACCACTGCACCCAAGTTTGAGGACCACAGAACGAGAGCATCAAATTCAAGAAGGCAAAGCAGGCACTCAGAGACCTGTTACAAATTATAATGGAGGTGTAAAAAGTTCACACAAAGTTTTCCATGCCATGTTGGGGAGTTTGGTTTTGATTTTGTAGATGGTGAAGAGACAATGCGGGAGGTGGCTGCTACAAGCTCATATTTCTGTATAGGTCTCAATGAATGGTGGTGTTAGAAAACACGATTGATTCTTGTTTGTACACCCATGATGTTGAGGGAAGGGATGCTTACTACCGCTCCATAAAGTGGGCTCAGCTGTGCCCTCACAGTAACTGCTCTTCTTTCAGATAGAGGCTCTGAATACTCCTGTTGCTTTCTTAAGAGACACAGTGGGCATCTATCCCATGCTCACTGTTAAAAAATCCTCAACTGTATCCCAAGTAAATTCTGAGCCATGCAAAGCTTCATGGAAGGAAGACCTAAGGGAGATTGGTGGTGGGTATTATATATTCACATGGTCTCCATTAGGCCCAGAAGTTACAGGTATTGACTTCAACCTTGAAGTTCAGGAATAGAAGAAAATGTGTTGCATGGACTATGGTGCCTGCAGAGCACAGAGAAGTTTTGAGATGGACCGCAATGGCATAGAAGAAGGAGAGGTGAGAGGTAAGGGGGAAAAGTGTAGTTATAAGCCAATCACCACTCCACAGTGAGGTGTTGGGACTTTTGTGAACCAACTTGATTAAAGTAGAACCAGATATACTGTGGGTACAGTTGTGAAGGAAAAGGAAAGAGGTCAGAAGTCTAATGCCGGAGCCAGCTGAAGGCCCTAACTAGCAGCTAGTCACACAGAACTCAATGAAGTCTCTCCCTCTCATTGTCTCCTCTATTTTCTCCCCTTTCCCTCTTCTATCTTCTCAGTCTTTTCCCCTCTTCTTTAACCCTCTGCATCCTCACTACCCATAGTGCTCCCAGAAACAATAGCAAAGCCTACCAGACTCCAACATTTCTTAATGGGCCCACAAGTTACAGCCTTTGTTGAAATTTAGAGCTAAGAAGAATGTTGGTGATTCTTTGGTACAACCTCTTCAGTTTGCGAATGGACAAATGGAGGTCCAGAAAGGAGACATGATTGTCCAGAGAAAAAAAGGTCACATAGCTAGTTAGTGGTAGAATTCAAACAGATCTGTATCTTCTGACTTTCTCTATGAGCCTGCATCTGCTGTGCTACGCTCTGGTCACAATGGGGAATTCTCATGCTTTGCATGCTTTGTGGGGTAAATTGTATACACTTCATGTTTGGTTCCTACAACCACTTTGTAAGAAGGGTATAGCAATTAGTTCATCATGTGTGCTAAGTTCACTAAAGAAAGAATGTGCTTTGCTTAAGAATGCAAGTTTCACCAGAAAGGAAGTAGAAATTTATAAAACAGGAAAGTTCAGGTTTACATAATTTTAGGCCATATGAGTAGAATTTTTATAGAGTAGATTCTAAAATCACTGTTTTTCATTATCATAATGTAGAGTCCCAGAACCATTACCCTAGGACAAGGAAAGACTGTCTGATGGTTGTGTGTTTGAGTGCAGGAGAAGACAGGATGTGGTTACATAACTTGTACAAAACACCAAGATGTTTTGACCTTGGTCTTGCTTCATTTTGAAGGCTTCTAAACTTGTTTGCTGGTGCCATCACGAGTAGGTGGAAGATGAGATCGTTGCTTCTCTCACAAAACGGTGCAATGAGAATGTTATCTGTGACATTATGGAGTCTGGGAATCCAGTGTAGCATCTGACTCAGTGCCTAGCCCAATAGCAGACACTCATGGGTTATTTTTTGAGTTGAGTTGAGATGAGGCCTGCAGGTCTGCAGCAAATTACTATTGATGTCATCTTGAACAAGTCGTTTTCTTTCTCCAAGCTCACTCTTCTCTCTTACAAAATAACAGACAAGAACAAGACAACTTCTGACATTCCTTCCCACTCAGAGATTGGCATCCCTTTCTTAAAAAAAATCCCAGAAATTTGGACTTAGGAGACTCTTTGAAGGTCAATTAGCCCAACCCACAACTTGTTCAAAGCAGAGCCAGATTATTCAAAGAAGTAGAGATTTGGCAACTTCATGGCTTGCGTAATAGTGAAAATCAGCCAAAAAGAATAATTGAGGTTAAAAAATCATTTGAGGGCCAGAATTACTCTCTTTGGTCAATATCCATCACATTAATGAGGAAGAGTTAAATCTCTATTTTGCTTTGGTTTTCTCCTTTGCTCTCTACTGATATATAAATATATACATCAGCAAAATGCACAAGTCTTAAGTGTACAGTGTGAGGAATTTTTACATATGTATCCACCTATGTAACCATTTCACAAATTAACATACAGAACATTTTGACAACTGGAGAAAATTTCCTCATGCCTTCACTACCCTCTGTCAAGGGATAGATCTAATTTCTATCACTGTAGGTTTGTTTTGCCTACTTTTGAACTTCATATGAATAGAACCACAGCGTATATAACCCATTGTGTCTGACTTTTCACTCAACCTTGTGTCTAAGATTTATCCATATTGTTGCATATGTCAGGAGTCCTTTTGTTGTTGCAATGTGTGAATTGTAAGACTACCACAACTTAATAATTCATCAGTGCAGAGTATTAGCTACAGACGAGCAGAAAAAGTCAGAAGATTTGTGTCCTAATCTTGTTATTAAGTAGCTACATGAACCTCTCTCTGGGCCCATTTTCCTCAACTGTGAATAAAGAAGTCAGGCTAAAGAATTACTGGCAGTTTTTCTAACTCTAAAGGCCAAAGAAATGTATGTGAATTGGAGACCAAACAAGCGTCTGGAAGATAGGAAAAAAATCACACATCTGACAAAGAACTCATACTAAGAATATGTAAGTGACTCCTACAAATCAATAAGTAAAAAAGAAAAGTCAATTAAAAATGGGAAACATGAGTGTGTGTGTGTATGTGTGTGTGTGTGTATTTGCTGCTGTTGTTATAGTAGAGAAAAAATTGTTCAGTGGGAAACCTTAGGGTCATCATAATGACCATGTAACAAATATTTTCAAATATGCAGAAATGTTGGGCCATTCACATGATGCAGGAACTGATTTTTGAAAAAGGATCCCTTTGTATTATTTTCTGTAAGGGAGGCACCATGTTTAGTTTTAGTGAATACATGAAATGCATGTAAAAGGGCTTCATCAACTGTAAAGCTCTCTGCAAATGAAAAGCATTATTATTATTCCAGATACAATATAAGTGCAGCTGACATCAACCACCATTTATCCCAGTTGCAGGTGTAACAACCAACAAGGGTATTTTCCTTTGTTCCTTTGCCACGGCTGTGAGAGAGCATCTGAACCCAATACATAAATAACAGCTGTGATTTTAATTGAGACTTTTGAGTGGATAAGCAAGGTGTACACCGAACGCATAGCAACAGATAGGTTTTCATTTGGGCAGCCACATTATTATTTCCTCAGACTTTGAAAAGGGAAAGTTTTAACAGGCCTCTTGGAAGTGACCCTTGTTTTTCCCCCCACCTGTTCGCAGTTACTGTCACAGAATGCGTCATCACTCTCCCACGCGCACAGTGGGAAAACAACTTTGCCATCCAGAGCAAAAGGAATTTTTATGCTGTGTCAGGGATACAAGAGTCTGCGTATGGTTCATTGTCCATTTCCCAATTAGGCTCCCTCCCTAGGGGCTGGAGCTTCCTGCCCAGAGAGCCTGCCTGAAATCCTTATCATTTCAGCAGAAATATGTCAGCACGAGAAGTCACTGCAAATCAGATTTTTACCAGAATGCTTGTGGTCTCTGCCTTACCCTGTTTTCCCCCAAGATTTTGCAACTCTGGTCTTGTCTTAGGAGGGTGAGAAATTATCCCATCAACGTAATCAACCCAGATTGGTCAACCAAAGGGAATTTGCTTGATGAATCACATTTGCTGCTAGTACCTTCTTGGACAAGGGTACCTCCATGACTCTGTCCCTTGACTAGGGTGTCTAACTATTGGGTATTTTCTTTCTTGTATTGGGCATAGATGTGTTTCAGACTTTGTATTTGCCCCTTAAAGCTTCCCTTATGATAGATTTAGCAGCTCTGTGGTAATACACACCAAAAACTAATCTAAACACTATATAGTTATAGAGTGGAAAGAGTTTCAAAGCCCAGCAAATCTGAATTGGAATCAAAATTTATCATTGTACCTGGGTGATAAGCCTCAGCTGCCTTATCTGTAAGATGGTGATAAAAATACCTCCCTAGCTCTGAAGATCATTGTAAGGTCAAGAGAGGCAATGCATGTACACCTTCCCAGAGAGGGTCTGGCCCATAGTAATTGCCTCATAAATAGTGAGTGAGATGATTGTTCCATAAACTGTAGAGCTGGGCCGGGCGCGGTGCCTCAAGCCTGTAATCCCAGCACTTTGGGAGGCCGAGACGGGTGGATCACAAGGTCAGGAGATCAAGACCATCCTGGCTAACACGGTGAAACCCCGTCTCTACTAAAAAAATACAAAAAACTAGCCGGGCGAGGTGGCGGGCGCCTGTAGTCCCAGCTACTTGGGAGGCTGAGGCAGGAGAATGGTGTGAACCTGGGAGGCGGAGCTTGCAGTGAGCTGAGATCCGGCCACTGCACTCCAGCCTGGGCGACAGAGTGAGACTCCATCTCAAAAAAAAAAAAAAAAAAAAAAAAAAAAACTGTACAGCTGGGGAAGATCCCCCAGTGCAGGCACACGACTAGCCCAAGTTTAACAATAGCTTAATGGCAGATCTAGGAGAAAAATTAAGATCTAGAGCTTCTTTCCACTCTGGAGCAAAGGGGGCTACATCTAAGAATTGTTTCCTCAGGTTTGGGGAGGAGACAGCAAAGCAAAACACATCAAGGTAAATTATGATGCCTTGATCATTTCTTAAACTGAGTGGTCTACAGTTCATTGGCATGGAAGGATGGTTTTTGTTTTAGAAATACCATCTCTGCTTATGTTTACAGCATATGTTTCCTGTTCAGCCAGAGGCATCCATATGGCTTTGAGGAGAGTTAGGACTGTTAGATTAGGACAGCAAAAAGAAACTAATAAAATTGATTCTTGCATCCCGCAATAAAACATGGATTCGAATGGTAAAGCTTTGACTTGCAAGAGCCGGGTTCTTTATGAGAGAGGAAAAAGCTTGAGAATTCAAAGGGAAGGTCTTTAAGGAAGCAAGTTGTCTATGACATAAAGTTAGGTTACAAAGAGAATAGGGGAAGAGCCAGGTCACCCCACCCCCTCTCCGGGCTAGTGGGTAGTTGATAGTCACCTGATTAGAGGAGGGAGAAAAGTGATGGGCTGAGGGTTGGAATGAAGATGCTAGAGGGAACTATGGGGAGGAGACCTGGCAAGTGTAAGGGGACAGTATACCTTGCAGACCATGCTTTGCCATTTAGGGGAGGGCCATGTTAGCTTTCTCTCTCAGCCTTTGCTGCTGAGAACCTTTTGTAAACATCTGCTTACATATCAACCCATAGATTTTCAGCAAAAGTGATACCCCACAATGTTCCCAGATTTTGCTAAGGTCCATACGAATTACCTATTTGGATATCTCTTTTTCAGTGACCAAGGTCACTAATAAATACCATGAAACATAGGCAAGATTTCCAGAAGATGCTTGGAGATGTGGAGCATAGGCCCTCAGCATTTGTACTGGATGCAGTAACCATCCTCATGTCCTAGGTTTAATTTTAGGAGTTGATACAGCGTGTCAATTAAGAGTGTGGTCTCTGAGATCCTGGTTCTCTCCTCTTGTTAGCTGGGAAATTTTAAGGAAGTTTATGAAACCCGTAGAGCCTTAGCTTCCTTGTCTCCTAGATCACAGTATCATAATTTCTGCAACGTAGTTTGCAGTGACTAAATAAATTAATACACAGGAAGGACTTAGTTAGAACAATGCCTGCTACATAGTATAGTTTAATGATAGCTAGTTGTAGTTGTTCTTACTGCCTGTGCCAGTCAAATTTGTGTGTGTGTGTGTGTTTGTGTGTGTGTGTGTGTGTATGGTACAGATTTAACAATCTGACAGCTTTTTCTGTTTTTGCAATAACCAAAAGAGAAGTTATTTATTCACTATCTCACCTTTCTGGGGTTGTTAATTTGATTTTCTATTCATTGATTTGTATATGCTTCCAAGAAATATTTATGGAGTCCCTTCTATGTGTCTATCAGGCACTGAGCCAACTGCTGGGGATAAAATGGCATGTAAGATAGGCATATTCCTGCCCTCATGTAGTTTACAACTACAACTAGTCTATTCCAATAACTCTTTCCCTTTATCTGATTTTGGGGCCTGGGCCAATCTCCTGAGCACATTTCCTAGTACTGGCAATTGGGGTCCTGCAGCAGGCCATAAAATGCATGGTATATGGGTTTAATAATGTCAAGGGAAATTTTCAGTTAATCCCTTGGACTGTGGGTACACCCAGGATTCAAAGGCCAGACCAAAACGGCACGAAGAGAAACAGAGAACTGGTAATTATCTGGTGAATTTGGGTCATGTGGAAAGCCAAACCAAATTACTTTCGCGAAGGAAAAAATGATTTTTTTTCTCTTGAAATGAATTCATTTTGGTGAGATTTTGCTAGGGTCTTCCCTTCCTTGCTTTGCATTATTAAACCAGGTATTTCCTAGAAACCAGTACAGTGTGGGTAAGATATAAAGACAAGGACTTCGAGGGAAATGAAAACTGCTGATCCACGGGGTATCTGGGGAGCCCTGGTCTTATTCCCAATATATAACATATAAGGAACGTTGTACTAAGTTGGCAGTGCTACCATAAATCCATTCAGCTCTTAGGTGCTCTAATCTGACAGCTTCTGTTTATTTGTGAAACAGATGTTTTAAGTTAAACGTTTTCTTGTGTCTTTTTGTTCAAAAATATATCGTATTATAATTTTATATTTCTAAGGCAAAAACAAATGAAGGGAACATGCTTAATTTTTAGGTTATGAGTAATTTATTGTACTTTTAATAGAGGATTTCAATGTATTCCCCATCCAGGAAATGGTAATGGAAATTGCCTACTTCAACATGTAATCTATAAAATCTTGTTAAATACTGTAATGAGAATTTGTCACTTTGTCACCTGGCTGACCTTTTACAACCCTGAAACTCAAAGTGAAGTGACACCTCCCTCAATTCAGATGAAATGCCTGCATATTTTACTGTGTTTTCACCAAGAAATCCCTTCAGCCAAAATTTCAGCTAGTCCAAGTCAATTTTTAAGCAAAGTGCATAACCAGAAATTGGCACAAACATTTGTGTATCATCCTTTCCATATTCAAAAGCTGTCTGAGACTCATTTGATTAAGCATAAAAATAACTCTGTGAATGTCATTAGAAAGGCTGCTGAACATTCCATGTCTGGTCCCTTGAATTTGTATTCTGGGGATGCATTATTAAGTCACTGCTAAGTTGTTTCTCTTGTAAGAACCTGATCATGCTCTCTAGAGTCTGAAAAAATTATTTTCATATTGAGTTTAGAAGCCTTAGTTTTTCTATTTCCATTCAACAGAAAGGAAACAGCTGGTAAGTTAGGGAAGGCCAGTGTATTTGGCTACTGTAATCTCCACTGCCTTCCCTGGTTAACAGAATATCTTTATTCCAACCAGGGCTCCCTCCCTGCCAAATCTCCTTATTAAACTGAGTTGTGATTAGAAAAGAATAAATGACATTTTATTTCATATGTGGCTCCTTTCAAACTTCCATACTCTTCTTTAAGTTTTCCTCTTACAAAACTTTTCCTTGGCCTTCAGCATTTCTTCTTCCTGGCAGACCTTCAACATTGCAAAGTTCCTGACAAGTCCACACTGAATGAAGCCCCTCCTCATTCGTTGCTGTGGGATCAACTGTTATCCATGCACTTATTCATTCCACAAACATTAATTGTTACACACAAAATGGCCATGTGTATTCCAGGCTCAAGTGATCATCTCTGGGGATCATGTATTGGTTCAAAAATGGAATGCTCTTTTTCTGTCTCAGATTTCTTTTTCTTTTAGGTGCAGGTGCTTTATTTCAAAGTCAAGGAAGTCCAAAATACAGGTTGCATATGGTGGAATGGGTTCCAAATGGGGACAGATGTTGACAGAAGAAGTGTCAGTTGGGGAACTGACACTTATTACAAATGGATATTTAGGGTCCCAGTTTCTAGAAGTTCTGAGCCAGTTGGGTATGGCTCAGAGGTTTCTTATGTGCAGCTATATGTTGTCCCACTGATGTGTAGGGCTAGAGTGATAGCAGCGGATGTGGAGAAAGAGGATGGACTAAAAAACGACCTAGGAGGCAGAGTGTGCAGGGCTTGATGGCCACAGATAGTTGTAGGAGTGAGAACAGAGGAGTTGAAGATAACCTGTGTATACATATTTGTTCTTAGTTCATTTGTAAAAGCAAAAAAAGATACTACTTATTTCAGCGATGGAAAATTACCCAGGATTGTTTCAGCAAGACAACACTAAAAATATTCCCCAAACAATTCTTTGGTCTCAAAAAATAAATACCAGATGGAGTGTACACTTTTTGATTGACTGCAAGGAATTTATTGAAGGTTGAAAGAAAGTAAAACTTAATGTTGCATTTAGCAAAGACTTTGACTTTTCTCCGTTGTACCTTCAACCTGGGGCGATAGTGATAGTCATATTGGTGTCACTATCTATTTGTAATTCAGAACTTCGAAGGAACCTTCTCTGTTGATGTATTTTTCTTTTTTCCACTAAAGTTGTCTTGCCTGCCACAATGAGCATTTTTTTTTCTTTGTCTGAGACAGGGTCCCACTCCATTGGCCAGGTGCAGTGGTGTCATAATGGCTTACTGCAGCCTTGATTTCTCAGGCTCAATAGATCCTCCTACCTCAACCTCCCAAGTAGCTTGAACCACAGGTATGTGTCACCACACCCGGCTAATTTTTTGTAATTTTTTTTTTTTTTAAGAGACAGGGTATCACCATGTTGCTTGGGCTGGTCTCAAACTCCTGGGCTCAAGCAATCCACCTGCCTCCACCTCCCAAAGTGCTGGGATTCCGGGCATGAGCCATCATGCCTGCGCCACAATGAACATTTTATACCTTTTACTCTCACTTCAAACTTCCACCCTCCAGCATGCTTCTTCACCATTGTCCTCACTTTGAGTGATGGCCTTGAATTCTACCTCATGGAGAAGGTAGACACTATCATATAGGCACAACCTACTTTTTCTGCTAAGTCTATAAACCTACTTGCAGCTGCACTTGTTTTTTTTTTTTTTTTCTTCTTCTTCCCTTGCCGTTATCATCAAGGAAGTAGCATTTCTCCTGCAAGATTCTGGATTTTATGCCTTCTCATCTTCTCAAGGACTTCATTCTTCGAGTTTTCTCTTTTCTCTCCTTTTTCCCCTTAGCCTCTAACTTTATACTGGATTTTTTTTTTTTTTTAATTTCCATAGGTTTTTTGGGGGAACACGTGGTATTTGGTTACATGAGTAAGTTCTTTAGTGGTGGTGAGATTTTGGGGCACCTATCACCTGAGCAGTATACACTGAACCCAATTTGTAGTCTTTTATCCCTCACTCCCTTCCCACCCTTTCCCCCTGAGTCCCCAAAGTCCATTGTGTCATTCTTATGCCTTTGCATCCTCATAGCTTAGCTCCCACTTATGACTGAGGACATACAATGTTTTGTTTTCCATTCCTGAGTTATTTCACTTAGAATAATAGCCCAGGTTGCTGTGAATGCCATTATTTATTTCATTCATTATTTATGGCTAAGTAGCATTTTATCATTTACATAAACATATATATACACACATACACACACATATATACACATGTGTGTGTATATGTATATATATATACACACACAAACATATATATCACAGTTTCTTTATCTACTCGATTGATGGGCATTTGGGTAGGTTCCACATGTTTACAATTGTGAATTGTGCTGCTATAAATATGCATGTGCAAGTATCTTTTTTGCACAATGACTTATTTCCCTCTGGATAGTTACCCAGTAGTGGGATAGCTGGATCAAATGTTAAGTTCTACTTTTCATTCTTCAAATAATCTCCGCAGTGTTTTCCGTAGTGGTTGTACTAGTTTACATTCCCACAAGCAGCTGAGAAGTGCTCCCTTTCACTACATCCATGACAACATTTATTGTTTTTTGATCTTTTTATTATGGCCATTCTTGAAGGAGTAAGGTGGTAACACATTGTGGTTTTGATTTGCATTTCCCTGGTCATTAGTGATGTTGAGCATGTTTTCATGTTTGTTGGCCATTTCTATATCTTCTTTTGAAGACGTATAGATCTTGATTTTCTCCCACTCTGTGAGTTGTCTGTTTACTCTGCTGACTGTTCCTTTTGCCGTGTGAAAGCTCTTTAGTTTAATTAAGTCCAAGCTATTTATCTTTGTTTTTATTGCATTTGCTTTTGGGTTCTTGGTCATTAAATCCTTACCTAAGCCAGTATCTACAGGGGGCTTTCTGATGTTATTTAGTTTCAGGTCTTACAGTAAGTCCTTGATCCATCTTGAGTTGATTTTTGTTTAAGGTGAGGGATGAGGATCCAGTTTCATTCTCCTACATGTGACTTGCCAATTATCCCAGCACTATTTGTTGAATAGGATGTCTTTTCCCCACTTTATGTTTTTGTTTTCTTTGTCTAAGATCAGTTGGCTGTAAGTATTTGGGTTTATTTCTGGGTTCTCTATTCTGTTCCGTTGGTCTAGGTGCCTATTTTTATACCAGTACTATGCTGTGTTGGTGACTATGGCCTTGTAGTATAGTTTGAAATCAAGTAATGTGATGCCTCCAGATTTGTTCTTTTTGCTTAGTCTTGCTTTGGCTATGTGGGCTCTTTTTGTTTCCATATGAATTTTAGGATTTTTTTTCTAGTTCTGTGAAGAATGATGGTGGTATTTTGATGGGAATTGCATTGAATTTATAGATTCCTCTTGGCAATATGGTCATTTTCACAACATTGATACACCTATCCATGAACATGGGATTTGTTCAATTTGTTTGTGTCTTCTATGATTTCTTTCAACAGTGTTTTATAGTTTTCCTTGTAGAGATCTTCTACCTCCTTGGTTAGATATATTCCTAAGTATTTTATTTTATTTTTGCAGCTATTGTAAAAGGGGCTGAGTTCTTGATTTGGTTCTCAGCTTGGTCACTGTTGGTGTATAGAAGAGTGACTGATTTGTGCATATTAATTTCATATCCAGAAGCTTTGCTGAATTCTTTTATCAGTTCTAGGAGTTTTCTGGTGGAGTCTTTAGGTTTTCTAGGTAGATCATATCATCATATGATATCATATCATCAGCAGACAGCAACAGTTTGAATTCCTCTTTACCGATTTGAATGCCCTTTATTTCTTTGTCTTGTCTGATTGCTCTGGCTAGGACTTCCAGTACTATGTTGAAGAAGAGTGGTGAGAGTGGGCATCCTTGTCATCTTCCAGTTCTTAGAGGGAATGCTTTCAACTTTTCCCTATTCAGTATTATGTTGGTTGTGGGTTTGTCATTTCACTTTGTCATTTCTGTTAGCATCTTTTCTAGCATCTTCCATGAACTCAAACAAATATACAAGAAAAAAACAACCAACCCCATCAAAAAGTGGGGAAAGGATATGAACAGACATTTCTCAAAAGAAGACATTCATACAGCCAACAGACACATGAAAAAATGCTCATCATCACTCGCCATCAGAGAAATGCAAATCAAAACCACAATGAGATACCATCTCACACCAGTTAGAATGGCAATCATTAAAAAATCAGGAAACAACAGGTGTTGGAGAGGATGTGGAGAAATAGGAACACTTTTACACTGTTGGTGGGATTGTAAACTAGTTCAACCATTATGGAAAACAGTATGGCGATTCCTCAAGGATCTAGAACTAGATGTACCATATGACCCAGCCATCCCACTACTGGGTATATACCCAAAGGATTATAAATTAT
>NC_045443.1:99953035-100013905 GCF_002776525.5 Piliocolobus tephrosceles
TTTTTTTTTTTTTTTGTATTTTTTTAGTAGAGACGGGGTTTCACCATGTTAGCCAGAGATGGTCTCGATCTCCTGACCTTGTGATCCGCCCGTCTCGGCCTCCCAAAGTGCTGGGATTACAGGCTTGAGCCACCGCGCCCGGCCACCATTCTTTTATTCTGACATCAGTTTGTTGCATTAGGAAGACTGATGTGGCAGCAGCATATAGGTTAGACTGGAGTGGGAAGAGAAGGAGGCAGGGAGCCTACTAAGTTGTCCATTGAGAGATGTCAAGAGCAGTGGCATGAGAATAGTGGGGAGAGAGAAAACAGAGAGGACGTTATTGAGGGAACTGCACAGGACCTGGCAAATGATGCACTGTGAGAAAAGATAAAGATGTCTGACTTTCTAACTCTGGAAAGTTGGAACACAGTAACTGATGAAAGTGGCAAAGTGGAAGTGTAGAATAACCTTGGGATGAGAAAGGGGAAGGAGCATATTCTGTTTAGACTCACCAAATTGAAGTACTGACAGTGTAAGAAGTTAGGCACCAAGTAGAATCATGGCATGTGTAAGTGCTCCATATCTGAATGGTTGGTAGATCTAGGTCAATACTGTCCAATAGACATATGAGAGCCACAAATGTAAGCCATGTGTCATTTAAATTTTCCTAGTAGTCACATTTAGAAAATTAAAGTGAAACAAATGAAACTAATTTTAATAATATATTTTATTTAACCAAATATAGCCAAAATACTTTCATTCCAATATGTAATTGCCATAAAATATTGATTATGTTATATTCCTTTTTTCAGGCTAAGTTTTCAAAATCCCATATGTATTTTATACCCACAGCACATCCCAATTTGTACTAGCCATATCTCGAGTGCTCACTAGCTACTCTGTTGGACAGTATAATTCTAGGTGGAGGTGATTGTCAGGCAGTAGATTGTGATAGCTGCATTTCAAAAGAGAGACATCAATCTAAAATCACCTGCATGGAAGAGGAAGCCAGGTAATAGGATGAACTTTGTAAGAGAGAGAATACTAAAAGAGAAGGAAAACTAAGACAGAATAGGGGAACGATTCATTTTGCAAAGGTTTAGTTTTTCCATTAGACTGCCCAGCCCCTGAAAAGAGGTGAATTGTTAATAGTGATTCAATGCATGTTTTTAACATATTCACCTCTTGGTTTTTTAATTCTACTATTTGCAAGCATCTTGCTCATGCATTTGTTTACTGTCCATCTCCTCATTACCATAATGTAAATCTGTTTTGCTCACAATTATATTTCCAGAATAACATCTCTCACACATTAGTGCTCAGTAAATGGCTGTGAGATAAAAGCCAAATCTCTACCTTCAGATAATTTACAATATGATGAGTAAGGAACCATTACATAGAGGAAAAATATACTAATGATAGATTCATAGAGGATTAGATTCCTAATGATTGATATTACTAATGTGGGGTCCAGGAGTTCAACAGAGAGAAAGAGTCATTGATTTTGAAGGAGCCTAGAAATACAGAACTGAAGCATGGTCTATGCCTTAAATGATGGCTAGCCTTTGAATATTTGGGAAGCAAGGGGAAGCTTTCCAAGTAGGGTGAATGACTTATGCAAAGGTGTGGTGCATGTGAATATTTTAGTTGCAATAGCTATGAAGAAGAATAAAGATATCAAATTGAAAATGGTGGCCACTGAAGTTTTTCATAAAGTATGCCAAGCAAAACTTTTAAAATGCTATATCAAGTGGATTGAGAGAGGAGTACTGGTGAGCAGCCATTGCAATTGTCCAGAAGGCAATAAGGGTTGGATTAACAAGAGTGATGCCTTTGGGGGTAGGCAGGAGGAGAGATATAAGAGATGTTTGAATAATGACCTTAGCATATTTTGATCTCTATTTTTAAAAAGAGGCTGTTATTTGGCATAAATGACCTTGAAGGATGACCTAAGGAGCATTGGATGTTTGAATGTGTTGCTGAGGAAAACTCCAAGGTTCTAAATTTGGTTGACTGAATTATGGTGCCATAGACAGAAAGTTCCAAATAGCAAATTGCTTTTAGAGGTGGAGACTGAGGGAGGAAAATGGGTTGAAGTCAAAGTGTTGGAAGATGTCCACGTGGAAATTTCCAGTAAGCCTTCAGATGACTAAGGGATTCAGAGAATGTAGGCGCTTTCCAAATCTTCTGTTCTTTTTGCCTATATAGAAAGTGTTTACTTTATGTGTTTCCTTGTGGCTCTGTTGATTACATTTTTATGTGTGGTTTGGAGCTCCTCTGGCTTCAGACCTGTATTTGTTTTTGGCATAGTTGGAGTAGAGTGCTAACGAGCTCAAGGTCATGGGTTTGATCCCCAAAAGGGCCAGTTAGTTTCATGGAGAGGAAAATTGCATTCCATGGTTCACAGACTTCACCCCTAATCCTGTCTGCTTGTCTCAAAACTATCTAGCATTGGTCCCAAGGGGGCCCAGTGAGAAAGTGTGAGTGGTTGTGTGTGCAAATCTATTTAAACTGCTGGGAGAATAACTCCAGATGGGTGGTTTATCTAGGTTGCCTCTTCAGGAAACTTTGTCTGCCCTCCTTCCTCAACTCTTGGGACAGAGATCACCTTTTCAGAGACAACACCATGAACAAATGCACATGAAACTGTCATTCTCATGTCTGCCCACATCTGCATTCCTATGTTCATTTACTTCTCAAGGAAAGGGCAGTGTGAGCATCCAGGAGCATGTGGTTCTTTGGTACAAGTGTCTACTTGTAAGTATTGGAGTATTATCAGTTTGACTTTGAGAACTAGCTTACTAGTGTTGTACAAAAAAGCCCTAGAGAGCATGAATGTGCCCAAAAGACTCTCTAAGCAAACCTTTCCCCAACAGATTTTCCTTATCAGGCTGCTTTTGCTAGTTGCATATTTTTACTGGGAAATACAAGTCAACACAGAATTCTTGTGAAGTAGTCATACAAGGATACAGCATAGAATGCTCAGTGTTCTTAAGAAGAACGCCGGTATCCATAAAACAGCTCCTAAACAAACCCACAGAAGACATCTTCCGTACAAGTACAGAGTTACCAGTACCTGCTGGGATGGCATCTAAAATCTGTTTTTGTGGATACTGCATTTTTGAAAATCAGTCTTAGAGGTTCTCAAATTGCTTTTTTTTTAGTTGACAGATATACCCTGGGTCCTACAAGAGTGACCCTGAAGAGGACTTGGAATAATGTTATGCACACACTGAAAGGTTCAAAATAAATCTTCATGGCTTAAAAAGGACTTGAAAATTCTTTTCAAGTTCACTTCTCTTTCAGGGAATTGGAGATTGCTACACCAGGGGTGTTTCTCTTATTTGGCATATGGAAAATTTTGAAGGCTGAGAAGTAAGAGACCAGACCATCAAATCCTATTTAACTGATTTCTAATAATAATAGTGATGTCTTAAAAGGATATGCCATGGAGTAAATATGACTAAAAGTAAAAGATAGAATAAAATTATATGCTGATGAATCCAGCAAAACTGGTTGAAAAATTCTTAGTGTTCGATTTGTGCATAGTGACAAGCAACATACTTATTTGCATTGTTCCTTCAAATTGATTACATTGAGGAGAAATTATTTTAATACTATAAAGGGACAGCCTGAAAATATCAAATAAGTAGTTAAAAATTATTATATGAAAACGTTGTACGTCTGCTGGCTGGGATGGGTTGGAGTGAAGAAAGATAAAGAATTATGACACAGTAAGAAAATGCTAGACTTGACATTTTTACATCTGCATTGTGGTGCAAGGATCCGCACTAACCCTTTTTACCTGATTTTTCTAGTCAGAAGCAAATTCGGGGAAATGTAGTCAGTGTCAGAAATGTTCAGGCCATGAGTTAAGAGTATATATAGAAAATGGTGTGACACACACCAGGGCCTGTCAGAGGGTAGGGGCCTGGGGGAGGGATAACATTAGGAGAAATACCTAATGTAGATGATGGGTTGATGGGTGCAGCAAACCACCATGGCACATGTATACCTATGTAACAAGCCTGCACGTTCTGCACATGTACCCCAGAACTTAAAGTATAATTAAAAATAAAAAATGAAAGAAAGAAAGAAAATGGTGTGACAAAGCCAATGGAGAGAATTCTACTTTGGCTATCTTAGATCCTTAATTAATACTCTCATTCTTAATAACAGCAGAAGTAATGATAATAAAAGTAATAGTAAAAATGCCAGAAACCGTACAAAACAAGAGTTGATAAGCACACTAGTGCTGGACTATGCCAGTGGTTTCATCTAGCCACAGGAAAATTAAAAAGATGAAAAAAATTAAATTAATGATGAGTTTTCTATAAAGCTTAATTTACACAATTAAGAGTCTGCCCTTTTTTCTTAGATTATATTCATGCCATGTTTTTAAAAAATTAATTCATTTTTAGTGATAAATGGTGATGATAGATGATTTTTTATGTCCTTATTTTAGGCAAATAAAGATTTTGCCACCTTAGATTTTCTCAATTTCTACTTTTATTTTTGGAAATTTCACTATTTTGAGAAATCTAGAAGTTTAGGAACTATTGTATGATAATGTTTAATTCTTAAATACTAATTTGAGGCAGATATTGCTGTTTTTATCAAAATAAGAGGAACTAAACCCCACAGAAGTCATTTTAATTTGTCCAAAGCACATATTAGAGCATGACACAAGCCCACATCTGTCTGATTTCAGCACTTGGTTCTTACTACTATGTAATTCCTGTTTGTACTAGTTAGGGCCTAGTGAGGACAGCAGAAACCCTTCTAGGCTAGGCATTTTAAACAGAGAGGATTCCTTCTTTCTTTCTTTCTTTCTTTTTTTTTTTAAGATGTCTTGCTTTGTTGCCTAGTTTGGGCTGGAATGCAGTGGCATGATCACGACTCATTGCAGCCTTGACCTCCTGGGATCAAGTGATCCTCCCACCTTAGCCTCTTGAGTTGCTGGGACTAGAGGGGCGCAACACCACACTCAGCTTTTTTTCTTTTTTCTTTTTTTATTTTTAGGAGAGATAAGGTCTTACTCTGTTACCCATGCTGGTCTCCAACACCTGGAATCAAGCAATCCTCCTGCTCTGAGCCCCCAAAGTGCTGGGATTACGGGTTTGAGCCACTGTGCATGACCAACAGAGAGGATTTAATGCAGGTGATGGAAGAGATGAGTCGCTAAGTAAGGGAGGGGAGTCAACCCAGAAAAAATAACATCCTAAAATCACTACCATCCCTATGGCTAGAGATACTCGGGAGGCGGGGTGGTGTTTGGGAAAAACCATCTCCATGGATCTAGGTCCACTAGGGGAACAGAATGCTGCTTGCACTGGGAGGAAGGGATTATGGAACCAAGAGCTGCAAGTACTGCTGAAGATGCTGTTGGAGGCAAAGAGAAAAGGAGGATAATACCTGGCTTCTCCCTTCTTCTTGTCTTTTGTCTTTTGCTAATGCCTCCTATTGCCCAAACTTACCCAGAAACCAGAACTCGCAGGTGCAGAGAAATGTAGCTCCTTGTGAAAATGAGCAAATCAAGGGAATGCTGGGAAATGAATATGAGAGCAAACAAGTAATCAGCCAGCACATTCTAGCACATATCTGTATTTAGTTTTTCCCCTGTACCTTTTACTATAGCAGTGAGGTCTAGACATACCAGAGGACGCTTTTCAGTATTAACTGTCTAAGAGAATCTACTTGGTGATAGTTGAGAGATGAGGATGTCTCTATTTCCAATTCATCTTTAAAGCAGAAGAAATAAAAAGAAATTTGGCTCTGGGGTAACCTTATTTTTGAGTACTTTAGATCCTATAAGGGTGGCTGAATTAGAAGCTCTGAACTAAATAGGATGGAGAAGCACAATCCTGGGTCATGTTTCTTTCTTATTGTTGTCTCCTTCCCTCTCTCCAGGAACAATCACCTCCCACTTCTGTTTCCATTTTAGAGATTTGGGGTTGGGAAAGACAGTTCCATATTCATGGGGTGGAGTGATAGGTTCAGCCATAGCACATGTATAGGGACATTTCTATGATCCCTGTTATCACCTACATGTCCATTTGAAGGGAGAGACCCTACTCAGGGTCCTTTCTGAAGGAGATTTGGACGTAAGCAGGAACCACTGAATAAAATAAGTGAGGTGGAGTTAGAAAATTATAGCACAGTTCCTCAATTTTTAAATCTCCTCTTAAAAGAGAAACCTCCCTACCAGGCCGCATTTCCTACCTTACTTGTAGTACAGGTCAAATTTTACTTCTGATGTACTGCTGCAATTGTCTCAAATCCAGTGTACATCTGCTTCTGTTTTTACTGATTGCTTTACTCTTTTACAAGCCATCTCATTCCATCACAGGGTGAAGAAAAGAACATTTAGAAACCAGATGTTGTATTAACTATAACCATTATCCTTTATGGGATCCCAGAGGTTTAATCTCTATCCATAAACAGGTGAGGAAGATACCAGTTTTCAGCTGAGCTTTACACTGAGGATGCTTCACTGAGAAGGAGGCGAAGGCTCTGCCATCCATCTGTCATTATGACTTGGGGAGGCTCATACTGGATGGGTAAAGCCCAGTAGTTTCAACTCTATCAGACCCAAAGCTCTCCTTTTTATAACATATATTTTATGATCTACCCTTTAATGTCCTAAAGTGAAATTCACAGGTAATATCAACATACACAATTTTAACAAAAAACAAAATGATACCTGAACTGTAACATAAAGGAGAAATAAAAGGAAAAGAGTTTGCAATAAAATAACACGCATTACAAGATAGAATGCTTAGGACAACTCTCCTAGAAAACACACTGAAGTGGTCAGATGTTTATACTCATGGAGAATCATGCGTGGGACAGCTGCATGTGCAGGCTGATGCAGATGTGGAGTGGAAAGATTCAAATAGCACAATTAGCATCGCCACTGATGATGTAATTTTCTAAAACAGTGAAAAAGACTTGGTAAAGTTCTACCTTTTCTTAATTTGTATGGTAATTGCATCCCTGAAGAACTAGGTTTATGTTAAAATTGTGCAAAAACACTCTGAGTTTATAAATAAATTGGAGTTATATTCTGGACTTAGGTGATTATAAACAGGATTATCTCCTACTTGCAATGTCTGGAAACCTGGTCCGTACTCAATAAATGTCAGAAATACTCTCCCCAGTCATTGGAAGAGTGCCAAATGTCTCCCAAATTATCTAGGACCAGCACCACTCCACCCATCGTGAATGCTTGTGTGGGCTGTCTAAGGCCACTTTGGAGGGCAGGGATATGGGAACGTGCGTCTCATGGAACTCTAGGCTCTAAGTCCACAGTGTTTCTCCAGAAGCCCTGATTCAACCATAGCACTTGAGACTACACTAACTTTGATAAGCTGTCAAGAGAAAAATAGGTGGATTGTTGCCAGAGGTCTTGGTAAGATTCTTAATAATCAGCTTCCAGTTTCACTTAGGTGGGAATGGTTTATTCCTGGACTGTATAAGAGCCAGCACATAACCTTCCTCATGGAGGTATCCCAAGATTGGCTCTATATCCCTGGGTGTTACCTACATAGTGTGAAGCACTATCCAGAACTGACGTACACACGTAGAAGAATGGCAGTGGGGAATGACACATTATTAGGTACATTGGTTACCATGCAGAAATGCTTCTTTATCCTGATAATATCATACTCAATAATAGGTCATCACTCAAAGGTGCCATTAGTCATGTGTCTGTCTGTAGTGTGTAAAGCCAGTTTTGAACAAGAAACTATCAGTGAGTATTCTGAGCTGTCCTCATGTCTGGATTGGGTGTACGTGGTGGTGTAGTAAAAGCAAATGTCTTCAGACTCAGATTTAATGTCCTCAGACCCAGATTCAAGCCTTCTTTGCTGGTTTGTGACCTTCAGTAAACTAAGTAATGTCTTTGAGCCTCCATTTCCTTATCAGTCAGTGTTTACAATAGTGCCTGATGCATAAGCTTGTTGGAAGGATGAATGAGATAATATAGATAAATCACTAGGCATGATGACTGACTCATAGTAAGTGCTCAGTAACTATTAACCACCATTATTGTTAGAGTGGTAATTATCTCCAATAAAGATCTTACAGAAGAAAAAGAGGTTCTTTTAAAAAAAGAGGCTGTTATTTGATGTAGATGATCTGGAAGGAAGATAGAATTCCTCTTAGGATAGAAGTGGTTTTTCCTTTAGGAAAGAACACCATTTGTACATATTCAGTAATAAAAGGTGAGCCAGCCCTGCCCCCACACTGTGATGGTAGAAGATTGTCCTGCATAAGAATACAATATAATTTTCTTATAAGTTCTTTCCAAAGGAGGGGATAAAGGGTTTGATAGAAAGTGGTTCCTGGGAGAGTTTGCAGAAGAGTGGGAAAGATCTTGCTAAGATCATAGGAGGCACATGAGCAGCCAGAAATTCCTTGGATTCATAGTAATAGTGATGTTTGCCATTGAAATGGAAGACGTTTTCTGTCCTGTGCTTAACTCACCCCCTTTGCATTGTCTACAAAATCTTTAGTGAAAGGCTGTGGCTAGATCACCCTAGTGTGAATGAAAGGAGAGAGGGATGGTCTGGAGTGGAGTGGGGAGAGAAGTGATACAGAACACCATGACTACAGGAGGCAAAATGCTAAGAGCATGAACAAGACATTTGGAGGAAGAAGGGGCCCACACAATGATAGTCCCAGAGAGATTCTTGGACATCTTGAGGGAGCAAAGGTGGGAATGAACGTGAGATGGGACACCAATGGCACGTGAGAAAATATTAGAGTAAACTTTACTATAATTTCCTTAAAACTAAGTACAAAACTTACGAGACTTTTTTATATTTGGGTAACTTTCCAAATAGTTAATGAATTTTTAAAAAATGAAATGAGATGCTTTTAAACAAGAGGGAGATTACCAATCTTTATACCTTGTACTTCTATATATACTGTTGTGAGTTTGATATTCACAGTATCCAGTAAAAAATTGGAACAAATTATTGAAATGAAAACTCAATGCTGAGAGATCACATTCTTATAAATCTCTTGGTATGGGAATGTATTAGATCCCATTTATATATTATGTGCCTTATTTGATATGTTTGCATCTTCTGGCAAGAGAATATTTTCCCAACCACTTTGTGTCAGGGATTATAAGTCACTGTTGGGTGACAGTGAGGGGATTTTATGTACAACTGCTTTATTGTTAATGTATATATTATACAATTCATACATCTCTTACATAGCTTTTGCAAGTCCTTTGAAACATATTTACTTTTAAATAGAATCTGTAAATTCTATGAGATATCTTTGTTTTTGTGTATGATTAGTTTTATTTTTCTGGGTATGTTTTCATGTTTAATTGTTGCAATGACCTTAATAAAAATGCTATGTAACGGTAGAATTCTTAAGGAATGACACATTACACCAACATTATCCAAAAGAACTAATTAATCAAACATGACTAATTTTAATGTAATTACTAAAGAAAGATATACCATTTTATTATGACACTCTAGCCATACATTTTCAAAATATGCTTATTAAACAGTAAATGTAAGATAATGATTCAATTAGTTACATTTTTAGAAGTCATCAGGATTGATATTCCTCTGCCATAAGTGAATTGAGTAATAATTTCAAATACAATCAGAATTAATTTAATAAAAAATATGCTTTTCAACTAAGACAGATGTAATGAATGGCCAGTCATTATTTTCTGGTTTCAAAGTAGCAGGGGAAATTAATTCAGTGTCTGTAAGTTTATTTATCACACTTGGCCTATAAGTGTGATAAAAATACATGAGGCAAAATACATGATGTAATCCCAATTCTCATAGTTCATTAACTCTTTTACCAAAAAGAGATCTGACATGGTATTTGGGGCCTTTATGTAAACTGAATATAAGCTGCATGATATTTGAAAGGTTTTGATATTTCGAAGAGACATTTTCATGATACACAGACACAGATAAAAGATGTAAGTAGACAGCCTGAGGTTTCAGAGTCCCTCCTGCGGTGTGTTTAGCAGCGGGTACAAGATAAATATCCAAACAAAATCAGATTAAGGGATTAACAGAAGTGACTTTGCTATGAGTTGGTGAGTGGGGTCAATGGATGGCTTGAAAGGGATTTTAGAGCTCTGTTTTTATTTTTCCTACTTTACATCAGTGCATTTTGGGCAAAATAAAATGAGTAATGTTTACTTTTAGGCCTCAGTAATATTTAAAAAAAAGGCAGATTCTAAGGATTGTGGAAGGTCATGTTTCTGAAAGTGACGGGTAATTCAGCTCAGGTAATTCAACTCAGAGTTTCTCAGGAGAAACTCTATCTCCATCTTAACTCATATTTCAGTTGGTCAGTAACATTTGGTTTTGTGTCCTCTCTTTTTTTTTTTTTTAATTTTAAAAAAGCTTGGATTTTTTTCCCCTTGAAAGACCCCTATCAAAGATAGTTGAAGAATGAGGAGAGAAGGACCATGTTTATGATCAATGTAATTATACGTTAAGAGGGAACACATGGGCAGGGTGTGGTGGCTCACGCCTGTAATCCCAGCACTTTGGGAGGCTGAAGTGGGCAAATCACAAGGTCAAGAGTTCGAGACCAACCTGGCCAACATGGTGAAACCCCATCTCTACTAAAAATACAAAAAATTAGCTGAGCATGGTGGTGGGTGCCTGTAATCCCAGCTACTCGAGAGGCTGAAGCAGGAGAATCGCTTGAACTCAGGAGACAGAGGTTGCAGTGAGCCGAGATCATGCTACAGCACTCCAGCCTGGGGGACAGTGTGAGACTCCATCTCAAAAAAAAAAAAAAAAAAAAAGAGGGAACACGTGAAATATATGTTTTCAATGAGGTTCCTTTAATTCTAGAGTTTCAGCTTGGTCAGCCCTCTATAAAATTCTGAGGAAGATACTAAAATAATGACTGGGTTGGGATGGGGGCAGAATAAAGACAGCTTCAAAAATCCCCTGGGCCTCTGTCTTATCTGTGAGAGGTTTCTTTAAAAAACAAAAGCATTGTTCCAGATAGGAATTGATTATTTAAATTGATATCTTTATCCTGTACCATATGCACTTAAAGCTTCTGACAGTCTTCTTTCTTTTTTAAATAGAAATTACACAAAAAAAGATATCTATGTATCACTTTCTAATACCTAACAGGAAGGTCTTATAAAATATTAAAATAGCAATAAGCAAATATGTACTACAGGATTAAACACTAGCATTGGAAACAAAACAAAATCCAAAACCAAGAATCAACAACATTTTCCTTTTGTTGCTGCCCCCCACCAGATCTGGACTTTATGATCTTTGAAGGGAGGGGCATAAAGTTTCACAATTCTATTTTAAAATAAATGATGCCATTGCATAAATCAGATTTATCTTTTGAAAATATTGGTGGAAAGCCCGTGTGATCTGAATGGAAAGATTCTTTCTTATGAGGAGAGTCAAACAGGTTCTGCTCTAATAAATTAGCACAATCTTTTAAGATTAAAAATAGCGAAACATTTTAAATAGTCTGATTACAGCTTCAACAAGTCAAAAATACATTTCTATCTAGCCTATAGTTTTAAAGAGTCTATGTGGGTTTAACTTATTATTCCTCATTCCAATATAAAAAAAAGAAGAAAAGAACCAAGTCATTTTGAACATTAAGAAATTCATAAAGACTGTATAAAGTAAAAAAACAAAAAAACAAAAAAAAAATAAAAACAAGAAACAAAATCTTCACAGATTGTTAGCCATCTCTTTCAACGATTTCTCAAAAATTCTTTCTTTATCAGTAGATAACCCCCATCTCATAAGGAAATACTTTCCAACATTTCCCAAATGAGATCAGTGACTGCTTTTCATGAGAGCTACTGCTCTTTGAAATGTCTGGGTGAAGGGAGAATATCTTCCATAAACCAGTAAATGCCAAAAAATACCCAAGGGGGATTTGGCAGAAGCTATTTTTTTGCAGGTAAATCTATGTATTTTTTCTCTTTGTTCTTATTTTCTCCACTTGCTGAATATCTATTTTAGAGCAGAGAGCACAAAAATCAATAAGGAACTTACTTATCTTTTAAATTATTCTATTTGGCTATAAGATCTTTTTTCCCACATTTATTCTCCATGCTCTTGATCAAGTTCAGAAGATTGGATAATATATTGCTAATTTTGCTAAGTTTGAGAGCCAACAAAACAATGGAGCCTTCTAACTTTAAAAAATTTCCATCTCCTGCCCCTGCACCCCTAAATTCACAATTTGGTGAACAGTACACTACTTGTGAGTGATAAAAAGTTGAAAGGTGGTGGTGGCTAGATAGACCTAATGCTATTTTATTAAGCAATCTATCTATAGAATTGTTGTTTTTATACTTTAAAAAAATATGTCTATGCTTTCTTTTTTTTCTTTTTTTCTTTTTTTTTTTTTAGTCAAGTACTTTCTTAAAGAAACAATAGCACCACATTGGCATAGCTGGCCGAACAATAAATGGGAAAGCAAAATGTGCTACATCTTTTATTCTAAGCCTTCTCCCAAGTGCATAAAATAGTAACAGAAACCCTGGAGCCATAGAGCATGAGATGGTTTCATCTACACAAAGATTGATGTTCCAAGGAGAGGAAGGATTCTCAAGGGAAGACAGGCTTTTGTTTGTTTGTTCTTTAATACAATTTCCAAGGAAGTGATTTCTTTTCAGTATCCCATTGGATCCTTAGGGTGAATGTGTGTGTGTGTGTGTGTGTGTGTGTGTGTGTGTGTGTCTGTGTCTGTAGGGTGGGTGTTGAGAGATTTTCATATCCCTAGAAGAGTGGATTCTGATGGAGTGCTGCATTAACTTTTCAGGGGAACCACCTCACCTTAAAAAGTTCAAATAATACTTTGATACTATTTGGGGAAGAGAGAACAGAAATTTGACCTAAGTATCGAGTATGGTCAATTAAATTGGAAATAAGCCTATGAGTTGAAAGCTCATTCCTACCAATGTTTACCATTCCTTTACAAATATCTTGAAATTGCCTCATTCAAGAATTATAAAGCAATCTAATTCTGAAGCAAAGCTTGTAAAATTTTGGGTTGTGATATTTTGTTTGCTCCTTTCTATGAAATCCGAGTCATTCTGCTGGGGTATATAGTAATCGACTGACTTCCAGGGTTTGCATCAATTTGTCTTCTAGTGTTAATTCATTAAAAAATAAAATAGTGAATTGGTATAATGAGTTATTTTCAATTTATTTATGATCCACTTGGAGAGGATTATGTGTTGGAAAATGTTAAGAAAGATAATATGGCAATGCATCTTTCAGCTTTTCTCCTTGGGGGATTTTTGACTGTGGATAGAATTAAGTGAAGGAAATAAGTCATAGACAGTCTCAGAATTATCACATCTAACTATGACAGAAAACACGTAAGTCTGCAGAAGTCTGCCTATAAAGTTTTTTTGAGAGGGAATAATTTTAAAAGGTACACACTGGGGACAAGAAATAAAAAGAAGTGCCATCTTGGGAAGAGGAGTCCAGTATCTTATTCCACAGAACCTGTATGTCTGGAAAACAGGCAGAGGGCAAAAATGATGTATAGTTTCTTTTACATCTGTCCATAGTGATTGGAATATTGCTAAGCATGCTTGAGGTACTCAACTCAAATAATGTTGGACTGAGAGTTAAAATACTTGTTGACTGAACAGGAGTGCTGGCTCCACTAAATGGGGCCTTCTTTTTGCATATATTCAGAGATCCAGGGAGTCTTTTTTTTTTTCCTGGCCTCTGATCCTTGAGGTGACCCAGTGGGAGAAAAACTGAAGATGTTCTTTTTGTTTTTCATATAGACTTTCCAAGAATGTAAAATATACAATTTGCATGAAATAATCAAGCCTGGGTACTTTTAACCAAAAAGTCCTAAGGTGAATAAAAAGATCTGAATGTTGGATAATTCATTGTTCTAATGAGAAAATCTTGATCTACAGATGGGGATCATTTTCTAGGCTGTGATGGACTAATACATTAACCAGTGGACTTTCTTGATACCAATTTTCAGTTGAATGGATAAAACACATTCACAGAGAGCTAGGGGCTACCCTTCTAAGCAGGCATGGGAAATTTCTTGTTTTGATGGAAGTTTTTGCCTTTCAATTGGCAACTCTAGTCAAGCAAGTTTTAACACAATTTTTAAAAAATGTATATACAGCTAAGAATAAAAGTAAAGTTTGTTAAAGAAGATAACTTTGTGACTTTTTATTAGATATTATTTTAATATTTCAAATTTGGGGTCATTTTCCTTATATTGCGTAGAAAAGAAGGAAGTGTTATGTTTTTCAAAATGAATAGAATATTATTTATAGTATTAAACAAGGTTTTACTAGATATATAGTAACTGCATAGAAGAGTCAGTGAGTACTAACAAATAGAGTAACTAACTCCCCTTTCACTGGTAGAAATCTCTTTGTTTTTCTCCTTTTTTCTTTTCCTTTCTCTCTTTTCACTTATCTTTGTATTCATAAAACGAAATGCAGAATTCAAAATCAAATCGAAAATCACATGCTTCTCACATATTTTGAAAAGTGTTTTAAAAGAGATTGAGCTGTTAGCTTTTAACAACTAGTTAGTTGGCCAGTTATTTGGATAGTTTCACTGACAAGAACTGAGATGTCAGGAGCATTCAATTCACCAATCTCTAGCTATGCTATAAATGGGTTATTTATAGAATTCCTTGCATCTCAGCAACTCAAGCGCCCTGATGTTGCACCCTTACAGCAACCCAGGGTAAAAAAAATCTGAATCTTTATCTTTTTAAACTTTATACCACCCCTTTGAGGTAGGTAGATGACATATTGCCCCCATTTTGCAGATGAGGAAACTGAGGCACAGAGAGGTGAAGTGACTTGCCCAAGGTCACACAGTGGTGAGTCCATGACACAGCTGGCAGATGTTTGTTTCTTCAGTGAGAAAGAGAAACCAGGACTGCTAAAATTCCTAGCCTTCTGCTTTTTCCATTCCACAGTTTCCTCTCTGGACTTGCCAGTCCAATTTGCATCAGTGGACTTTTGTGTTTGAAGTTCCTCTTGGAAGGCATAATTGGGGGGACTTTGCCTTCTTTCCCAAATGGATGGCGTTTTCAGTACCCTTCCCCTTGTGTCATCTTTGGCTCCAGGCTTCCCCTATTGTTTTGCTTTCACCTATTACCGTTTTGGCCAGACTCTTTCATATAACAAACTACAAAATAGCACCATTATACTAAAAAACAGAGTTTTACATACTGTTTGATATATCCTGTATAATTGATATGCTAAATTTACATAGTGCTCTATATGGAAAAAATAAAAAGAGGAAAGTTACTAATTAGGTTGCACATTAACTCATGATTTGAAGGAACTGTTTTGAGTTGAAGAAACTTTCTATGTTTAAAATATATGCCTAAAAATGATTGGCCTCAAAGTTGCAACTATTTGCATTATTCTTTTTTGTAAGCATGATGTGGAAAAATAAAGCTTTGTGTCTAAAATAAAATGCATCCAACTTATATTTGGTACAAATGCCACAGATGGAATCTTGTGGGTTAGAAATTGGTGTGCTTCTTGACGACTTGCTGCTGCTTTTGAGGAGGCCAAATTCGGCAAATATAAAGATTATGAAGGAAGGTGGTGGGTATAGACTAACAAGATTATCAGACACTGTAAAACAAACAGCCCGTGTTGTGTAGAAAGAAGTGCAAATAAGGAAACAATTCATAAACCACTTAGACAACGTTGCTGAATGAATGGCTCCAGCAGCCAAGATTCAGAGAAGAATTTAGTGCAACTGGATCTATACAACACCCATGCATTTGTGGCTCTTGAGAGGCAGGGACTAAGATATATATATATATATATATATTTTTTTTTTCTTTTCTATAGAACATTATTGATAAAGGATCAACAGCAATCTACCAACTCCAGGACCATTTTTGCAAGGTGCAAATCACTCCTAAAGACAATGTTGGAATGTTTACTTGTGTATTTCATTGGGGGAAAAGCCCATCTTTTAAATGTTATCAAACTTATTTTTTGGTAGGTGTTCCAAGGTTTAACAGGTAACTCGTGCAGAGCAAAGGATCCTGCGGTGGCATGTCACTCTTCACTCCTCAGGAGGGTCTTCCTACATTCTGTAGTTCTTGTTTCCTGCACTCCCTCTACTTGTGTTCTTCAAATGTACTTCCTATAAATAAGGGAGAAAAAGTGACATTAACTCGGTGAAGTTTTATGTATCCATCTATTTCTCACATTGAGTCTCAACTTTCCGTATCATACGCCTTACCAGTTGAGCTAATAGAGAGCTTGAACCTTGGTTTTCCTGAGAAGGGCATATATAGGTGGACAGGCCCTTAGTACTTTCGCCAAATCTCACTCAGTGACCTTTATGTACCCCTAGTGGCGTGAGTACCACAGGCAGCTTTATAATCACACAAAGATGAGATTTGATTCATCTGCTTCTATCATAGATTCATTGATTGAAAGGAGATCCTGAAAAATCCAGCCCTCTGGCCTCTAGATCCTTTCCTAGGAAGAAAAAAAAAATCCATCACATTCTGGGTTCATTCTCTGTTGTTTTATTGCAGTTTGTTCTGTTTTAATTTTTGTAAAAAGGAGATATTTATTTTTCATTGTTTTTCTTGTTTTCCTCTAGAGCAAGGCAGAGTTTTAGAAATCGAAGATTAGGAAATTTTATAATTTTGAGTCTGTAAAATCACAGACATACTGGGCTGAGCTCAACTCGTAGCTCTTCTATTTTCTAGCTATGTAAACTTGTACGAGTGGCAATCTCTTGTGTTTCAGTTTCTTCATCCATAAACTAGGGTAACAATAATATCTACCTTATAGGATCAAAGATTAAATAATTTATATATATATATATATATGTATATGTATATAAGTACTCACAATAGACCTGGAACATGGTAAGCACTACATAAGTATTAGCTGCTGTTATTATTATTAACTCATTTTTCCTCTTCTTGGTATTGTCACCTTTATTGGAAAGTAACCGTGCCAAGACTAAAAGTCCTGGGTTCCTAATTTGGTGTTGCCATTCACTCATCAACAAGCAATGATGTTATCTTAAGGATATTGAGGTTTTTTGTCCTGAACAGGGTCTCTCTCTGTTGCCCAGGCTGGAGTGCTGTGGTGCCATCTCAGCTCACTGCAACCTCTGCCTTCCAGGCGTACACAATCCTCCTGCCTCAGCCTCCTGAGTAGCTGCGACCACAGGTACATGCCACCATGCCTTGATAATTTTTTTTTTTTTTTTTTTTTTTTATTTGTAGACATGGGGTTTTGCTATATTGCCCAGGCTGGTCTTCAACTAGTGGACTCAGGTGATCCACCTGGCCTTGGTCTCCCAAAGTGCTGGCATTCCAGGCATGAGCCACTGTACCCGGCCTGGATGTTGAGTTTTGTTTAGAATAGAAGCCCTGTGAGAGCAAGGATGTGTCTGTCTGTTCACTGTTATAGTCTCAGTGTCTAGAACAGTGTCTAGGTTATTGCAGGTACTCAATAAATATCTGTAAAATGAGTGAAATGAATGAATGTGTATGAGGGACCCTCTCGTGATGTGCAGAACTAAGTCATTATAATACTTTTCCTACAGTTATTATTTTATCCTTGAATGTATTTAAATTGCAAAGTATGTAGACAGGAGTTTTGAAATAAAATCAAGGAGGAACTGGCATTTATATGCATAAACCTGAGGCACATCTTTTTTTTGGTTTTACCTCTAGGCAGAGAGCCCTCTACAGAAGTATGTAATGGAGAATTATTGGTATAGAATGAGGTTCATAACCAGAAACAAAAGTTCTCTCCATGGTACCTGGAATCTTCAAACTGTTCCTTCTGGCTAAGGTGATGAAAACCCACACAGTCACAACATTGTGAGGAGCTAAAGCACATTTGAGATTACTCAGACCTGAGACCTGGAGAAGGTGAGAGGTTTTAATATGAAGGCTGGGGAAAAAGATCAACTGCCACCCCTTGGAAATAATGCCTATTGGCCAAGGTTCACAGGGATCTGGCAGTTTTTCTTACACATGTTTTCCAGTCCTACTTGGAACATTAGAGTTATCACCAAGTCCTTCATGAAAGGTAGTTGGCATTGTATGAGTTGATGGTCAACATCTTGTACTGACTGAGTAGAAGTAAGATGGCATTATTGTGTAAAAACATTCAAATAGCTCAGTGACCACTGCAAAAAGGAAAAAAAAGCTGGTAGAAAGAAACTGGGCATTTGCATAGAATAACTTGAAATGCCATCTGTTTTAAATCCTGTCACTTTCCCTCAAATATCACAAAAGACCACTTAAGATATATTTGTTATGGTGCAAAGCATCTACTGCTAAGCTCCCAGTAAACGTGTGTTTTTCTTTTGTTTTTGTTTTTGTTTCGAGATGGAGTCTTGCTCTGTTGCCCAGGCTGGAGTACAATGGCACGTTCTCAGTTCACTGCAACTTCTGCCCCCTGGGTTCAAGCGATTCTCCTGCCTCAGCCTCGCTAGTAGCTGGGATTACAGGTGCCTGCCACCACGCCCGGTTAATTTTTGTACTTCTTAGTAGAGATGGGGTTTTATCATATTGGCCATGTTGGTCTCAAACTCCTGACTTTGTGATCTACCTGTCTTGGCCTCCCAAAGTGCTGGGATTACAGGCGTGAGCTAAACTTGTGTTCTTAATCTTACATTGGGTTCTGCTTTCTTTTTTTTTTTCATTTTTTCTTTTTTTTTATTTGAGTTGGAGTCTCACTCTGTCACCCAGGCTGGAGTGCAGTGATGTGATCTAGGCTCACTGTAACCTCTGCCTCCCGGTTCAAGTGATTCTCGTGCCTCAGCCTCCCAAGTAGCTGGGATTACAAGTGAGTGCCATCATGTCCAGCTAATTTTTTATATTTTTAGTAGAGACGGGGTTTTGCCGTGTTGGCCAGGCTGGTCTTGAACTCCTAACCTCAGGTGATCAGCCTGCCTCAGCCTCCTGAAATGCTGGGATTAGAGGCGTGAGCCACCACGACTGGCCGTGTTCTGCTTTCTTATAGGAGTTCTCTAGAAAAATGAGAGAAGGACACATAGGGCCACAGAATAGCATCATTAATGTTCCCAAATTCCTTGAAACGTTTTTGTTCAGTTCTCAATCAACACTGTTGATGGTCTGTAGCTCATCAAATCCCCAAAATAGCTATTATTAAGGATGCCATCTCTCTGCCTAACTACTAACCAAATTAACAGGCAGAGAAACATACTAATTTGAATTTTACCTTTTGTTTTTCTGTTTAAGAGGCATACCAGCTCCAAATAAGAAGATCTTTAAGCATCTGCAATGCCCAAACTAAGAAAATGTTCAGGAATGAAATGGGAACAAATTAAAAGAAAGCCTCATAAAGTATTTAATCTCCATTCTTCCTCTCAAGCCAAATTAATCCCAAATTTCTACAAGAAAACATTAAGGTACCATCTATGCTTTACTCTTTAAATTAACAGGGAACTATAGCAAAAAGAATTGAGGTTAGATTGGCCAACCACATACATCTTATTTTTTGTATCCAATAGAGAGTTTCTTTTTCTTTCCTCTCAAAGCACAAGGCATAAAGTGTAAAGTCTGAGCAGAGGGATCCCCTGGTCTGTTTCTTCTGGGTCTGTCTCAGCATCACAGCAAAGCCAGGGGCTGAGACTCACTTGAGTGAAGCAGACGCTGTGCCAAGTAGCATGGTTCCCATGCACACACGTGCACGGTGGAGGCCATTCAAACCAGCTGGGATGTCGTCTGGTTTGCATTTGGCTCTCTTCCCAGGCTGTCACATGTGACTTCTTTGTTGCAGACAATGACAGTGACAAAACAAAAGCACTCAGGCACTCGGTCTCAGTTGCATCTGTTGCTTTGCTCATTGTCTTAACTTAATTACGCTGGCCACCCTTGACAATGGGCGGCAAGTGGAGGCATGTTAGAAGCAGCCGTCATCATCGGAGCTGGCACCCACCTTCAGTGCACTTCTTGAAGGGTTATGAAACTGTCCCATATTCAGTCAAGCAAAAACTTTTCACTTCAACAGCTTGTCCAAGACAAACAAACCAGCTGAAACTGTTTCTAGTATGCAAGTAGACAGATTTTTAAAAGGAAAACAGTAGTGAGTAAATACTGTTTCCTATTGACACCGACGAAGGTAAGACTATTAAGAAAACATTGATCCTCCAGCTCACTGGGGTTGGTTAAAGAACTTTACCCTTCAGAAGGAAAGGTTAACCAACTCATTAGGAAATAAGTTTGTGGAGGGTTTAATTTGTGATATATATGATTACCCATTATGTACAGACAAACATATTTAGGGCGCTAGAAAAGGCCCTCAAGAGGCCATTCACCTTCTCCCATTATCTCTTGATTCTTATCCTAGCTCCAAGCTTTCCTTTGGAAACCTATCCACAGACTTTTCAGATAAGATCACTGTGCCAAGTGTGGTGGCTCACACCTGTAATCCCAGCACTCTGGGAGGCTGAGATGGGCAGATCACTTGAGGTCAGGAGTTCAAGACCAGCCTGGCCAACATGGTGAAACCCTGTTTCTCCTAAAAATACAAAAAATTAGCCTGGTGTGATGGCGTGTGCCTGTAGTTTCAGCTACTAGGGAGGCTGAGGCAGGAGAATTGCTTGAATCCAGGAGGCGGAGGTTGCAGTGGGCAGAGATCGTGACACTGCATTCCAGCCTTGGCGACAGAGTGAAACTCTGTCCCAAAAAAAAAAGAAGATCACTGAGGACTAATAACAATGGCAATAATAATAATTTTGCTTAACATTTGCAGAAGCTTTACAGTTTACAATATAATATCACTGAATCCTTACAATCACCATGTGAGGTGATGCAGTGTTATTCCTGTCAGTCCCATGTATAAGCTGAGGCTCACTAAGATTTAGTAATATGCTTGAGGTCACAGAGGAACAAACTGATAGACCAAGGGCTAAGATAATAACAGTTCCCATTACTTGAATATTTGTTGTGTGCTGGGGATTGTAGTATGTACATAAATTGCATATATTTTCTTTTTTCCTATAGTTCTCTCAGGGATAAGTACTATTGTCTTGACTGTTTTATCTTTAAGGAATCTGAAACCTAGGGTAAACAACTTGCCTAATTTCTTATGATAGAGATGTAATAGTGGTTGGAATTTGGACCTATTCCTTCTGATTCTGGAGCTCACCAGTTAACCACTCCGCTAAACTGCCTCCCCAAGATGTAAAAAATATGTAGTGCTTTCAAGTCCAAATCTCTTTCCAATAGCAATAGTTGATAATATCATGAGCTGCCCCTGCTCCCAGATGGGGTTAGATGCTGGTTTAGAGGGCAAGGCCGTGCCATGGGACAGAAGACTCAATGAGGAGGGGGAGTATTACCACAAGCTGGGACCTATTTGTAATGGTATTTATAGAAGTCTAGGAGCACAGTATTCAATTAGCAAAAGCAAACTCCCTGGATATTATAATCCCTTTTTTTCCTCCCCCCCCCCCCCCCCCCCCCCCCCCCCCTCCAGCTATCTTTATGAGATTTTGCCTGACAGATAGAATCTAAAAGGATAAAACTAGGCTTTAAACTTCAGGGAGGAAGCAGTGATGTTTTCAGTAGACTATGTTTCCATCTCCACCTACTCCAAACAAGTTAAGTATTGTATGACATGAAGTCTAGGAAAAGCCTGGCACTCTATAAAAAATACTGGGAAAATTCTGTCCAGCATGGAATATCAGCAGCTTATTGTACAGCATAAAGTACTAACTCAGCATTGACCTTCTTCCAAAAAGAGCAAAATGAGAAGAAAAGAGCAGTGTATGATTGGAAAGCGGGCTCAGATATCAGCCCTTTACCTGTTGAAAGGGACATGCTACAGCAATTTTGCTGGCTTGGCCCAGGGACATGTGAAATGGTGGAGGATGATTTAGATGTCTCAGTATCAACTTTGATATCTCTTTACTTCAGGGAATCACAAGTTCAAATTCCAGGAGAGTTGGATCAGTCTTTCCTCTCTGGCAGCCAGGTAAAGCGAGGGTCATGCGATCTACTCAGCACTTTGGGATGTGACTTTAAATCCAAAGAACAAGGTGCATATTTTGAGACACCTGTACTCCTCGTTTATGTGGCTGCTTCTTTAACAGAGTAAGGGACATGTACTTACTGGACACAGTTTTGGTCAGCCCAGCATCACGTTTTTTTCTGGAAACCTCACCCCACTTTTTATGTGGTTGTGGAAATTCCCCCACCCCCCGCCACTACAACGGCTCTTCTTTGGCTCTAGTGTATTGGACCAGGGCAGGCCCCTCCCAAGAGCCAGTGACCAAGTGTGGTGGGGACATTGAGGCAGACCTATTTCTGAGAAACACAGAAATTTGTTGGGCAACTTTATTGCCCAACTTTAGCTCAAAAACTCTGTGATGACTTTGCTGAACTTTCCTTAGACCACAGACCCACCTAAAATGTTTCCAACCAATCTGCTCTCCCTCTCTTCTTCCCTTGGGCTCGGGCTTGCCTTGCAATCTGACGGCTTTGCTTATCCTCCCCTATTTTGGTTCACACATTAATTCCCTCTAATAAAACTCCTGTTCATTTAACACCTTCTCATCTTCTATTCCTTGGAGGACCTCGTCTTACGCATCTGGTTTGAATCCTAGCTCTCCGCCCCAGTAGTTGTGTGACCTTTGATCATCACTCCATTGTGCTGTCCTCAATTTCCTCTTCTGTAGAATGAATGGGTGGGGTAAGAGCACCTACCTCAGAGTGGTGTTGTAACTGGATGTAATAACCCTCAGTCATTTACCCGGCATATGGTAAAAGTTGTGTGCAGGAGGGTCTACTGTTTAGAAAAAACTTGAACCTAATTGCTAGCAACATCAGTCTGTTCTGGCTTGTGTGCTGTAAGAGCCCTCTCTGGGTCTACATTTGTTCAAGCATTGATGTTCTGTAGGGTAAATTCTGCATGTTTGTCTCTCCACTAAAACATCAGTTCCTTGAGAGCAGGTAGAATATTTCCTTCACTTCTATATCCTCCCCAGACCCAAGCAAAGTGCTTGAGCAAAGTGGCAAACCAGGAAATGCTCATTAAATGGGCATGAATTTCCTGCAGGAATGATGGAATGGAGTCAGGTCAACAGGAAATGTTGCATGGCTGCTTACTTTTCCTCCTGTGGTATTCTCTACAAGGACAGATAGCATGGAACCCCCTTGCGTCTCATACAAGTGACAGGTTGTATATGGTAAATATCAACTAAGAAATGCAGGAGAGAGTGCAGTGCTTGATTAACACACTGTGGTCTGTCTCAGGTTTGTATTCTGGTTGACCGCTTGTTAGCCCAAGACGTTGGTGAGACACTTAGCCATACTCAGCCTGAGATTTCCTATCTATATAATAGTGATAATTGTGGTACTTACTCTGCAAGCTTCATGTGAAGATTAAATGAGGTGATTCCCTATAACCCTTGCCACAGGGCAAGTACCTAATCAATATCAGCTATTACGATTCTTTTAAATTTACTTTTGAATTGTTACTATTGTCAAAGCAGTTTCCATGCTAGAGTGCTGCCCTTTCTCCTGCTGAATGTGGGGAAACAGTAGCTACCTCCTTGGTTTCCAGAGCTCCCTTGAGTGCTGGGAGAGTGGACTTACAGCTCTGTTTTCTAGTGACTGGGGCATTCCTAGGAATCCCCAGGAGTCAGAGGACTTTATTCCAAGATTATCTTGACTTAGCAACTTTCTTACTCTTTAAAGACTACCACCTGATTCTATTTCAAATATTTCTGCCTATGATTTAAAAAATCTCTATCAAAATGGTTTAAAAGCCTGGGGAAAAAAGCAAAAAAAATGCCAAGGGTAGTTTCCCTTGCTGACAAGAGGTGTTTATGTTGCCTTTAATAGTCATGAAGGATGTTGTAAAATACTTCAGGATCAGGGCTCCCCAGACTGTTGATTTTATGGGCAGCTTGTTTAGTTAGCTGTTTGTTTGTGTTACATTTTTAAATTTAAAATATGTTTAAGCTTACTATCTTTCGCAGAGGGAGTTGATTTTGGAATTGTTGAAAGGTTCAAATGTGGTATTTTAAAAAGTGAAACACCAGATTCTAGTAATTTTGCTAATATATGTTAAAGATTCAGCACATTTGTACCTAAAAGCTGGATTTGGTTATTCTTTTTCTCTTAAGCCTCTGAAATGCCGTTGTTTCATCTGACATACAATTTAGGCTAGAGTTACTTAAACTGGTGTATGCAGTAACTCCTATTACAGTGTCTTTGGGAGATGTGAGGCCTAGGGTTTTTACTTTCTGGTGTCATTTCAAAGCAATAGTGATGAGTTCACAGGGTTAGGAGGAAAGGGTGTTGCCCTCTTTCACTCATTCCTTGTGTGTGTGACAAATCTGGGCAGAACATTCGAATACTGTGTTCTGAATTTTCCTCCTCACTGAATTGAGAGAAATTTTGGAAGTTTGGAAGCCTCTCTTGAACTTTTAGGATGAACAAAATAACACTGTGACAAGTTAAATTGATTTGCATCTGTTTGAGGTTGACGGCAGCCTTCAGCATATAAAAGTAAACATGCAGAGTGCCAGCCAGTGCTATTCCAAGGCAGAGAATAGCTCAAGAACATTTTATGCATGCATACAGTTTTAAAAAAAATCAGAATTGTGGCATTGTGCCAAAAGCACCTCTACCTTCATCCTAGTGTTCTTTTGAAGAAGAAAACATATTATTATTTATAGAGAGACAAATCAGAGCATTCAATAGGGACCTCGGTAAAACAATACTGACAAAATAACAGTAATTATACTATGCATTTATTGATTCATTCATATTTTTCATTCCTTCTAGTCTTCCAGTGCCTCACGAGCTAGTCAAGCATGGCACATACTTGCACCATGACATAAACATTGCATACCCCCAACTCTACAATTGTCAGCTGATTGAGAACCTTACTCAACCCTCAACTTGCCATGGTCTTGCCCCTAATCCTTTGGAACTTTTATCTTGCTATAATTGTGAACTAAAACTGTGAAAATAGCACATCATATTTTCACAGATGGTAGGCCTAGTTGGTCTTCAATTACTTAACCTCTTGGTGCTGGCAAGACAGAAAGCCCCAAGTGAATGTTTATACACTGTACACAGAATTTTGTGGAAACTTTTGCCATGGATCCCAGCTTGGAAGCTTGGACCATTTGGCTGGTTTGGGTTTGATGTAAAGTTTCTTGGTCTTTTGCTAGTAACTTTGGGGTTATTTTACGAGACAAGAGTTGCCATCACACTCAGCTTTTCATAGATCTTGCTCTTAACATTTTATCTTCATATGGACATTTTGACCATGTCAGTTAGAGAAGCCCAGGAGGACAAGGTAATCCATTGCCATCTTTTTTCCAGAGTGATCACAACAGATGCCTACTCAAATAAATGAATGTTCCTTTATCTGACCTGATGGGCATGAAGGCGTATGACAGACTGAATAGAGGAAGTTAGAGACTAATGGTTCAGACATGGGAGAGTGGCGTTTGATGGGTTTTGTCAATAACCCCAGTCCCTAATAGAAGAAGGGGCAGGGGATGATAAAAGGAAGATTGGCTGGATGCATTCACCTTCGGTTGTAATGGGTCAATAATTAGACCTAGAAGTTTCTCAAGTTGCAAATTGGTTCTATGGGAAAGTTACTGCAATCTATAGATAGGGATCTACAGAATCCTTCTCTGCATATTAGATGAAAAGTGGTCAAAGTCCCTGGATCCTTGAAAGATACAATAAAAAGAAAACCGACTTCTTTCCACCCCCTCAACAATGCCCCTTTATTTCCTGAATAATTTTTAATTTAGGATGAGAAACAGGCTTTTGAGAAGACAAAGGAATCCTGCAGTTTTTACTGAATGATGATTAGTTTTTACATAGGAATTTACCTTCACTGAAAGAAAAGCCAGGAAACTGTTCTCACCTATAGTTTTGGAAAGTATTTCCCCCCCCAGCTCCCTAATGGGTGCAACAATGCTAGAACACAAAGGTGCACACAGACACACACACGTGCGGGCACAGACACACACACACACACACACAAAGAGGAGAATAGTCTCCTTCCCCTCAAAACTGTTTGCTATAGTTTATTACAGATTCTAAATTTCTACCAAGGGCATTTAGAATTAAAATCAGTTTGATGCACCTTTAGCATTCCTATTTCTAACCATCATACTACCACTTTTTAAAAAGTTAGCTTCTTGACCCTGGTTCTTAAAACTATAACCATACTAATTAATAAAATAAAGATGGGAATTTCCAAAATGTTTTCTAGCTCCTGTTACTTATCTAACAATAGGCAATGAGAGTTATAATTGAGTTCCTGGTATGGTAAGAACTTTCTTAGGGGCTCTCTGGAAAAATCAGACATGGACTCATAAACCTCTCGTCCCTTGTCTCTCATCATTTCCCTGCTGTTCTCAATCTCCATTTCTCTCTTCTGGAATTTAAACATAAGTTTATATTTTTAAATCATCTCTTTTGGTCACTGGATGAAAATGGGATGGCACTAAAGGCATTAAGGAGTCCCATTAAAGAAGGACCCTCAAATATGTGGGCATCAGGGAATAGTTCTGATTCTAGTTAGGCCTTTGGGGATGATGGAAAAGCTGATTTTCACCTCGCAGGTCTGGAAGTTTAGTGGACCTGGAGAATTTTTGCTAACCTCAGCTACTCCCTCTTTAAAAATTGATCTGTCTTGCTTAGGCCAAAGGAATCAGTAACTGGGCTTTAAGTACTGAGGTGAGCATACAAACTGGGTATTTCAAATCTCATAAAAAGGGATTTGGATTCTGCTTCATCTAAAACTATTAATCTTTTCATTGCTCCTGAAGGCTTCCCCTTTAACTAGAGACTATCAATGTTGCCCTTGGATTAAAAGTCAACTCTGTGTTATCTAGTGAATATTGCAAAAAAGCCCTACTCTTTTCCTATGGGCAAGTAAAAAGAATAGACCTCATCTTCCCCAGTGGATGTTAATGGACTTAAGACATTGCAGAATTTATTACCTAAGAAAACAATGTTTCTCTTTAGTGGGAGGGAGGTCTTCAAGGGATGGAGGTGAGAGAAGGGGAATTGCTCTTTGGGAGCTCATTTATTTGCCTCCTTTTCCACCCTTACATTCAAACAGTGCACACATTAGAAGCTGTGTGAGGTTTTGTTTGTTTTCAAGAGATGTTTGAAGAAAGATCAAATGCTTGTGAAAGGCACTGGATTGGCAGCCCTAGAAACGAAAGTGCCCCGGAAGCTGTGTGAGCCTGGAAATATCCTGCATTTCTATTTATTTTGGCAATTTTACTTAAAGCTACCAAGAGCTGGAGTTCATTCTACAATTAAATTTTCCCCAGGCACCATGAAATGAAAACACATATTACATTTAATTTTAACTAATTGAGAAAAATGGTGGTTTTCCGAAAGTTCATTATATGACCCGGAAACAGAGCAATGACTCTCACTTGGGACAGCCAAGCTACCCATTTAAGTTGGAATTATTCATAGAACCAGGGGTTTTCTGGGTTGGAATGTTTCTTAGGTCACTGAGTTCTCTTATTGTCCTACCACATGCTTGAAACTCTACTACCACATCATGGAAAAGGGTTGGCAAGCTTGGGCTTGAAGGTTTTGGTGACACAAGACTGGCTTCTACTTCAGGAGACCAACTTCTTTTTCACATAGCTCCAATTTTCAAAGGTAAGTAAAATAATGTTAACTAAAACTTTAATAATGCTTACTATGGGCTAGATACCTTTTTAAGCACTATAATATGTTTTGGAATATACACCTCCCACTCCTTGCACAGACACACACATGCACACTCTACACTCACACACATACACACACACACAATCTCAGTAAACCCTCACAACCGTATAAGGTAAATTCAGTTGTTACCCCTATTTAACAGATGAGGAAACTGAGGCACACATAAGTTACATGATTTGCCCAAAGCCACAATGCAAGTAAGAGCCAAGATTTGAACCCAGGTAATCTGAATCTACATTTTATACTCTTAATGTCTGTATTTTATTATTTTTTTATTTTTTTTGAGACAGAGTCTTACTCTGTTACCCAAGCTGGCATGCAGTGGCAGGATCTCTGCTCACTGCAACCTCTGCCTCCCAGGTTCAAACAATTCTCATGCCTCAGCCTCCTGAGTAGCTGGGATTACAGGTGCGTGCCACCACACCCAGTTAATTTTTTTGTATTTTTAGTAGAGATGGAGTTTTGCTATGTTGCCCAGGCTGGTCTTGAATTCCTGAGCTCAGGCAATCTGCCTGCCTTGGCCTCCCAAAATGCTAGGATTACAGACATGAGCCACTGTATCAAGCCTTAAAGACTATATTTTAGCATATCCAATGCTTATAACTCTTGTTCATGCCTAGTACAGAGGTTTGCACATTGTAGTTGCTCAATAAAAAAATATTTTTCACCAATTTCATTTCAGGATGATTATTCCATACATATTCCAGTTAGTTGTACACACAATTATCAATTTGCCCTAGGAAACAGTTGAAGTTGAAACACTGGAATTTTAAATGATTATTAATATTCTGCCTACTTCAAAGAAACATTAAGAGGAGTAGCAGGTATATAACATTCACTATGAAATTCTTAGCCAGTTGCCACCTGTAGCAGTAGGTCCTTAAACAATTTCAGTTTGGCCAGAGAAGGAAATTTCAAACATGCAAGACTTGTATAAACATAGCTCCTATGCCTTTCCTTTTTCACTCTGTACTTGCCTCACTGTCTTATGCAGGAGAATAAGGAATCATTTCATCTCAGCAGTGCCACTTGTTTTCATGGTGTGTCTTTCTACCACTATTCATCAGCCTATGTCACTCATTTGTCCCATCCATGCATCCATCCATCCATCCATCCATCCATCCATCCATCCATCCAACCAACATTATATGCCAAGTATCACTAGATGCTTGGGTATTGACACTAGAAAGAAGGTAATGGAAAGATAATAATAGATTCTTTCTGTTTTCTTTGTTCATATTATTCAGTAATCACATGTAGGCATTCAAGACAATTGCTTTAGAGTTGGTAAAACTCATTCCGAAAAGAACTGTCTTGTAGCACGTAGTTTGCTAGTTAAGCATTCTTTAACTAGAAAGTCTTTTCATTCTTCCTTCCCTCCTTTCCTTCCTTCCTTCCTTCCTTCCTTCCTTCCTTCCTTCCTTTCTTCCTTCCTTCCTTCCCTCCCTCCTTCCTTCCTTCCCTCCCTCCTTCCTTCCTTCTCCTCTCTCTCTTTGCCTTTGCTTTAGTTCTTCTTGAATAAAGTTTATGATTGGGTATAATTATAGTTTATTCAAACCTTTCCACAGGACATGAATTCTTAGTTATTCAATGGAACTGTGGTCCCTTGAAGAGCCATCTGTGTTTATATGCTACTCTAAGGTGATGGTTATAGTAAGAATTGGCCTCTGCCTGCAGCTGGTCCCAAAGCGTGGATGTCTTAGCTGGAGAACTTAACATCTCCTGAATAAGGTGACTGGCCACTTGAGCTAAGGCACCAGCCTGGCTTCTCTCTGCTCTGATAAGCCAGGATCTACTTTGCAACCACAGCAGCAGTGGTTTGGCTCCCATGGGGGGCTTCGGCATGCTTTCAGTTCAACATTTTCCTCCTGGATTGAGCCTTGAGCATGTCCATCATATTTAAGTAATCCTGGATTTTCAGTGAACCACTAGAAAGGGTGATCCTGGAATAAAAAGCATGGCAGGGGCATGGAGGACCAGGCAGAAAAGAGGTTCCTTTATACCATGACATCTTCAAAATAGATTACCTGGATGAAATGCTTCACTTCTGGGTTAGTCATATTCTCGCCCCAAAGTGTCATCATTTGTTTGGTTGAGAACTTCTGTCTTATACCCTTTCTCAGCTCTTCTAATTCGCAGCTTGGAGGATGGTGAGACTTTTTACTTGATTATCTATGAAGACCCCAATCCTACTGATTAAACCAAGGGATCTGAAGGAGAAGATCTCTAAAATCTGAATTCTGTGATTCTGTTTAACTGTCTTCACTCTCAGGGAAATCCAGCACTCTTGCTCTCATTCACTCCTTTTCTTCTGGTGGAAAAATATTAAATTAGTAATGACTTTACACAGCATTTCTGCCCTCTCTTTTCCTTCTGGAATTCTTTCTTAGTTGACCCACTTTGATTATGTGCTGTTGTCTGCTGGCCAGAAGAAAAGCAGCTTAGAACCCAAGCACATCTTTACCCACTTCTGGATCTTAGTGTCCTAGTCTTCAAAATAAGGTGATTGAACCAAATGATTTCTGAGGCCTCTTCCACATCTAACATAGTATGTTCCTGGGGTTCTCATGGAGCAGAAACTCAGGATTTCAGATATAAAAATAGATCTGTGGTGGGGTGGTAGAGGGGAGTGTTTTCTAGGAGCTGTAATCAAAATGCAGTGGTTATTGTCAGACATCAGAAGTCTTCTGTCACTGGCCGAATTGTGTCCAAATTCATGTGTTGAAGTCCTAACTCCCAGTACGTCAAAATATGACTGTATTTGGAGACAGAGTCTTTACAGAGATAATTAAGTTAAAATGAGGTCAGTGGGGTGGGCCCAAATCCAATCTGGCTGGTGTCCTTTCACACAGAGGACGTTTAGACACAGAGATATGTATGGAGGGAAGATGAAGAAAAGACACAGGGGGAGAAGAAGGAGGCCACCCTACAAGCCGAGGGGAGGAGCCCATGACAGAGCCTTCTCTAAGGTTCTTGCAAGTGCTGAGACTTTGATTTTCGACTTTCAACTCCCAGAACTGTGAAAAAATCCATTTCTGTGGTTTAAACTACCCAGCCTATGATACTTTGTTATGGCAGCCCTAGCAAACTTATACATCTTTTATATCTGATTCCAAAGTGCAAAAAAGATGAAGAAAAGTGCAGTGACCTCTTCTCAAAAGTTACCTCACAGACATCGCAGGGTTTTAGGCAATACCAGATGCCCTTTGGCCTAAACCCTGGACTTGACTAAGAAATGCAGCCTCCAATGACGTTGCGGGAAAAGGGAATCTGGGAACTTCTATGACACAATTCAGTCTTGCTGAGCATTTGGGGCTAATATTTAACTCTGAACATATATTGACATAGGCAATTCTTCCATAACAGATTCATACAAAATTTAAAAATGCATATAGAAGCCTTAATTTTTATTTGAATTCTTTTATTTAATTGTGTTTTAGAGGCAGAGAATAGTGTGTCTTTTTTGCCTCTTTTATAATTTTTATTCTTGTTTTCATTTTTGCCACTGTCTTTCTTTAGGCTTTCTAGGGCATTACATTTTTGTTTTCCATTTTCTCCATGTTTCTTAGTGACATTCTCTAAAAGGTTACTTCTATTTCCATCACATCATCATCTAGCTTCAGCAGGCCTACTTTTCTTCATTTCCTCTATTGCATTTTCTGCTTTTCATTCTTGCTGTCTGCTCCTCTCTCATCATCCTTGCCTCTGTCTGCTTAGTCCTCCTGTCCTCCATTTTCCTTTTTTGCCTCTGCATTCAGCATTTCTACTTCCAATCTCCCTCCTCTGCTCTTTCTTCTTTCCTCTGATCTGCAGACTTGCTTCTGTCCCCTCCTTCTGTTCCCCTCCTGGATGTGTCTTTGGCCCACCTTTCCTTCTCCTCTGAGACTTCATGTTCTTGTTGGTAGATGGGGGCTGATACTGTAAACATCACAAAAATAATTGCATTGAGAACAAATGGTTCCCTTGGTGTCCCTGAAGACCAGAGCCTTTGAATGAGTTCAGAATGCCCAGGCTCCATATGATGCAGGAGACAGCACTCGTGCTGGAGAGGGGTCTAGACCTCAGTCACAAGACCCACCATTCCAGAACTTTGGGATGCATCTCTTGACACCTACCCCCTCCCCATTTAGAAACCAAGAGGTGCTGGGTCACCTGGGAAGAGAAAGAATGAATCTGCCTTTGCCCCAGCAAGCACACTTTCCTGCCACATTCACTTAAAAGTCTTTTCTGAGATCCTTGCTTCCTGCCTGGCCAGTGGCTACTGTGTTCTGTGTGTGTTGGGTCTTGCCCAGTCCCCTTCCATCCTTCAGAGGGACTCCCTGGGGTCACATCTCCAATAAGCCACCATGGTCCTCTTCCAGCCTCAGCTGAGGTTTAAGACCAGGAAGCAGCGAAGGTGTCATTGTGAACTTCTTGATCTCTCATCTGGTGCTTTTGCACAATATTATTAGTTCTAGCTCCAAAGATTAAAACCACATGTTGGCATTTCTTTTTTCAGCAGAGTCCCCAAAAGACTGAAATGAGAGCTATTTCTTTCCTTACTCAACTTTCTTGCCTTCTCTTTTTCCTCCTTTACCTTCTCTTTATTTCGTATACTTTCTACTTAATGGCTAAAATTTTAATCTCTTATATTCTTTTGTTCATTCGTTCACTCATTCAAGAAAAATCGATCAAGTGACTAAATGTCCATTGGATGTTTTATGTACTTCTGATGGCATAGATGGTACCTCTGAGGTTTGTTTACAGTCTAGCTCTTAGAAAATGATGCTGCAGATTTTGATCATTACAAACTTCTAGGCATTCTTATAGCCAAACAGAAATTTCTATTTTTAATGTTTCTTGTTTAATTATGTTTGCTACTGAATATGAATTTTGAATAGTTCCCATTAGCCTTTTATTTTCTTTGCAAGATTATAGAATCTCAGAACTTGAAAGGTTACAAGCTTTGTTATTAAGTACAATTATGACTGACATTAACGATGGTCCAACAATTACCTCATGCAGGCATGTGTAAAGCATCTCAAAATATATGCACAAGCTACTTAATTTTGACAACCAACTGATGTGGTAGATATTATTATTAACCCAATGTTACTGATGAAACTGAGGCTTGGATATGTTACATTATTTGGCAAAGGCTCTCAGCTGGTGTATGGGAAAGCCAGGACTTCACTTTTGTCTGATACCAAAGCCCATGTTTGTTTAGCCACTGTTTTGTTACATCTTCCAATCATCACATTGTCCACAGCGGTGGCAGGGGAAATTTGCAATGCAGAGTGACCAAAGCGATGAGGACATGAGGACGTAATCCATCCCTTTGGTGCAAATGAGCTTTTTTGACTTGTAAGCCAGGAGACTATGGGGCAGGGTTTCTGCTTGGCCCACCCACATGCACGAGAGAGACCACTTGAGGATGGGTGGATCCCACCCAGGTGGGCTTACCTTCTGGGTCTTGGGCATGTCGGTGTGGCGCTGGGCACGGACAGAACGGGCTGACTTGGCAGGCTTGAGGGGTGCGCAGTACATCTCCAGCCTTCTCAGATCACAGCTCCGGAAGCAGCACTCATCCACGATGCCTGTCTGAGGCGCCCTCCGACTGCTGGAGCCATACCCTGTGGGCTTGTCTGTACAAATCAAACAGAGTGGCCTCATGTTAGGGTGGAATCTGTTTTCTTCAGTCTTCCACCCAGCTCCTGCCTCTCCCCACATCTAGTCAACCTACATACTCTGCAATGTCTCAACCTCTTCTTGAAACTTCCCCAGTGATTCCTGACCCCGCGGATCTTTCTGAATGCCAGTATGTCTCCTGGAGTCTGTACCACATTCATTAGCACTAACTCATTCACCACGCTATTTGTGGTAATTCTCCGCAAGTTTTGCAACCTGTAGGCAAGGATCTTGTCTATGCCCAATCCTACTCTTTTCTTATATATTGGCTCAGAGGATGATAGAAATATTAAAAGAAGACTGTGCATTGTTTTCTTAATCTTGTTGGCAACTCTGCATTGTTTTTATAAGCAGGACAGCTCACATGTTTGCCTTTTTGTTTAACTGCTCTGACTACATAGTCAGGTTGAACATCAAGGAGGTTTTAAGTTTAGAAAGGGCTCCTCAGTTTACTAATGTGAAAACTGAGACTCAGAGGTGGCAAAGACTTGCTCAAGATCATTCATGCAGTAAATCGTGGAGTCAAGATGCAAACTCAGATCTACTTGCTGCAAAGCCCAAGTGCCTCATTGAGGAGCCCAGGAGAACTGTTATATGACTCTGGAAAAGTCACTAAGCTCTCTGGGCCTCAGTTCGCCCATTTATATAATGGAGTTAATAATATCTCCCTTGTAAGAATTATTTGAAGATTAAATGAAATCAAGTATGAATAATGCATAGCACAGCACCTGACATATAGTGTAGGTCCTAAATAAATCATAGCCAGCTTTCTATGAACACCGTTTCCAGGTCCTATGTGGTTTGTGGAGAAGCATTGTCATTATTGACCGTATACAGAAGTCTTGGGACTTGAAACTAATTACAATACCAATCTAGTAGGGCTCCCGCTCTTATCACCCCAAGAGACCAGAACAATGAATTCTATTTCTTATCGAGTAACTACCAAACTGAAACAGTGAACAAAATGTCCATCTTTCATGTGATTCTGTTCTAGCTCAGGCAAGGGCAGAGGAAAAGAAACTTGCTTTTTCTTCTCTTCCCTTATCTCTGCTGGTCTTCTCCACGGATGCTTAGGCTTTATGGAAGACATTTTATAAATCACAGGCACAGAAGAATCCAATTAATTAATCTGACATGTATTCAATCTTAATTCCTGACAGAAGAAAACATTATGTTTTAAATCACAAGTCTATGTTTTTGTAATAATGACACCATTACTTGAGGATAGGGTTTTGAAAGTCAGAATCCTCATGTATTTTGCACTCCCTCATTGGGGGAAATCAGGCCCATGGTAATGGCCTGCTACCAAACCAGTTTGGCTGCCTCCCTGCTGGAAGGGCCAGCATTCATGGCATCCTCTAAGAACCCAAATGCTTTCCTGATGCTTGGCACAGGACCCTGGTGGCTGCTTCCTCCTGTAAGGCAGGTTTATTGTCATTCTTAGGGCAGCTGGAGGTAGTAATTCAGTGAGGGTTCATTTGTGGTCTTTCTGGGCGGGGTATGCTGTGCAGCTCTCGGAGCAGACCCTGTGGGGTCTCGATGGCTGTGGCATTTGGGAGGGATTGGGCCCTGGCAAGCCGCGCCTCAGCGGGTCCCCTGAGCAATGTAAACAATGTTTTTTTGTTTTTATAATCTTTTCCTGGAACTATAAATTAGAGGAAAGACACAAATGGGCTTACACGGTCCTTTGTAATCCGCAAAGGACTTCTACATACTTTTTGCTAAGTGGCTAGCCAGTAAAGCACAGCTGATACCCTTTGGCTTCTCTCTTGGGGGTGGGGAGGAAGGAAAAGGTGACTTGGCCTATTTTGTGATCATTGTATCTTTTTGTCCATTACAGGTAATGATTGCCCTTTGTTGAAACTATAAATTTCTTAATGGGATGTAATTGGGATTCGTTTGTTGATTATGAAGTAGTAACTTGATATTTGGGGGTGGGCTGGTAGGAGGAGCTCCAGAAACTTTCAGGGTTAGCCAACTCAGAAACAACTGATTTCAAAATTCGTGGTTAGCCTTTGAAGACAGATAAAGGCAGGCTTTGGGATTCCAGGACCTATTTAGTATTTCCCTTTCAAGCTCCTCTAACTTAATTCTGCTTCCAAGGTCCCACACGTGCTGGAGCTCCTTGTCTGCTATAAGAGGAAGACACTAACCTTCATCTTGGGATGGCAGAGATCATTTCTATGATTGCATATTCGCTTCTTGGTGACTATAAACAACCATGAAACTCACCACATGTCTATTTCCTCTTGTAAAATAGAAAGTCATCATCATCACAGCAAAAAAAAAAAAAAAAAAAAAAGACAGGAAATACCAGGTATCTGGTTTATCACCTTGCTTAAATGAGCTCAGAGTTTGACATGACTCAGTCAAACTCTGAGCTCATCTAAACTCTGAGCTCATGCTTTTTAGTCTGTAGATCGATGGGTTTAGGTACAGATAATTTTAGGACTTTTCTGCAGTGTTCCATAGAGAAAGTTGATCTTTTGTTCTACGTTTGTTTTTTTAAAAAATATTGTTGAAATAGTGGTATACAGACTTAGATTTTGCCATAAATATAATTACCAATTATCTCTAGTGGCCACAATCCTAGAGAGATGTTTTTCTTTGTCTCCTCATAATGTCTACAATGGACTTATTGTACGTCATTGGGAATATATGAATATAACAAGTGTTTACCTATTGCCTTTTGAAGTTTAATTCGTCCTTTGAAGTGCCCTGTAAGCTTGATTTCTTCTGGCTCTACATCAAAATATTTAACGAACAAAAATCTCATTTCTCACCAATTGAAAGATCACAGTTGAAGGTCAAAGTTTTGTTCCATATCTTCAAATGCTACATATTGTTTCTTTTTCCAGAACCACAATAAAGATATTTGCTGCTATGGTCTACAACTAGAAGCCTGATACAATGTAATTTATTAGAAAGATAATAAAACAATTTGCTTCAGTATTTGACATTTTCCTATTTGAGATAGTTATTTTTAATGACTTCTAAATTATAACTATTGTCATTTCGACTAATTTTTAAATGAGATAGAACTAATTGTTCTATCTTTGCCTTGAGAAACTCTTCATTAGGTTCTGTATAATTCCGTTCCAGTGGGCAGAATCAGAGCTGGTAGGTGAATGAAAAACAAATATTGGCTTAATATAAGAAAAGCATTCCTAACAATTTGAATTTACAAGTGTTAGATGTGGGACAGATTTCAATGAAAAGTAATGAACTCCCCATTGCAGGAAACAGTTCAGTAAAGGCTGTAATAAATGTCTGTCAGAGATCCTAGCAGAAGATTCCTATGTTGAACACAGTGGATGACTGCTATGGTCTTTTCTATTCCAGACATTCTATAACAAATGAAGAGATGAAGGAGAAAACTGGCTTGGGCCCAATATTCAGTATGGTTGGAAACCACTTCAAGAAAGAGGTTCAAATATATTCTAACGTAGAAGGTGAAAAGTTGTTTTCTATCTATTTGAAGTTCCCCAAGATGCTCTAAACACTTTTTAATTGTCCTTACTTGATGCTACAAAAAATAAAAAGAAAAGAAAAGACAGGTGCGTATAGTCCCTTCTACAGCAAGGTGTGGTCCAAGAGTTCTGTTGTACTGGCGTGATGAAGTGTTCCTGCACTTGCTCAACTGTTAGAATGAATAGGCATGTACAAATGCCACATAATTTTTCTTGCTGACAAAGTCTTGACATTGAAAATTTACATATTTATATATTTATTTTGTCAGTTTGCTTCAAAGGTTTCATAGCATGTGGACCAAAGATTGCTTACCAGACAAGTTGGCCACCACCTAACCTAGACTTTGACTCCTCCATGAGTAGACATAATGTTTAGTTACAATGTACTGCTGTATCTTAAAAGTTGGCCAACAGACAGAATTCCAATGGTTAAACAGCTGGCTTCTATAATAACAGCACTTCCCTTTAAATAATGCATGGTCAGGGGAGTAATTCAATAATCTTCAGGGCAAACTTGCTAGTTACAAGGGTTTTGGGCAGAACTGTGGCATCATCAAAACCACACCAATTAGCTGAGTCTCACATTTTGTCATGGATGCAAGCAACTTGCTCCCCTCCATCTCTGAAGGGAAATGTGTAATGCTGAGATTTAACTGGGGTCATCACTTCTAGAACAAAGGACTCCGGTCGTTCATCAGTGGTAAAAATGGTACTACCTCCTCTACTGATGCTGCCTAAGTTTGTGTTTCTTATAGATTTCTGGGAATGCAGTTGACACAATGTATTCAGCTTTCATTTCCTTTGAAACTTCCCATCTTGCTTGTTTTATTTTAACTATTTCAACTCTATCATTGGAAAGGGAAGGCATTGATTTGAAGAGTCAGTATTTAAATAATAAAAAATGCAAACGTTTTCGAGTTGGGATACAACTAGTTCTTAAGATATACATTTGTTATTCTTTGATTTCTAAGGAATAAAACTATTCTTTGGAAATTTGCTAACAGGAAGAGTTTCCACAGTTGATCACTTTTTTTTTTTTTTGAAAGGAGGAAGAAAGAGGTAAGTCAATTAACTTGGATTTTAAGGGCTATTTCTGGAAAATGCTAAATTATGTGTCTGATAAAAAACACAAATGAAATTATCAGCTAATAAGAAATGAATCTGCATTTCACTTAGATTAACTAAGGATTGATTACACAACCAAATATTACAGTTCAGATCTGAAGAATCTGGAAACTTAGGTTTTTCACATCAGTTATTTATTTCAGAACTCCAGACACATTGCCAATTTAGAATATCTTGGAACGGTTAGTTTTTTAGGGCAAGATTTTCTCCCTGGGCTGCCTTATTTAATATAAATTCATTTGGTTTGCATTATTTTGCATGGGATACCAGTAGGGAAATTGTATAAGATATGAATAATCTTAAAGTAGCCTTCATTTTAGCATTTTAATTACTATTTTCATTTGTGGAAAAGGGAGAATCACCTCCCAATATTTCCTACATCTCTGATGGCTTTATAAGGAAAACTTGAGTCCTTTCATAAATTTCTAATATAAGGAAAATTGTGATTATATTATTACCAAGACCCCAATGTAATACATTGAATGGTTGATAATTCCAGAATTCATAGGATTTGCATTTACTTTAAAACCTTTTGACAGTCAATAATTTGCCTTTAAATTTTTTTCTATTGAAATCGCAACTTGAATTAAAGCAGTTATTGAGTTATACATTGTCATGTGCTTAGTAAAGATATGGAAAGAAGCTTTTACTACTGTCAACTGGCCACATCTTTTGACATTTAGAATAACATGGGTATGTACACACATATACTCAAACACATACTAGCGAATTAAGTGAATTGCTGTGGTATCAAAGCTGCTGTAAAACACTTTGAAATTAGGATTTTTTTAAAAAAGATTTTCTAATATATCTATTGCCAGCCTTATACTTTGCTAGGAGACCCTGTACATTTCTGCTTTTCTGTGGAAGGATCTTTCCAAGTAAGACTGACCTTTGGCATCTGTAAAAATGAACACTGAGAAAATGTTCTCTTTTCTATGAACTGCATGTCATAAACTTTTCTCGAAAACCTATCAAATTTAGGCATCGATTTCACTTTTGGCCTGTGTTAATTTTTAATTGCCAGTGTTTGCTGGTCTCACTACCTCTCAGTTGGACGAGGTCATCTTTTTCTAGGAATTATGGCTCTCTATGACCTGCCCCCACCCTCACTACTCAGCAACTTTTTCTCAGCTACTAAATCCCCATAACCCAAAAGACGAAAGTGTTCCGTTACCCAATGAAGTCAATGTCTTTGTTTCTCTGAGTCTAAAAGGAATGAAGCAGAGTTCTATGGGACTGCCCCTTTGTTGAGAGCCTCCTTTCTTTTGGAAACCCAAGTCAAGAGCAGGTGTGAAAAGAGTGCTATTCAGCTCACCTTGGTTTCCAAGGCCAGGAAGCTAAAGTGCAAGTCCTAGGGACAATAACAGCAAGAGATTCAAAGCAGAAACATTACTGTTTTAGGACTCTTTGGAGAAATGGGCAGACAGAGTGGGAAGCAACATGATGTATTACTTTAGCCTGATACAGTGCCCTGGAGGATGAGCGTCTTGCCAGGACAGCACAATTTACTAGCTTAGGTCTGATTCCAGGGCTTGGAGGAGATAGATGTAGCCAACAAAATTATACTTTGGCAAGAGAAATGCTTTGCTGGACAGAAAAATGTTGTCCTAAGGGAATGGTTTGGTTTATCAACGTCTAAGGTGAAAGATAATCAAATGCCAAGAGGTCATTTTTATGTTTGAATTATTTCAGTAGGGCCTGCTATATAAGTTAGCTACCATTTTCTGGTTACATTGTATTATTTAGAACATATTACAGAATTTGAGTATGATGTGCCTCTGACATCTGTCATACCAATGACAGAAGCAATATGTGAAGTGGCTGAAAGCACAAGTTTTGGAACCAGACAGTCTGGATTCTACCACTTTTTTACCATTAAGCTTTGATTTGGCAAAGCACTCAGTCGTCTAAGATTCGGAACCTCATATGTAAAATGGATATATAAGAGTACCTCCCAGGACCCATGAGAAGATTAAGTGAGAATGTGTGCAAAGTGTTTTGCACAGTGGCTGGTGTATGGTAAACTATATAAATGTTAACTATTATTATTATGGTGTTGAATTGGTTAACATAGCTAGTTGGGCAGGTATCCTCTTTCTCCATTAATCTTAAAAATGCATCCTTTCCAACGTTTGGTTGAAGCAGATGGCCTTTCTAGATATTGTTGTTCACTAAAGTAAATGAATAGCTGTTCTTTTGAAAGAATATCCAAACTTTCTGTTGTATAGACTGGTCTGAATAGTTTTAATCTAGAATAGACACTATGAAAATGAATCTTTCAATCACGTCAAATAAGGCATATGGGCTTATTTTGACCCCTTGTTACCTTTGATTTGTCCCAAATAATCCACTGGTTAAAATCATTGACTTTTTGGTATTTATGTCAATGCTTCTTATTTCAAAACAGTGCTGCAAGGCCTGGGATGAGTGTGGTGAAACACATGGTCAGAATGGTTTCCAAATCACTTTCATCCAGCATAGTATTTCTCTCATCTCTGTCTACTTCGTGCCTCATCTCATTCTGTTCTCTTCTTTTTCTATTTCCTTTCCTCTCCTGCTACTGACAGCCTTTGACATTCTTTTTATTCACTGATGTACTTTTGAGCAAGGTTTATGCCACTGTGGAGTTTATGGTAGGCTAGGTATTAGCATTTCATTTCCTCCCTGGAATGACTGAAAACCAGGGCTCCTTCTCCTGCCAGCCATGCTTTGGGAATAAACAGTTACCCGGTATACAATATCACCAGGCCCGCTTAATCACTACTCCATCTTGGACCCATGCCTGAATGAGATGAAAACAGACAGCCAGAGAAGGAATAAGAAGGGATGTTGAGGAATCGCATACATGGGCCTTAGCTATCTCATTTTTTTTTTTTTTTTTTAGAAAGACTGACAAAAACTGTAAGCTGAGACTGGCTCCAGCCTGGAGATTGTAGCTATGCCACCAGCATTATCTCCTGTACTTACACTCTTATTGTTATTTTACTCTTTCAGATGTGGGAGGAGAGGCCTTGTAACAAAACGTAAGGCATTTGTGAGTAGAGGGTAACGCCCTCTTTCTGGTGCCATAGAAAGATGAATCAGCCAAAGGGATATTAAAACACATTCTCTTTATTTTTAGTTTCTCTCTAAAGTCTTTCATTTCATTTTTTCTTTGCAACTTGGCACCTGCCCTCTGTTCTCAGGGGCCCTGCTCCCCGTTAGTCTCCTCACTCAGGGATCTGTTTTTTGCTCAGAGCACTTCTGGACATTGTCCCAGGGGTGGGAGTGACATGGTCAGGATGGCAGGTGAAGGGGTGGTGGCTGCCGGAGAAGTCTGGCGTGTCTGGAGGGAGAGTGTTGGGAGGTGGAGGCTCCTTAAAGAGAGGCATCCGGGCCTGCATCAGGGAGTAAACTGTTGGAAGACAGCCTCCACAGCAGCAGAAGCAGCCCTTGGCACTGTCGCAGAGAAGGGAGCAGCCAGAGTCAGCGACAGATTGAACACAAGAGAGAGGGAAGGAGGGAGGGCGAGTGGGAGGAGATGGTATGGTGTTACGTGATATAAATAACTGCATGGTGCAGACTTGAGTGCCAGTTGGGTTGTGTGTGATGTCCCTTTCATGCTGGTGTATCAACAGTGTTGTTCTTGGATTGAGAGGTCCTGGGGAATGTTTCTATAGCACCTAGCACAGTGCCATATGCAGAGAGGGAATAAAAACAAGGCAATATGGTATATTGAAAACAACATTGGATTACAGCCCCAAATCCTCTGTGTGGATGCACAAGTCACCTAAATTCTCTGAGATTCAGTTTCTCATGTAAACAACCAAATGTACTAGATAATATCAAGCACCCCTTCTAAAAAGATGACCCTAAATATCCAGATGGTCATGCACTACCCACTTTGTAATCAATAATGTGTGTGTGTGTGTGTGTGTGTGTGTGTGTATATATATATATGGCATATTAATGTTTATATATGTATGGCATATTAATGTTTGTGTGTGTATATATATGGCATATTAATGTTTCTAGATAATAATAGGGGAGTACAGTAGTGAAGAGAAGTTTGATGAGAAAACCAAGAGTTTCCTCTTCGTTAGATCTAATTTTGGATGTAAACAAGATTTATAAGCGGAATTTAAGGAAAGCAGGGATTGGTGTTGAGTTTGATGAAGGAAAATGTCTAATTTGGAGTTAGGCTTGATTAGGGGAAGGAGACAAGTCCATCTATGTGGATTGCAGAAGCCAGCTCAAGGTAGGGCACAAAGAGCCCTTAAGAGAATCATTTGCTGGAGCTGTTGAAGCAGGTGATAGACTCAAACTACATTTTGAAAACCGGAGTCCTAAGGAAAGAGAGATGGCCCTCACTTCTGTGGGCACCCAGAAATGAGAGTTAGTATGAGAAGAGTCTTTCTAACTATCCTTGGGCATGGCCTTTTACTTTTATTCTTCACAAAGTCGCATCTTCATAAGGTAAGCAAATGACTCTTTCTGCCCTAGGAGGACTGTTAATATTGTTGACCAGATTGCTTAATTTCCTAGTGTTCAATATAGACCAATGTTTTATTTAACTAATTTGCTTGGTGTCTGTCAATTCTCTGTGTGATATTAACTTATTTTCAGGTGGACAGATGCATAGTTTCCTTGGAAATGTCTAGCCATAACTACATGTTATCTTTGATAATATGAATGGGCTTCCAGACAGGGCATCATCTATGCCACTGATATCTAACATCTGCCCAGAATATAAAATCAGAAGATAAAGATTAAACATAGTTTTTCAAATGCCATCCTCTTCTGTTTTGATAAAATAAATTACTGCTAAGGTCAGTAAAATTTAGAAGTCTATACGAAGAGTGCTCAAGCATGTTGTGGTATTATTTTTTCAAAATGCCAAGCAAGTATGCAGACTGAGGCTGAATGGTTCATTTAGGGTGTGATTACATTATTTCAGGAAATTTCAGATAAAATCTGGACTCATCAGACCATGATATCTTTTCTTTCTGTAGGATTTTGCTTCTATTATTTCTCTCCCTTTTATTCTTAATATGTTATTGCTTAAACATGACCGTGAAACTTTAAGTGCCTTCCTTAAACTATTGTATTTTAGAATGCCATATATCTTAGGATATTGTAGCAAACTCAAGGACAACTGAAGAGGTTTCTTAGTAATATTCTGGCCTTCACTGAGCCTGTTTTTTAGCCATTACACTCCTCCCAGTCCCCTCCCCCCTGAAAACTATTTTTCTGAATTGAAGAAATGAACTATGCATAAGGAAAAAGAGAGAGGTGTGGTTAAGTTACAGTTTTTCTCCACGCTAAATCATGTTCTTATCTTTATTTCATCTGGGACCAACATCATGCCCAGATTCCCAAACCTCCTTAAATGCTTTTTAACAAATATAATTATCCATCGAGAAAAATCTCTGATTTGTTTTACCGAATTCAGCAAAGAGAAATATTCTCAGCTTATGATATTAGCAGGAGAAATCATACTCTTTCTTATTTTTCTTTTTTCTTACGTACTCAAACATGCTGTGAATGGCCACATCACTCTGCTTTGGGATCCACTCTGAGGCAATGGCCTTTTGGCCTTCTGGCCAACTGCTCACTTCTGTGAATTTTCTTTCTGAGAACTGGAGACTGTTGCCCCAGAAGTCATTTTCCAATTTATCACAGAACCTATCCATGGTTACAGAATTAGTTGGCCTCCTTGAGAATACGCAATGTGAGACCTAATGTGACACACAGCTGGGGAAGCTCCTTTGGTGCAGGGACACTGGGCCAGGATAACTGCTTGTGGGCCATTTTATTTCCCTGGACACTTGCTTTCTGTCTGCTGTCTTTGTCTCACATCTGGGTTTGAGAAAGCTGTGTGGAGGCCTCACTTATGCCAACAGTTAGGCATAAGTAACTCTGCCCCGCTCTAGCAGAAGTGAGGGCCTAAGTTCAGGATTTAAACATTCCTTTCTGATACACAGTCTTTCAACAGGGCAGACTCCATTCTCTCTTCTCAGCTTTCCAGTCAAGTACCTGCTACTTTGTAACCCCAATGGGAAGCCTCTTCCCCTTGGGGAAAAAGGAGAATATCAAAATCCACTGACCTCTTGCTGGGTATGGTCTTTTTAATCTCCACTATGTTAACTGAATGCCTATTTATATAAAAGTTACATTTAAAAACCTTTAGGCTGATAAATGAAATGACCCTCAAGGTGTTGTAGCAGCTTCCATATGATAAGGATAGGAGGAAAGAAGTGAAGCTTTTGACTCTGAGTAGTAGGAGTTCTGATAAAAGAATGTAGACAGAGTTACACACATCCTTATAACTGAACTGTACGTTCAAGTCATTGAAGATGACTTAAGAAAAAGAATTTTAGTAAAAAGCAGACTGCTGGTTCAGGAATATTTTAATCTGCTTCTAAAGACTTGCTAAAGTTTATTTTTCTTCTCAAACAACTTGTTCATCTTCTCCTCATCTCTCTTCCTTGCTCTGGTTCAGGAAGACACTCTGGTAAAAGTCACTTATGAAGTCCTAGCCTCCTCATGTCTTCTCATCAAGCCAGTGCTCCCACGGTCCACTGAGATCTGCCTTTGGCAGTCATTTCCCTCAGTTGGACTCCGAGCCATCATAAATTCTTCGCATTTTTCAGAACATCTGTGCCTTCTTTTGCCACATCTTTTTTCTTGGTACTCAACAGGTCACAAATCACCCTGTACTTCTCTTTCCAGGCTGTTGATGTCTTAATACTCTCTTTTCAAACCAAATTCCTCTCTTGTGTCTGGCTGTGGCTCTTGGCTCCCCAGCCTTCTCATCTCCCCCATCGGGGTTAGTCATCTGTGGCATCACCAAGGGGTCTCTTTCTCTTAGCCTTCTATCTGACCTGAACTTTTGCGTTTCTCTAAATGTCAGAGTGACTACACATACCACATTACTAGGCTTGAAGCTTAGTTAAGTTCTCTAATGTGATTTAAACACAGGAGGGCAGAAAACAAAAGCATGAACGCCTGAGAAGACTCAAACTTAGAGGATACTAATTAGCTACTGAAACAGAAGGCACTATAACAAGACCCAAAGACATAATCAAATGAAGTTGAAAACTATTCCATTAAACACAAGTTTCTCCTTGACATTTAGAAAAACCAGGGCCTTTGCAATAGTACATTACCAATAGCTTCCCTTTATAGAGTGCTTCCTACTAAGCTACTATAGTAAATATTACTTTTCTTGTCTTATTTACCCATGTGCAGTATCTACATGGAGTCAGCATTATTACTACATCCATTTTACATTTTAGAAAGCTGAGGCTTAGCAAGGTTAAGTAACTTGACCCAAATCATACATCTAGTAAGTTGCAGAGCCAGGTCACCTTAATTGGGGACACCTTGAAAGTGAGAGAATCCCCTGGTGATGAAGAAATCTGAAGTTGATACCTTTACTGGGATCCTTGTGGGCACATGATGCTAATATCAATGAAGAATATGGGTGAAGGCATCTAAGTGGACCCACTAGCCCCAGGGTTTGAGCACATGCAGTGCACAGAGTTTTATCCTAGGTATTCTAGAGAATGCCAGAAGGAATGCCATGCATAGCTTTTTCCCTTGAGACAGAAGTCTGTGCACTTCTGCAGTTTAGGACATGGCTCTTGCATGCTCTAAAGTTATAACAACTTTAGCAGACACTGAAATAGAGAAGTTTTTACCCATAATCTTGATATCCCAGCAAATCACTTTATCTTCATTTTTCAGAATTGTTTCTGTTTCTCATCCAGATACATACATTATGTTGGCATAGCTCCAGCCACAATCTAAATTTAATGCAGTATTTTATTTTTTCCCACTTAACATGACATTGTAAGCATTTCCCATATTGCTATATAGTTTTCATAATTATAATTTTAAAACTGCAGAATATTTGACTGAGTAGATATGCCATCATTTGTTTCTTTAACCATTTTCCTATTACTAGGCATTTAGGCTATTTCTACTTTTATCATCATTTTAACTAATGCATCAATAAATGTCTTTGTACACATAACATTCTACTACTCATAGATCATTTACAAGAATAAATTCCCAGGAAAGGAATTACTGAGTCAAAAGGTATTATCAGACAATCCTATTTTGATGAAAGCCCACAATTTTGCATAAGGACTAGAGGAATTTAATCAACAAAGCAGAGAATTATATCCAGATTTTCTCCCGGGATTAGAAAAGAGACAGCCAAGGTGGGGCACAGACAGGGATCTTACCTGTGTCCTGTGAGTTAGAATAAATGAACCAATTTCTGTTCTCAATTACTAGTGAAGTTTCCTTTGAAGGAAACACGAGGCGTAACCAAGACTTGAGTTTGGCATCCAAAGGTTTTCTAAGTAGAAGTGAAACCAAGGAAAATGAAATTGATGACAAGAGACTCTGGTTCTCTCAACTTTGAAAATTACCAAGTACCTATGAGGTTTCTTCTCTAGGGTAGGGAGATGGGTTCATCACACAGCTGCCAAGACAGCACCACACCTCAGTGTATGGGAGTGGGAGAGTTTGCATCCTAAATAACAAAGGCTCTGCTCCTATGCTCCTTCTGAACCCAGGTCCTCTCTGGAGAACCTGGCTCCTCCCTAATCTGGTGTCTCTACACCTTTGTTTGGGTCATGATATCCCTGACAATCTGCCTTCTCATTCAATCCAAAATTTGGCTGAACACTCCTGTCCTTCTTTCACCACATTATTATTATTTTTTTCCAGTTGTTGATTTTCTTTTTTCTTTTTTTTTTTTAATTTTTTTTTTTTTATTATACTTTAAGTTCTAGGGTACATGTGCATAACGTGCAGGTTTGTTACATATGTATACTTGTGCCATGTTGGTGTGCTGCACCCATCAACTCGTCAGCACCCATCAATTCGTCATTTATATCAGGTATAACTCCCAATGCAATCCCTCCCCCCTGCCCCTCCCCATGATAGGCCCCGATGTGTGATGTTCCCCTTCCCGAGTCCAAGTGATGTCATTGTTCAGTTCCCACCTATGAGTGAGAACATGCGGTGTTTGGTTTTCTGTTCTTGTGATAGTTTGCTAAGAATGATGGTTTCCAGCTGCATCCATGTCCCTACAAAGGACGCAAACACATCCTTTTTAATGGCTGCATAATATTCCATGGCTTTCATCACATTATTATTCTCCTTTCACCACATTATTATTCTCCTTTTTATAAACATTCGATCACATATGTTTCTTGAGCACCTACTGAAGTCTAGATGCTATTCTCAGTACCAGGGATAAGAAGTTAATAACACAGACAAAAACAGGATAACAGGTCACTATCTCCTTATAATCAGGATAACTGTAACAAACTTAAAGGAAACTGCAATGCAGGGATGCTGGACTCAACCGTTCAAGGATAATTGCTCAGAGAAATTGTTGAAGTCTCAGTCTAGCAACACAAAATTTCTTCAGGCCACCATGAGAATTCTTGTCTGATGACTTCATTCCCATTAACCTTCTAAATATGGAAAATGATTACTTTGTGTATCATAAACAAGATCTTAACTGTATATTAATCCTTTTTTTTTCTGTTTTGTGAAGACTCGTATATTCTTTCCAGTTTGATTTTGAGCATCTTGAGGGCAGAAAGTGTCATCTTATGCTTCTGTGTTTAGAAGCACAATACTGGGCACTTGGACACTTCACAAGTATTCACTGATTGGTAGATTGACAAGTTGGGTACACAAACAGTACATAGAGAGAAGCAACAGAAGAAATTCATACTTTGGAAAGAAGAAACCTAACACCAGGGCCAGTCTCTGTGTCTCCATTTCCTTTCTTATTAAAAGAGGATGATCATCGTATTTCCCTCTCCAAGGTTGTTGTGAGTTAAGGCACAACGAGAGCTTGAGACAGCTTGTGGCACTGAGCAAGCACTCCCAGCATGTCATCTCACATCACCCTCCTTAGCATCATTATGATGAACTGATTGTGACATTGTGTGGTGAAGTGCTTAGAACGCAGGCTCTGGAGGAGTTTGCCTGGGTTCAGGTGCTGGCTTAACCATTTCTTTTTTTATATTTGAAAAACAAATTTTTTGATTTCACATGTTTCATCATTTGAGTTCAGAGAGCATTTCGAAAGTACAGTCATCTCTGTATTTGCAGATTCCATGTCCACAACCATGGATAGAAAATATTTGAAAGAAAATTAAAAATAACAATGTAACAATTGAAAATAATACACATTTTAAAGATACAGTATAACAGGTGTTTACTAGCATTTACATTGTATTAGATGTTATAAGTGATCCAGAGATGATTTTAAAGTGCACAAGAGGAAGTGCATAGGTTACATGCAAATATTAATACCACACCATTTTACAGAAGAGCTTTGAGCATACCATTTCTAACTACGTGATGTGAGGAAGCTCCTTAACCTCTCAGGTTGCATCCAAAAAGAGACACATACTCACCTCACAAGGTGCTTGTGATGCATGCATGAGTGAACACTTATCCACTGTTAGTTAAAATTATTCAGCAAAGACTCAGTGAATGGCCATTCTGTGCCTGGGCCGGTGCTCAGAGTATAGAAGAGGACACAGGATACACAGTCTCCCCACCTCCCCCTGCATGCCTGCAGTCCATAATGTGTTTTGGCATCATCAATCCATATAGCTAACTCCAGAGAGTGCCTGGCAGTTCAAAAATCATTTTCACATACATTTTGTGCATCAGCCATTTCAACAACCTTATGGTGCCAATGGAATTATTCTCACTTTCATAGATGAAGAAACTGAGAGTTTAAGTGGCTTATGAATCTGGAAGTTCCTTTGATTTCAAATGACAAGACTTCTCCACCCACATACTTGTCCCCAAACCTCATGAAAGGATGAAATTCAGGCCCATAAATCTGTGGGGGTTCCTGAAGCAGGTAGTCCCCAAGATAACTAACACATACTAGTGGTTTTCAAACTTGAGCCTGCATCTTTATCACCTGGAGGGCTCATTAAAACATGACCAACAGGCCCCACCTTTAGAGTTGCTGTTTCAGCAGGTACTGGGGTGGTGCTCAAGCACTTGCATTTTCCACAGGTTCTCAGATGATGCCAATGCCTGTGTGCAATATCAACTTCTAATATGTGTGTATAATATATGATTAAGTCCTGGAGCACTGGAGAGAAGGGAAGAGTCAATAAAGACTGCAGTCCTGGGAAAGACCTCTTACACTTTCTTACACAGAAAGCCTTCATATCACTTGTGATAATTGCCTAATAAAGGTATCTATATGTCAGTCTGGTAGCAGAACCAGTCTTATTGCAAAACCGAAAGAAAAAATTTATAACCCTTCAAAGTAAGAAACTGAACTGAAACAAAAACACATGTTGACCTTTTTCCCTTCCCAGCATTTTTTATTTGCACAGTCTGTGTCCTTCTGAATTCCAGCTAGCACCTGAAGACAACAAGCCAGGTCTCAGGGAAGGAAATGAGAGCCTTAATAGATTCCTCAGCCAAATGGAAAGCTAGAAACACAAGCCCGTCTTCTGATATTGAAAGCTGCCTTTTCTAAATACCAAGTTCAATTTATTTTTAAGCTTTCGAAATTGTCACATGGCCAGTCAAGCCAACCTGCGCAATTGTAAAATTCAGCTCAGAAGACAGACTTCCCAGGAACCCAAACCGACCTTTCCTATGCATTTGCCCTATAACCTTCTAGGATAATGCAGAGAAGCGAAAAAGGTAGTGTGGGTTTGGGGCACCCTCAGTACCACATCGTCAAAATATCCTTTCATGGATCATTCGAACTTCGTGGCAAAGGAGGGTGAAAGGGAATACACCACTGATGATTGCCCATAGAACCATGGTAATTATACAAAGCAGAGGACATTTAATTTTGCAAAAACAAATATATATAATTTGTTATTTATCAGTTAGTTTACACCTAATCATCAGAATTTCTCAAGCGAGTGATAGGATCAATCTCACTGAGGAAATGGTTAATTAATCCAACTGATTGCATACATAAGTGGCAGGAAGAAGGCACATGAAGCTCTATTTCTTTTCTGAGCACTTCTGATGAGACTGTGCATGCGGTTCTCATAGCTTTAAATCCAACAGTGCCTGAAGGCAGGAAATCCATATTGGGAGTGCTGGGAGGGAAGGCAGGGGCCACTGCTGGCTTCCCAATTAGAGCATTTCTCTAGGTCCCTGTTTCCGTTTTCCTTTAAATAAGAAGTTGGGTTTTTAACGATTCTCTTTCTAGTCACTTCCTTCCTGCTGCCTTGCTAGGTCATTTCAGCACATGCATTCTCAACGAATCTATTTCTGGAAAAGACAGAGGAAAAATGACCTCATTCACTCATTGAGAAGTCAACGGGGCATCCCCAGGGCTGGCTGGTACCTTTGTGTGGAGGGGTCTCCCTGGCCTCCCTAGCGGTTTCTCATGCAACAGCCACCTCGGGACTCTGCAGAGGAACCTGGCACAGGTGCACAAACACATATTAGCACCACTTCTGTGGTGAAGCCTGAAGGTAGCTTGAGAGGTGATAGGATGTTTGGTCTTGTCCCAAGGAGCACACAAGCTAATCAAAAACACAGACCGAGATTGTCTCTTCACTCTGTTAATTTTTCCTTTGCTGTGCAGAAGCTTTTTAGTTTGATGTAATCCCATTTGTCTATTTTTGCTTTTGTTGTTTTTGGGGTCTTGTCCAAACTAATGTCAAAAGACAAATACTGTATGATCTCACTCATATATGGAATCTAAATAAGTTAATCTCATAGAACTAGAGAGTAGAATAGTGGTTACCAGAGACTGGGACGTGTTAAGTGGGGAGATAGAGAAACTGTTCAATGGGTACAAAGTTACAGTTAGATAAGAGGAATAATTTCTAGTGTTCTATTGCACAATAGGGTGACTCTGGTTAACAATATCATATTGCATACTTCAAAATAGCTAAAAAAGAGGATATTGAATGTTCTTACCACAAAGAAATGATAAAGGTATGAGATGATCAGTATGCTAAATACCCTGTTAGACTTTTACACAATGTATGCACGTATCAGAACATCACACGTACCCCATAATTATTTTATAATTGTTATGTGTCAATTAAAAGCAAACATACAAACCAAAACACCATGGACCAAGATGTCAATATGACCAGAGCAGAAACCTATTTGAACCTTAGCAATGGACAGACAGGTCCTTAGAAATCCTCCAGTTCAGAGATGCATTTTGGTAGGAGGCATATCAACCCTCTGCACGATGTATAATTAGGTACGTTGGTGGATTTTCCTGGAAAGAAGACACTCAGAAGATTCTCAAAAGACTCCATAATCTGAGAAAACTAAAGAAGCACAGGTCACCTGTGACCAGGGTCACAAGAGAAGCTGAGGCAAAGTCAGGAAGGGCTCCCTGCTTTCCTCTGCAGTCTTCCTTCTATCACACTCTTTGGAGACATCAATGACTGGCCTGCACATTGGCTGCTGGTGATTTGGAATCACATCCCAAATGCCAGATCCAATGTGAAAGGACACCTGTGGATCCAAGAGATCTCAGCTTAGCATTCACCGAAGAGTGTTCTTCAAGGAGTTCCGTGCAAAAAGCTTAGGAAACGGCTGTAAACGTTTATTTATTTTGCAGAGTCTTAAAGTTCACCAGCCTATTCAAGATTGTGGGGGAACAGCCTATTCAGGTTCCACAGTGAAGAAATCTGTTTCATGGTACTAAAGTCCACTTTCTCCACACAATAGACCACCCGACTCTCATTTTCCAGGAATGTCCATTGACTTCCTGAGGAACAAAGGCGCCTGTATCCTGAAATTCCTTCTTTTATCTCTTCTTTTGATTAAAGAACATGAGAGAGTCCTTTGGGAATGTAAATAATTACTGAGTAACAAGGCATTATAAACCATGAACAACCCAGAAAAAGTTACTGCTGGGTCTGTGAGAAGAAGACGTGAGGGAAGTAGGTTTGCCGTAGGGGATTGGTTCAGAATAACAGAACTCTGCTAGACTGAAAGGTCTTCAGGGCCTCCTTCTGAGGGGGATCTCCTCCATCCAGTACATCTAAGGCAGTACCACCTGCAGGTTCATCATCCCATTATTTCTTTCAAAATGTTGATCAAATTTGACATGGTCTTGTTTATTTGTTGCTTGACTTGTAATTTGTCTCTGTCCTCCCCCATACCCATTGGAACGTGGGATCTATGAAGCCAATAGCCTTTTATTCCCTATTCACTGCTGTAGCCACAACACTGGCAACAGTTTTACACAGAGTAAGTGCTTAAGGAATATATTTTGTACACACGTAGGAACATGTTAGTGAATGGATACAGAAACTGTTCATCGCTGCGTGTCCAGTGTCTACCCTGTGTTCAAAAGATGTTTCATGGATAAATGAATGGAGAAGGGGTGGCCTGCATTGTTTTTCTTGCTCCAACTATGCTTGTGAGTATTGGGAGAAATGAGTGCTATTCAGGCCCTTCTTGGATTGATATAAAATTGAGTTTCCTTCCTCAATGACGAGTAATAGACTAGAATGTTTTTCAGATGGCACTAAGTCAGGTAAAGAAACATTAGAAGGTAGGATTTGAATTTAAGGAGACCTTTAACAATTTAGAAGCGAGGAGTCATTAAAAACAGAAAGATGTTTAAAATAGACAAAAATGGGCTCCATCTGGCAGAGACAAGTACTATAACAAAATAGCTGTGGGCCCTGAGTGAGCAGGAAAGTACTACAACAAATTGTAACATGAGGCGGGTGTATGTAGAGAATTATGAAACGAAAGCCTAGAGAGTAATCTTTCCACAAAACTTGGCATTGCTGAGGTTTTAATTAGAGTGGGAACTCAGATTTCATTCTCCTATTTTAAGGCTCATTTGGAGAACCTGGAAAAGATCCAGCTAGGAGGAAAAAGAAAAAAAAAAGATTAACTGGGTGAAAAATGAAGTTAAGATCTAACCCAAAAAAGAAAAGGCTAAGAAGTGATTTAATCACCAGCACCAGGTATAAGAAGAGTGATTATTACACAGAAGATTCTTCCTCATCTCTTCTGAGGACTAGACAAGGGTAAACAGACTCGGGCCACATTGGAAGCATTTCCACTTAAACATCGGGAAGAATTTCTTGATTATAAGGGGAAACATGCTGACCCCAGGCGCTGTGGGAAGCTGAGCAATTGCTACTCTGGAGATCTTTAAACGTAGGATGACAACCATCTGCCTTGGAAGGCTTAGCTAGAGGCGAGGGACCGGACCTAAGGACCTCTTGGCTTTCCTTCCATCTTTGATTCTTACGGCCGCTAAGCATCCCCATTCTACAGAAATCCTCCATTCCCCTCATAAGACAGACCCCATACTGTCCAAATCCGCATGGCTTCCCCTGGGAGGAGCTCGATTGTTCTCTTCTGAACGGGAAGGAAACCGATCGTGTTGCCTCAGCTGCTTCCCTTCTCCAGCCCCCACAGAGAGAGGACAGCTTTGGTCCTGATGGACCTCCGCAAATACTGGGATGGGCCTGATTCTCCATTTGTGTGGGATTGGAAGATGTGGATTCAGTTGGAGACAGCCGCTTTCTCCAAGAATCATGAAGTGTCAGCGCTGCAAGACATTTCAGAGCGAATCTACACCCATCTCCTTGCTACTCAAATCAGGAAACTGAGAACTTGGAAGACTAAATGATTCTCTCCAGGTAGTGCAGCTGGTTCTTTTTCCACGGGACTAAAATCCAGGCCTCTGGCTCCTTATTCTACACTATATCCTTGCTACCTGTGTTTCTGCTGCAGTTAGAAGGAACATTTTTAATGTAGATAGAATGTCTAAAATCCTATCTTTGGTAGCTGGACTGCAGGTGAAAAAATGAGCAAGGGAGAGCAGAAATTCTAACAATAGAATTTCTGGCAGCATTATTCAACTTGAGTGAACAAGGATAGGTCACTCAGACTCTCCAGCAGGTCAGTTTCTCTGTATTTAAGTGAGGCATTTGGGCCAGGAACATTTTAAGGCTTATACAAACTGCAATATGTTATGATTCTGTGATCTGAAATTTTAGCTACGAAAATAATAATGAATAGAAACTCAGCTCCTGGTCTACAGGAATGAGTTTTTTGGGAGATCATTTGTGATGTAATTGGATGGTGGTCAGTCCTTTCGAGACTCTAAAATGGCAATTTTCTTTCTATTTTTCAAAGTAATTTACAAATTTAATATTGTGATGGGGAATATGCTTTAGCACCTGTACAAGGAAATCTCCAAGCCTCTTCTTCTATGCAGTCCCTTCACTGAGCTTTGGACAGGCACCCTAGTGACTCATGGGAATTATTTTCTGAAAGCTCTATTATGCATCAGTATCTCTGAAACCAAAGTCAACATCTTTACCATTGACCAAAGTCAATGTCAACCAGAGTTAAGTCAACAAGGTCAAATCCTCCTTTGGACTGGCTCATATCTGCACCATTATCTTCTTGCTTACCCAGACTCAAAATGTTACAGTCATCTTTGACTCCTTTCTGCTCCTTTAACCAGGCAGGCAATATATTGCATCATGTCTTTCACTATCATAGATCTCAGGTCCTCCCACTGTTACTGCCTGCTGCTCCTGCAAAATTTCAGGCACTCATGATTCTCCTGCTTCCAGCTTTTTCCTGCCCTTTAGATGAGCTGAAGCAAAGGGGCCGGGAAATAGAATAATGATTTCAGGAATGACAAGTGGGAGTGGGCCATATTTGGGAAACAGGGTACAGAGTGAAATAACTTGAGAGAAGCATGATACCCCAAATCTTCAGAACTCTTGGGCAGAGCATGGGCTTCCCATGGAATGTGAAAAGGGGTCACAAGTTATTTTACGTAGATATTGGAGAAAAGCGTGACCCAAGGAAACTGGAAAACCTGAGTGCATCTGGTTTATACATATGCTATATCATTTACCCTTTACAACAATCCTATGAGATGGACACTGTTATCGTCTTCACTTTACAGTTGAAAATAGTGAACCACAGAAAAGTTTCTTTATTTGTCTCAGGTCACCCACTTATTAAATGCCCAAACCAGGATCCACTCAAGACTTTCTGAGCACTAAATCATTCTATTACACAGTTTCTTCTCCTTCTCCTTCTTCTTCTTTTTTGAGACAGGGTTTTGCTCTATTGCCCAGGCTGGAGTGCAGTGGTACAATCACAGCTCACTATAGCTTCAACCTCTCAGGCTCAAGAGTAGCCGGGACTACAGGCATGCATTACCACGTCTGGTTAATTTTTAATTTTTTGTCGAGATAGGGTCTCACTATGCTGCCCAGGCTGGTCTCAAATTCCTCAGCTCAAGCAATTTTCCTGCCTTGACCTCTCAAAGTGCTGGAATTTCAGGAGTGAGCCACTGCACCTGGCAACACTGCTTCTTAACTTGAGTAGAAACTTCCTGCCTAGACAGAAGTCATTGGGAAAGCTTAGTGCATCTTAGAGTATCTTCTAAGAGAAAATTGGTGTGAAACCATGGGGAATAAAGCCCAGTACTTGACATGAGATTTCAATTCATTTACTTGACATGACATAGTGGGTGATGCAAAATAGGTACATTTTTCTTTACCTTTTTCCACAAGTGACTTTTCACTTTAGTTTGCTTGGCCTGATAAATAGAGTGAAGCTGAAATGCATGCTCTTTGCATTCTAAAAGCCTCACTACCTCAACCCTATCATTTTACGCTCCTTTTTATTAAGTGCTGCTGATTCTAATTGTCATCTCTTATGATACTGACAAGTTTATTAACTGCTTCTGTCTTGTTTGACACCATCCAACAATAATAGGAAAAAAAGGCAAGTGAGGATAAAGACATACTTTTAAGCAGCCACTCATTTGCTCTAACACATCTGGCTAATGCATAGAGTATAAAATTGCTCAAGAAATATGGCCGCCAGGAACTTTGTTAATGTTTTTGTGCCCAAGTTGATCTAAACTCTGAGCCAGTCTTATATGCAGACAGAATGATAATAATAAATGTTGACTAAGTATCTACCATATATGCCAGGCACTGTGCTAGGCACCACTGGTTATCTTATATCATCCTACAGGAACCTAGTAGGGAGGTGTTATTGCTGTTTTTGATAGCATGGGAAATGGTTCAGAGATCACACAGCTCATTAAGTGATGCTAACAGGACTGGCATCTGGATCTGGCTGATGCTAGATCAGTCTTTCATTTTGTAGTGTCTTGATTTGGGGCACTCAAGTGATAGAATGTAAGGAGCTCAGGGATAGCTTCTTTGGCAGAGATTCCTAGTAATTTCCCAATAGCTATTTTCCCTCTTTCTGCAATAACAGAAACCCTAATTTTCAGCTAACTGTATTTTCCAGCCTAACTTAGAGCTCTGTGTGGCCATGTGCTCAAGCCCTAGGAAATGAAATATGAGTGAAAGTGTCACATGAAAGCTTCTGGGATCCTTCATTTAAAGATAACCAAAATGCATCCTTTGCTTTTTTTTTTATCTTCCTGTTGGCTAGAGCATGCGTATAATGTTGGACCTCCAGCAGCCGTCTTGGGCCCTGTAGATGAGGGCCACCATGCTGGGATGGTGAAATAGAAAGCTAGAAATGGCTGGGTCTTGAAGATTTTGTGGCACAGAGCTACTTTGCACAGCAGATGGTTCAGCAGCCCTGAACTATGTATCTTGGGACTACTACATGAAAGAAATAAACTTCCATATTGTTTAAGCCAATGTAATCTTGGAACTCTGTTTCTCAGAGTATTTTCATGATAACCTCTTCTTAAATGAACAAAGAACAGATCACTGGCTGGTTACTAATGCCTCAAATGTCTCCATTATGGCGTTGTTCATTCAGTTAAGATATATTTACACAGAGTTTCTGGAAAGGAAGGTAACAGATCACTTAGAGTACATAACTGAAGCAACAGTAGGCAAAAAACAGGCAATCTTGAGGTGCCTATAACTTTTTTTTTTATTTTTGAGACAGAGTCTCACTCTGTCACTTAGGCTGGAATGCAGTGGCACACGATCTTGGCTAACTGCAACCTCTGCCTCCCAGGTTCAAGTGATTCTCTGCCTCAACCTCCCGAATAGCTGGGATTACAGGTGCCTGCCACCATGTCTGGCTAATTTTTGTATTTTAGTAGAGATGGGGTTTCACCATGTTGGCCAGGTTGGTCTTGAACTCCTGACCTCAAGTGATCCACCTGCCTCAGCCTCCCAAAGTGCTGGGATTACAGGCGTGAGCCACCATGCCTGGCTGAAGTGCTCATAATTCTGTGGCAGGCATTGGTGCTGCTACTGGGTGTGAGGAATCAAGAGGGAGAGGGCAGAGTGAGGTCCTCTCTGCTCTTGACAATATGGAAAAAAGAAACCCAATTTCCTTTTTCTTTTCTACCTAACAGTTCTGTCCAGGGCAGTTCTTTTCTAGGAAATGTACCCCATATCTGTGATTACACAGAGCAAAAGTTCAGATTACATCAGTTTGGGATTAACGGTAATGATGACACCTTTGTATTGACAATACTAGACTGAAACAGGAAAGTTAGGATCAGGAAATGAAAACATTCTCCCAACACCACCTCAAGTTCATGGGCAAAAATGGGGCACCCTCCATGAGCAGTCAGTCATTGATGTATTTACCAATAAGTTTGTTCAACAAACTTATTTACTATCCACTATGTGCCAGGAATACTTTTTATGGATTAAATATTAAGAAAATGTTAAGGACATTTTAAATTTATGATGATAAAATCATCTCATCTAGGTAGTCTTCTTGCAGAACTAAGCTGAAAGTCAATTTAAAAACAACTACTATAAAGCAAGCAAAACAATTGGTTACCTGCTACATTGAAGGCACTGCCCTAAGTGCTGTGTGATAAGTGAAAATGAATAGGCAAGGCAAAGTTGCAACCTTCAAGGAATTTAGGACCCAGTAAGGAGATGTATTAACTCATAAATAACTGTGATATAAAGCAGAATATATTTGAGTGCCTCACGAGGTACAAGATACAAGGACCGTGCAGAGGATAAATTTTGCTGAGTCACTGAGGAGTGGCCTCCACTCAAGAGTAAAATGACCATCTCATAAATTGGTATGATACCCCAACATCATTTATTAAATAGGGAATCCTTTCCCCATTGCTTGTTTTTGTCTGGTTTGTCAAAGATCACATGGTTGTAGATGAGTAGCGTTATTTCTGAGGCCTCTATTCTGTTCCATTGGTCGATATATCTGTTTGGGGACCAGTACCATGCTGATTTGGTTACTGTAGCCTTGTACTATAGTTTGAAGTCAGGTATCATGATGCTTCCAGCTTTGTTTCTTTTGCCTAGGATTGCCTTGGCTATATGGGCTCCTTTTTTGTTCCATATGAAATTTAAAGTAGTTTTTTTCTAATTCTGTGAAGAAAGTCAATGGTAGCTTGATGGGAATAGCATTGAACCTAAATTACTTTGGGCAGTATGGCCATTTTCACGATATTGATTCTTCCTACCCATGAGCATGGAATGTTTTTCCATTTGTTTGTGTCCTCTGATTTCCTTGAGCAGTGGTTTGTAGTCCTCCTTGAAGAGGTCCTTCACATCCCTTGTAAGTTGGATTCCTAGGTATTTTATTCTTTTTGCAGCAATTGTGAATGGGAGTTCACTCATGATTTGGCTGTTTGTCTATTATTGGTGCATACAAAGGCTTGTGATTTTTGCACATTGATTTTGTATTCTGAGACTTTGCTGAAGTTGCTTATCAGCTTAAGGAGATTTTGGGCTGAGATGATGGGGTTTTCTAAATATACAATCATGTCATCTGCAAACAGAGACAATTTGACTTCCTTTCTTCCTGTTTGAAAATTATTTCTTTCTCTTGCCTGATTGTCCCGGCCAGAACTTCTAATGCTATGTTGAATAGGAGTGGTGAGAGAGGGCATCCTTGTCTTGTGCCAGTTTTCAAAGCGAATGCTTACAGCTTTTGCCCATTCAGTATGATATTGGTTGCGGTTTTGTCATGAACAGCTCTTGTTATTTTGAGATATGTTCCATCAATCACTAGCTTATTGAGAGTTTTTAGCATGAAGGGGTGTTGAATTTTATCAAAGGCCTTTTCTGTATCTCTTGAGATAATCATGTGGTTTTTGTCATTGGTTCTGTTTATGTGATGGATTATGTTTATTGGTTTGCGTATGTTGAACCAGCCTTGCATCCTAGGGATGAAGCCGACTTGATCGTCATGGATAAGCTTTTTGATGTGCTGCTGGATTCAGTTTGTGAAAAGGGGTCACGAGTTATTTTATGTAGATATTGGAGAAAAGCGTGACCCAAGGAAACTGGAAAACCTGAGTGCATCTGGTTTATACATATGCTGTATCATTTACCCTTTACAACAATCCTATGAGATGGACACTGTTATCGTCTTCACTTTACAGTTGAAAATGTTGAGCCACAGAAAAGTTTATTATTTGTCTTAGGTCATTCACTTATTAAATGCCCAAACCAGGATCCAAAATGTTTATAGTATTCTCTGATGGTAGTTTGTATTTCTGTGGGATCACTGGTGATATCTCTTTTATTATTTTTTATTGTGTCATTTGATTCTTCTCTCTTTTTTTCTTTGTTGGTCTGGCTAGCGGTCTATCTATTTTGTTGATCTTTTCAAAAAACCAGCTCCTGGATTCATGAATTTTTTGAAGGGTTTTTCATGTCTCTATCTCTTTCAGTTTTGCTCTGATCTTAGTTATTTCTTGTCTTCTGCTAGCTTTCAAATTTGTTTGCCCTTGCTTCTCTAGTTCTTTTAATTGTGATGTTAGGGTGTCGATTTTAGATCTTTCCCACTTTCTCCTGTGGGCATTTAGTGCTATACATTTCCCTCTAAACACTGCTTTAGCTGTGTCCCAGAGATTCTGGTACATTTTTTCTTTTTACTTATTGGTTTCTAAGAACTTATTTATTTCTGCCTTAATTTTGTTATTTACCCAGTGTTCATTCAGGAGCAGGTTTTCAGTTTCCATGTAGTTGTGCAGTTTTGAGTGAGTTTCTTGATCCTGAGTTCTGATTTTTATTGCACTGTGGTCTGAGAGACTGTTTGTTATGATTTTCATTCTTTTGCATCTGCCAAAGAGTGTTTTACTTCCAATTATGTGGTCAATTTTAGAATAAGTGTGATATGGTGCTGAGAAGAATGTATATTCTGTTGATTTGGGGTGGAGAGTTCTGTAGATGTTTATTAAGTCCGCTTCTTCCAGAGCTGAGTTCAAGTCCTGAATATCCTTGCTAATTTTCTGTCTCGTTGATCTGTCTAATATTGACAGTGGGGAGTTAAAGTCTCCCAGTATTATTGTGTGGGAGTCTAAGTATCTTTGTAGGTCTCTAAAAACTTGCTTTATGAATCTGGGTGCTCCTGCATTGGGTGCATATATATTTAGGATAGTTAGCTCTTCTTGTTGCATTGATCCTTTTACCATTATGTAATGCCCTTCTTTGTCTTTTTTGATCTTTCTTGGTTTAAAGTCTGTTTTATCAGTGACTAGGATTACAACCTGCGCTTGTTTTTGTTTTTTATTTGCTTGGTAAATATTCCTTCATCCCTTTATTTTGAGCCTATGTGTGTCTTTTCACATGAGATGGGTGTCCTGAATACAGCACACCGATGGGTGTTGACTCTGTCCAATTTGCCAGTCTGTGCCTTTAATTAGGGCATTTAGCCTGTTTCCATATGCAGAAAACTGAAACTGGACCCCTTCCTTACCTTATACAAAAATTAACTCAAGATGGATTAAAGACTTAAATGTAAGACCTAAAACCATAAAAACCCTAGAAGAAAACCTAGGCAATACCATTCAGGACATAGGCATGGACAAAGACTTCCTAACTAAAACCCCAATAGCGACAGCAAGAAAAGCCAAAATTGACAAATGGGATCTAATTAAACTAAAGAG
>NC_045443.1:100014005-100098829 GCF_002776525.5 Piliocolobus tephrosceles
AAGAAACTAAAAAAAATTAAAAAAAAAAAAAAAAAAAAAAAACAAGAAAAAGAAAAAACAACCTCATCAAAAAGTGGGCAAAGGATATGAACAGCCACTTCTCAAAAGAAGACATTTATGCAGCCGTCAAATATATGATAAAAAAGCTCATCATCACTGGTCATTAGAGAAATGCAAATCAAAACCACAATGAGATACCATCTCAAGCCAGTTAGAATGGCGATCATTAAAAAGTCAGGAAACAAAAGATGCTGGAGAGCATTCGAGAAATAGAAATGCTTTTACACTGTTGATGGAAGTGTAAATTAGTTCAACCATTGTGGAAGACAGTGTGGCGATTTCTCAAGGATCTAGAACCAGAAATATCATTTGACCCAGCAATCCCATTATTGGGTATATACCCAAAGGATTATAAATCATTCTACTATAAAGACACATGCACATGTATGTTTACTGCAGCACTATTTACAATAGCAAAGACTTGGAACCAACCCAAATGCCCATCAATGATAGACTGGAAGAAGAAAATGTGGCACACATATACCATGGAATACTATGCAGCCATAAAAAAGGATGAATTCATCTCCCTTGAAGGGACATGGATGAAGCTGAAAACCATCGTTCTCAGCAAACTAACATAGGAACAGAAAACCAAACACCACATTTTCTCACTAATAAGTGTGAGTTGAACAACAAGAACACATAGACACAGTAGGGGAACACCACACAGTGGGGCCAGTTGGGAGGTGGGGGTAAGGGGGTGATAGCATTAAGAGAAATATCTAATGTAGGTGATGAGTTTATGGGTGCAGTAAATCACCATGGAACATGTATAGCTATGTAAGAAACCTGCACATTCCTCACATGTATCCCAGAACTTAAAGTATAATAATAATTTTAAAAATTGGTATGATACCCCATTGCTGCGGTTTTCTGTTTGCAGAACAAGAAGACAGTAAATTTATCTTTCCCCCCCATCCCCACCCCCAACTAGAGAAATGTCAGCACAGGCCTCTCTCAGGATGTCAGAGAAGGGACATCCTGAGAGGCCTGTGCTGACATTCCTCTAGGGGTGAATCCTAACCCCTTCTCTGAGGAGGGATTTTATGAACTCAAGGTCTTTTACAGCCGTATAATTCAATGGTTCTTCTACCTCTATTCTTGACACAAACTCTTGCTCTCTGGATTACCTGGGCTTTCTAAGCCTTGTCATATTATATTCACTTGGCAGAAGTGAAGCACAAATGTGCATAGGTAGCGAGGCCTCCAAGGGACACCAGGCTCACAGATTCTCCTTTCGTCTCATCCAGTAGCATAGAGAGAGGGTGAATTCCCAAGAAGAAGTGTTCAGACATGTCAAATGTGAGGTTATGAGATGAAGTCTTCAAAAGTGTTTTATTAAAGTGATGGACTCTTCCGAATGGAGAAAATCCATCCTGAGTATATCTGTTTTAGAGGAGTGACTTTTCATATAGTAGATTCTCTACAGGGTAAGTGCTTTCTTCCCAGAGTTTTTATATTATTTCCCTGTCATTCTTTTTCTTTTTCCTCACTAAATTTCATGCTGTCCTTGCCCACTTCACTTATTTGCTGCTCAAAGCTAAAAATCTCCCTACTTTTATGCAACTCTCCTAGAAATTGCTCTATGACAAAGAGTAAGAGAGTAGCATAAAGAGCTAAATGAACAATTTTGGATGTGACAGGAATTGTGTTTGCCTTTTGGTGCTGCTTTCCAACTTTCTTTGTGAAGTCTCTCTTGCTTCGATGGCCCCAGCAGCTCTCTGGCATGAATGGAAACACAGCCATCATACACTGCTCCACTTGGAGACAAATGGATGCCCAATTGCTCTGGGACTAAATTCTGCTTGATAAAATGCTGTGTTTCCAGATTTTTCAATCTCTTCTTCACCCTCTATCTGAAGGCTAAGACCTTCATCATCTAATTTGAAGGTGGTTATTATTACTCTTCTGTGTTGGCAAATACAGATACAGGGCATATTTGCCTTTCTTTCAAACACATTTGGAAGACTTAAATAAGTTCTCTCACTGCATTTAATTTCATTTTCTCAATATCTACATGCTGTTTGTTGATACAATAATATCCTTCTGTCTCTGCCTCTAGTTTTGAATCATTCTTTCCAATTTGAATAAGATTCCAACAATACTTTGGGTGGGTTTTCAGAAGAAGGATCTTGGGTCATTTCTCCTAAACCTCTGTTAATTGAAGACAGGATTTGGGATCTAGGAATGCAGAGTCACAGAGGTTCAGCCTTGAAAGAGGCTTTAGAAGATTTTTATAGTAGATTAGTTATAGTTGCTTAGTCTGTTAACCTGTTATAGTAGGTTAGTCTGATGGTGTCAGTGGATAACAAGGAGAAAGATTTTGGAAAACCAGAAAGGCTACTGGGAAGAAAATAAGCAGGTGTCAAAATATACCCTCTAAAGTTGTATCAAGTGAATCACAGTTTCGTATGCAGAATTTCAAGAATGGTTCCGCACACCTAGTGTAGCTTTTCTATTCTCAGGACTCTTCTACATAGACCAGATGACTCCTGGGTAGGAATTAAGTTCATCAATGAAGTTTTTATCAACACCTGTAACTCCCTGATGCATTTGATCTTCATGGATCAGAGAGTATTGCTCTCCTTTCTGCAGATCATTTCAGTATATGTCAAACAAATAATGTGAGAATTACTGAGTGTTTTTTATTACTCTCTATTTCATTTGTTTGCACAGAGTATGTAATGAACTTCCAGGAAGCCAGAAGTTCTAGAAGCTCAAGACCAAGGTGCTGAGATGTAGGCCTGTGGACAGTGAGGCTTTCTTGCTACAACAAATCTAATACCAGTTTTTGTAACAATGGGCATGTAACAATGCATGCTGTAGATGATGAAAAGAAGAGAAAGTGAAAAGAAGATGGGAGACTGATGAGAAAGATATTCCAACCATTGGGAAGGAAAGAAAGCTTGAGGAATATATTGTATAGCTCACCGCTCACATGATTCCAGTGTATATGGATCTCTCCCTTCCTTGCTCTTCTTTGGCACTGGCCGTGTTCACCTTTCTGGCTAACCTCTAAGCATCTGAGGCAGGAACCCTGTCAGTTTGGTTCAGTGTTGACATGGTGTAGCTGTGTCCCCACCCAAATCTCATCTTGAAGTGTAATTACCATGTGTGAAGGGAGGGACCTGGTGGGAAGTGATTGAACCATGGGGGTGGTTCCCCCATGCTGTTCTCATGATAGTGAGTGAGTTCTCATGCGATCTGATGGTTTTAGAAGGAGCTCTTCCCTCTTCGCACTCTCTCTCCTGCCACCATGTAAGATATGTCTGCTTCTTCTTCTGCCATGATAAGTTTCCTGAGACCTCTGCTGCCATGTGGAACTGTGAGTCAATTAAACCTCTTTTCTTTATAAATTACACAGTCTTGGGCAGTTCTTTATAGCAGTGTGAAAGTGGACTAGTACAAATGTCATATCCTCATCATCTGTTATAGAGCCTGTCATATAATAGATGCTCAGTAAATATTTGTGCACTAATCAATCATATTTTAGCACTGAACTTTGCAGATCTATAACACTCAGTCTGTGTCAGGGCAGTCTTGCCAATTACAAAATTGTAGGCCATTCAGCATGCTTATTTGACATCCTTCCAGAAGGCATGGTGCTCCTCTTACTGTGGTTATTGACCCTCTGAGTTTGAAGATAACTAATGAAGACATTGAAAGCGTACTTTTTAAAAAGATAGGACATTCTCTTCTTATTGGCTAACTGCACCTATGGGAAAAATAAGTCTTCTGAGCCAGAAAGAGTTGGGTCAAAGAGGAACACTTGGGCTGGAATCTGCCAGAGAAACTTGGCCCTTCAAGACATGTAAGCAGCAAAGCAATTTAAGGACATGGGCCCTAAAAAGAAAACAGTACCTGCTTTGCTGAGCAGCCTTCTCTGGAAATTGCTGGGTTAGCAACACGTTGCACCCTGTGAAAACTTGTGACTTCAATGTGAGAAAACAAGGTTTTAATTAAATTGGTTTTAATTTAATTCAAAATTAAATTTTGAATCTTCCTCAGGGAGTTAGAGTTTGGGGGTAGAAAAGCTGAGAACTTTATTACAATGAAAGGAGTCTTCTCAGAAATCCTGGAACCCCACAGTTCTTAGTGAGATACATCATTCACGTGTGGCTGCACTTTTGCCTTTAGAAGCACTGCTGCCATTAGCATTCTTTCACAGTCAAGCAAGGCTAAAGCTGGAATAATGTGTTAGGTGTGTGGCCTAGAAGGGTCTACACTGTGCTTTTCCAAAGTGTTTTTTATAGGATGTAGGTTTTCAGGAGTGGGAGAGTTCCCTATAGGGCTTGGCATTTCTTAGATTTGTTTGCTTGTTTTGCTTTGTTTCGAATTTGGAAAGATGATCTTAAGGAGGTATGGTAGGATTAGGGAACTTTTCTTCAGGTCTCAGTTAGTGGCCTCTGGTATTCAATTATATTCAGGCAATGTTAATTGAGCACTTTCTACATGCAAATCACTGTCCCAGGTTCTGAGGACATGCAGAGGAATATAATGCCAACTCTGTTCTGAAGAAGTTCACAGATGAACACATTCTTAACCCTAATGTAAGTAAGGTTGGGAAAATTACTGTATGTACAAATAAAGAGAGGCCTGTAACAGGGAAAGATAAGTTTCTTTTATGATGAAATTGGAAGGGGCATTGCTAAGAAAGAGATGAGCTTGGCCTTACAAGTTACTCAGCATTTCCATGGCTAGGGATGTGGGGATGGAAGAAGAAGCAAAGAGTAAATATATGCTATGGAGAGCATGCTGTCAAGGTTGTCAGGTACCTTGCATGCTTGGGTAGGCTGCCTGGATTTGTTGCACTTAGAATCTATGTGCCTTTAAGCACATTCTGTACTTCTCTGTGTCTCAGTGGCCTCACTTGTAAAGTGAGGATAATGATAGTACCTATTTCACAGAGTTGTTTGGCGATTCAGTGAGTTAATACATGTAAGTGCTTAAAACAATGTCATGCATATAAGAGCTTGAAAAGTGCTCGCTATTATAATTCTTCAATATAGATGTTCAAACCTATCTTTTTGGGCTTATCTTGCACTGCTCTTTACTAGCATGACACCCAAACAACTGGCTGGATGTCTCATTCACCTGCAAACATACTCCTTACTTTGCTGACTATATGCTCTTCTATTGAGTTAGTTTCTGTGTCCAGAATTTCTCCATCTATCAAAATCCTCCCTGTTGAAGGCCTACCTTAAACACATGATGTGACTTCCAGAGAAACATGAGTACCCTCATTGCACTTCACAGGCATTGTGGCAAGGTTTTGGAAGCTCTCCCCTTCTGAAACTTGCCATTAACCACGGCTACTACCAACCCTGCAGAGTGACACATAAGGTCTAGGGAATGACAGGGTTTTTTCCTCCTACCCCCTAGAAGGAAGTACATGCCCCATGGGGAAGGGAAGATTCATCTTTCTGCTATTCCTGGATTTCCCTGAAAGATAACAGCAATATAGAGGAACAAGATAAACATTAACATCTGATGGCCACCTGCATGTGCCAATGTTTGTCTTACCTGAGTCTGAAGGCCATTGCCACCTTTGTGAATAAGCCAGGGCATGACACTCTCCATGAAGCTCCCAAGAATATTTAGGCCAGCCTATTTAAGAATGGAAAAGGGCCTTGTTTCCTCAATTTTGAAAATTGTTCATAGATTGAGCCAGTAGAGTCATCCAATGTGGATGGAAGGTTCCCCATGAAGGGGTCAATTGAGTCAGAGGCAAATGTTTGGTGTAGAGCCAGGCTGTTGGATAGAGCCCCAAATATTTGGGAATACACGGATGAGAGGGAAGAAGTCTTTCCTATTTGCTTTTTACCTATCAGTCTGAGGACAAATTGGTGATTTCAGGCTCATGCCTCTGTATCACAGTGTGTTAGCGTCCACCATTAATGTGGTGCTTGGCAGAGAGGTTCAGGGCTGAACACACAAGGGCCAGAGCTGCTTTTCCACATCAGCTCTCTCAAGCCTGGAGAATCTTGGCTGGGAGTGTGGGGGAAGGGAAAGGGAGGAAGGGAGGACATGGCCCCAGCCACCCACTGTGCCATTCCTGGGTTTTGATTAAAGAGGAAAATATTGGCTCTGACATTCTCGATTTGCAAGATCCAAATGTATTTTGACTTTTTAGAAGAACTAAGGGTTCAGGTTTCACAAGAATGATCCTGCCTAGAACTTCTGACTCAAACCTAAAGCTGTTTGGCTTCTCAGTAGTTGAATGCACAGCAAGCGCAGTTAGCAAAGTGACATTGCTATGGCTGCAAGTTGCACAACAGCATAATGTCAGCCTTCTGATGAGAGCTGGGCTGTTGAGCAATGCCACTTGGAAGAGAGAGGTCGCACGCAGAAACGTGTCCAACAGTTCTAAGAATGTTATATCTTTATAAATATTCAATATATTTCTTTATGTGTTAGGACCTAGACTTTCCAAACCTCTGATTCATGCTTTTCCAGAAATCTCAGGTCAGGCAGTACATTTTCATTTGACATGTTCATTTGGAAATATCTCACAGTGAAACCAGAATAGGGCATTTCAAATCAGGGAGGAGTTCCACACAGAGATCTACACTCATTGCATCTACCCTGTCTTCCAGTCTCTACCTGCACCCCCTTCCTTAATGCTTAGTTTGTAGTAGCTGAAATCAAAAGCCTCCATGAGGCAAGGTGGGCAGACTCAGGCAAAATTCCCCATCCTGTCATCCTAGCAGGGAAGAGACAAGCATTCCAGTATGTCCAGTAGAGGACTGAGGCACCCTGCAATCTCTCCTCCCAGGATGAACCTAGCAGTCAGCTTGGATGGGATGTTGTCATTTCTGTCTCTGGCCCTGGGAAGAGACGGGTCATGAACACAATCAAGGACAAGAAGTTGGCTAACCATATGTAGAGTTGGGATCCCACTGGATATTGCTTCCTGGAGAATGAAAAAATATGGCTCCATATCGGGCAGGTGCTCAGCAGCAATGGCTTATGGCTCTTCCTCTACTGAGCTTTTCCTTTATCTGTTTGGTTATTATGCTCAGTGTTAATATGGGTTGCTACGGATCCATATGTACATGGTAATTTGGTAAAACATTTCCCTCATAGAAAGCAGAACTTTTGGAGCAGGGCATAGTGGCCATCTTAGGAGCATCTGAGGAGAAAGTTTTGCCCCCTTTTAAATTCTTAAAATGGACATTCAACTTATCCAATTTTTTCCATTTAAAAAAGGTGTGTGTGTGTGTGTGTGTGTGTGTGTGTGTGTGTGTGCATGTGTAGGAGCTAATGAAGTATGAACAAATGCACTTCAAAGACTAAACTGGACTGTAAATGCAAATGAGAAGACAGTCTTCATTTAGGAAAAATCAGAGAAAATACCTCAGGGAGGAAAAGGTATCAAATCTAACTGTTAGCATGTAATAATATTTTGTCAGGAGTTTTTCCCTCATTTCTGCTCAACTACAGAGTTTCAGCTAGCATTAATCTTCTAATCAAAAGGGAACAAATCTATTTATAATTGACATAAATGATAGTCCTATTTATAGTTCTCTTTGGCGTTCCATGTTTCTCTGTGGGAGATTTTCCCTGAAACAAAAGCCTACTTTTTGAAGCAACTGTGTTCCAGGGACAGCCTTGATCATTTCTGCTGCCCGAGAGATGTATTTAATTAACCTCTTATCCCTACTCATGGGATGGCGGAATGTAAAAAGTACTGACCAATATTACAGCAATTCCTACATTTGCCCTTGTAATTCCAGTCCACAGAAATCATACATGACCCAAAAAGGAATGACAGTCCCCACGTTCCAAAGGAAGGGGCATGAATGCATCTTGGCTAACCCACTTTCAACTTCAGGATGTACTCTAGCCTAGCCCTCCCTCAATTCTAACAACACTTAACTCAAATTACCTCTGGAAATTGGTAGCAGGTTCTGATTTTCTAAGAATTTTGTGGCAATTCCACAGGTATTATCTCACCTGGTACTAAAAAAACTGTTTTTGGTGGCAGGCAGGGCTGACTGTATCCATTTTACAAGGGAGAGAATTGCCTGATGGAACCCAGCTAACCAGCGAATTCAAGACTTTTCAGGGTGTCCAGGTCTCCTCAGCTCATATTCAGAACTCTTTTTGATATCCAATGTTGTTGTGCTCATAGCAAAATAAATATTATTCAAATATGCCCAGACATTCACTTAAATTCTCAAACTCTGCCAAAATTCACTCAAATTCTGCTTAATTTATTAAAAAAAAAAAAAAATAAACTCTGTTTTGAGGAATCCTCATGCTAAAAGAAAAGCAACCAACAGTGCCCATGTTATCTGCATCAAATCCTATCTGGACTGGAGGATACAGAGGATAAGATGGGAGGGGAGCCTCATGACTCCAGGTAGAATTTTGACGCATCATTGAACTTGAGTTGGAAAGACTGGCCTGGCAGCTCTACAAAAGGAGGGATTTTTTCCTGAGCTTTTTATCAACTCAAAGTCAAAGCAGCTTGTTTGCCCAGTATTTCTGGCCTCTCTCAGGCTATAGAACACAACCATACCTCTACCTAGCCAAGGACCCAGGCAGACAGAGAGTACATGAAGGTGCAAATTCCACCTACTTTTAAACATTAGTAGACGATTTCATAAGACTGTATATATAGAGAGAAGGATGAAAATTTTTTGTATTCTTTTGGAAATTCAGTAAACATGTTTTGAGATCTGCCATATCCAGGAAGAATATGAGAAAAAAATGTTATTTTTATATATTATTACTTACTTTAATTGTATAGGTTTATGATGATTATTCTGACATATGGGTAAGAATTGTTTTCTTAACCAGAGTGAAGGTAACCTTAAGGCAGATTTGTATGTTACTTTTTGGGAGCATGATGGACGTTCATGAACATTAGTTTTCTGCTCTGGCTTTTTCGTTTCAGCTTCCCCTTGGTTTCTAGCACAATTCTAGGTACACAGTTATCCATAAAACATTACTGAATTTAATGACATCGAAAATAATGACTTTCTTCTTTTTGGTCAATATTTTGCAACTGGCATTCCAGTCAAAATTCACTAAGTTGGATCCATTTCTGGCACCTGAGATTTGATTCTATAATCTTGTAACTTGTTGACAATTCCTTCTGCAGGGCAAACAGGAATGCGAGCCCCTTTCTAGTTACTCAGAAACTTTAGAAATTGACACTTTTGAATGTAGCACATGGAGCTGTTTCTGTTTCATTTTTTCTAGTGTATCTGTGCACTACCTGGCATTGACTCAATTCATTATCTCAGCCCAGCCCCCAGGAATAGACTGACTCCTGCCATTCTAACACAAGTTGCACATACTAAAGGATTTGCTGATGCTCCTCCTGAGGCATGCAATAGTGTTTTAAGCTGGAGATCACAGCCAGCTTCCAACAAAAAGGATCATGTTCTGTTTACCTAAATTCCCTCAGTAGTTTCCTTTAGATACAGCACTTCTCACTCCGTACTTGAAAATACCGAAAAGTCCGTGGAGGCCTTCCGACTCAGCCATGTCTACATTTCAAATGAGTTACTGCCTTCTTAAGGGCATACATAAGTAATCTAGGCCCATAAGGCCAAAGAAAAATGAATAACAATTAATTCCATGCAGACATGGATAGTGCAGTGTATGAGGGAGTAAGTGGGATCTTACAGAGATTAATAAAACATAGCCCTCACCTTTATGGAGCTTATAGTTAAGCAGATGGTAGGAACACTGACCAAAAAAACACAAAGTGCTGTAATAGTAATATTGCTTCTCTCTCAGAGGAAAGAGGGTTGACATCTGATGGAAGATTTTACAGAGGAGGTGACATTTGAGAGAAGAAGAGAGGAAAGCCCAGGAAAATAAAATAGGTGGTAATAAGTCACATAGGTTGGATGTTGGAATATGTAAACTCAGTGAGTCAATCAAGTCAATGTCTCAATGACTATGGAAAGTCATGCAGGCAAGTGAAGTGGACCAGAGCAAGGCAATTGAGAGTGGTGGGGATTTTTGGTAAAGCAGAAAGCATGTGCCAATATGAAGTCATTTAGTAAATACTGGCAGATGATTCAAATTTTAGTAAAAACACTGTATTCACCACACAAAAACACGTATGAGGACTGCATACAACTTACAGACTGCCAATTTGTCAACTGTGCTGTAGGGATACATTAAGAAAGTCAGATAGAGACCTTACATAAATGCCTTACTGTCAAATTGGGGAGTTTGGACTCAGTCAATTTACATAGCCATGAATGGTCCCTGGATGTTGTTTAGAAAAGGGATAAAGTGAGAAGAACTGCTTTAGAAAGATTAATCTCATGGGTGGGATGGCTGGCCTCAAGCAGTCTTGCACACAGCATGATCATGGAGGAGGTTGTTGCAATAGTTTTGGTGGGCGATGAGGAGGATCTAAATAGTGATGGGACTGGAAGGATCTTCCAGTAAATCAGTAACAGCTGTTCTGCATCTTGGTGCAAAACAAACTGTAATGCTACAACTTGTTTTGTCTGAAGAGTTGAGTTGATGGTCTCCACTGTGCTCAACACTAGGGGTGATTGTGCAACCCATCCATTGAATTGGCTGGGAACCTGGCCTTTCCTGCTTTACAAGGTCACCGGCCAAAAACTCCACTTGCTCTTGAGGAAATATTCCTTTGATGATGTCTAAATTTTTGAATGTTCAGTTTTTAAAATCTGCCTCCTTCCTTCACCAGAATGACTTGATTGTCCTTTAAATTCTAGCTGAGCTGTACCCTTGCTATGTTTGGGGAGGGCTATACAGTTCTGTAAAGATAAGGTTTGTGTCTTATTTATATAAACCGTCAGCAGTTAGTCTGGTAACTATGTGATAGCACAAAGGCAATGTAATAAAGTAGGTGTATAGTTAATATCCAACAAGATCTTGCATATCTGGAGCAGGAGTGGCATAGGTCAGTATATGCTGAGTCAGATAGGTATATAATGAATAAATTAATCCTCCAGGGGCACATACTTCCTCCAGGGGCACATACTTCACATACTTTATATACCAAAAACTGCCACTCAAGAATGCAGGCTCAGCTATGCTGGATTGCACCATTTTTTTTCATAAGACAAGTTGTTAATCTTTGTTTTTGTTTATAATCTCTTGACTTTTATATTTCCAAAATTAAAACAAATACATATTGGGTGGACCAAACAAAACATGTCTGTGGACTAGATGCAGATGGGGTGAGAGTGGAAACATTTTGTGACATTGCTCTAGAATATCAATTCCATGTGCATAGAGCTGTACTTTACTCATTTCTTTCATCATTAGCTTTGGCTAACCAGAAGACACTCGATAGATGGTGTGTATTGGGATACCGTAGGGGACAAATGCTCCCATCTGACTCAAGCCTGCGGCTGTATGAGTGGAATTTCATGGGTCCTCCTACAAAGAAACCTCTTTGAAGATGGCGTCATTGTCCCTTGGGTATTGCTAAATACAGAGCAGGTGCCCAGCGGATGATTCTGCAATTAAATTGGGCAGAACTGTTATTTTACTTCCATACATTACTAAAGCACCCAGCAAAAGGAACGAGAGAATGCTAACAAAGAAACAGACAATAATCTCCATATCCAGTCAGATTTCTTAAGGGACTTTTTAGAGATTTTCACGAACAACAGTAAATATTCATTCTGGAAAAGGTATCAGAGATTATCTTGTCAACACCAATTCAATGGGTGGAGTGCCAATGAGTCAGGGATATCACTGTATTAAAATAATGTGCATTAAATTCAAACAAATCAAATATATAATTTTGGTCTAAGTCCAATACCGTCTTATCCTTGTCAAGAATACAGTCAAGAAGTGGCACGTTCTTAAAGTTCAAGTAAAATGTGTGTGAAAAAAATGTGAAAACTGTATTAGTGACTTTTTTCCCCTGCCAAACTGGAAAGAGAGAGCACAATTATCACATTTCAAAGGTGGAATGTCTTGATTCATTTACATATCATTGTTTCAATGGCAACAAATTTTGAGACCCAGATGACTAATCATCAAATCTACCAAGTTATTTAGTGGTAGAGTTCTGAGTAAATCCAAGATTTTCTAACTCTCCAATCCAAAGCCCTCTCTTTCTTTTTATTGTCATTTCAAGAAATACAGGTTAAAAACTGGTCCTCTCTCACTTTACCAGCTCTGCTGTGGGACAATGTCCTTTTGAAGAAGTACACCCTTCAGATATCAAGGCCTTCATTAAAAACCTTCATTAAGGCTGGGGAATTTGAGTTTCAGAATGACCCTCGTGAAGGCTGGAAGCCAGCTGTATCTCTTTGAAAAGCAGCTTTAAAGTTTACCCTTCACCTTCTGATAGGTGACCAAAATAGACTTTTCTCACCTTAAAACCATTTCTCTAAAATCCCAATGCAATGGGAACCCTAATAGAACTAATTAACTCAGACCCATAAGAAATAATATTAGAATCTGGCTGAGTATAACAAAGGATGATATTTGATATGAGTAAAACACACATTCGTCCACATAATGCAATTAGACTTTTTACTTTTTTTGAAGCACTCTTGCCTGGCTGTTCTTGAAAAATGTAACTATTGAAAAAGAAACTGGCAAGATATTAAGGACTGGGGCTCAGTTCCTGGCCCCAGTGATGGGCTTGGAAATTGCAGCTACAGCAATTAGAAGTTCCAATTTCCAGTTCATGGAAGGTCAGGCCATGGGGTTATCCTTGGAGCAGTTCTATAATTCCTCCAAGGAAAGGTTCCACCAACTTGAGGGAATCTGGACTGAATGCAAGTGAATCAGCATATATATTGTTAATGGCCACAAGCAGATTTGACCTCAACATCATTTTTGAAATCTGCAGTGAGAGTTGAGCTCTGATCTTTTTGTATTCTCTTTTATCAAATATGAGCCACGAATTAGCACATACCTCTTATTTCCTGCCATTCTCTAGATGGGGCTTCTCAAACCTTAACATGCATCCAAATCCTGTGGGTATGGGGTGAAAATGCAGATTTTGATTTAATCGTTTTGGGGTCAGGGCCCCTGATTCTGCATTTCTAAAAAGCCCTCAGGTTTCTTTGAGTAGTAAGACTTTATGTCTATGTCTATTTTCACACACTAAGCTTTTTTTTTTTTTCTATGCAACATTGATACATTCCCCTTAAACAATTTGTTAATCAAACCAATTAGCCCATTGTAAACAAGAGATACAAGAGATTTTTTCTTGCCACAAAACACTTTCCCTAGCCAGTAATCAAATCTGGTTTCTTCTAAGAGACAGACGTTTCTGTTCTTTATTATTACTATTGTTTTTGATATGTGTGTTGGGGAGGGAGATCAAAATCATTTATATTCACTGAAACCAATCATCCACTGAACGACTTTAAAACACTAAGTGGCCAGTGTCTACTTCAGAACCAGCCAGAAGTAAGCCTTTCTGTGTCTTTAGCTTACACATCACATCATGATGCTTTTGTGCAATGTTACTGAACTCCCATCTGACTTATCTGGTAAGGGAGATTTTCATAATTGCATGCAAAGCACTGATAATCTACAGAAATGCCAGCCAGATTTGTGGCACTAATACCTTTCACAAGTCTTATGAGTCATATGACTCAGGGACCACAGACTGTCTAACTTAAGGGAAGCCTGAAATGATACTTATTGTATGTGTGTCATTGATCTTCTCAAAATTCATCTTCAAATATCTGTTCCATACTAGGAGGTAAGAATCAGCAGAAAAGAAGGAATCTTTGGAGAGCCCAAAACATCTCTACACCAAATTGAGAGAGTGGAATTATAAGGTGAATGCAATTAACTGGCAGTCACATCTATGTTGAAAACATAGTCATCCCTTTAATAGGGAACATTTGCTGTGCTTGACAAACTCACAGTGAAATGGTTGGATCCATAGGAAGGAACATGCTGAAAATGGTTTCAATATGATCCTGTTTTTTCACTCAATAGCCATTGATTGAGGGTGTCCAGCCAAAAACAATGAGAAAATGAGCCAACAATAGTCTTACCCTTTGACCATATTAGATAAAGTTGCAGCTGAAATTTGTTATATGTTTCAGGAATAACAACGCATCCATATGGAACATATATTTGGCAGTGTGGCAGCTGATGAAACCAGGAAAATTATACAAATTATCAATTGCTCGCTCCCAAATTACCCCAAAAAGAAATTAGATCCATTTTCAGTAGCTTTGCCTTCAAATTTCTTCATTCTATGAGTCACCACTACCTTCTGCCAAACTAAATATGTCTATGAACGGCTGGAAACTTTAATGGAAAGAAACATAAAACTCAAACTACGTAGGAAAATTTAAGCTTCTTCATGGAAGACCTTCATGGAAGACTAGCAAGTCAGGAATGTGTGAAGACAGACAACACATGGATAATACCTTTTGTTTGGGGTTGCTTCTGAGTCAGCGAGCAATACAACGTGCTGGTGTGACTTCAAATTAAAATCAGCTCTTTCCTTTATTTCTTTTGTAAGCCTCCAATCTCTCAAACTACTAGGGTTTATTAAGGTACACAGTCCGACAGTCAGGTTGGTCAGATTTGGGATAAAGAGACTTCATGATGTTATCCAATGGATGGTAGAAATTAGTAAATGAAGATTTCATGAATGGTTAAGAGCTTAATTTTCTTGAAACTATTCTGAGGTGTTACACCAGAAGCATATGACATAGCAGTTCACTTTGAGTTTATGGACTGTGGTTATGAGCACTACCCTCAGATGAGTTTGTTGAGTTTAAGTTTAAAGGGTCCAGCTGTGCAAAGAGCTCTGGACCAAGCGTGAGGTGACTGAACTGTAGCCCTGGCTTTCCGACCAGTAGCTCCAGCTTTTCCGACCAACTTTTGTGACCTCATGCACATGATGTTTTTTCTGGACCTCGGTCCCCTCATCTGGGAAGTGAGAGCACTGGACCAGATTGCTCTATATGGTTCTTTCTAACTCTTTAATTTTTCAATTCTGTGTTGGCAAATAGAAACCATTTGCAGTGTTCTCTAAGGGCTGGTGCTCCAGCTGTGATTCATACATTAGCTAGGGATGTACCAATTGTTGCATACCTTCCCTTGCCCACCACTATTCTTATTAAATAACTCAGATAGACGTAGAGAGGAACTCAGTGGAGGTTCTGTTCTCACTTTCATAAGTAGACCTTACTGGTGAGGGTCTAGTAGCCTTTGAAAATTACCTATTGACTAGAATTAGCTTAATCTTGAGCTAGGCATTTTCAGTGGAGCAGCAGTGAAGAGGTCCCAAGAGGTGACATCTAAAGTATACTTGTTGACTTTTTTCTCCTGTATCTTCAATCTAAGATGCAAAATGATGGCAGTAGCAAATTGTAAGTCATGGTATATATTCTAGGAACTGGAAGAAGGAAATAGCTTTTGGAATGACATTTTCAATATCAAATCAAGAAATTGTATTTAGTGCTCCGTATTAGATGCTGTGAAAAACAGGGAGGGGGGGAAGCCCTTAAAACTTAGTCTGTGTTCTTCTGAAAATGCTCAAGATAAAATAGAGAGAATGAAAATTTACAGTAGCAGCAGTAGCATTTGATTGTGTTGTTCAAAAGTGTTGCAAGTGCATCAAATGTTGTGTCTCTGGGAGCCATGGGATGTGAGGCCCCTGGGATAGAAGAACCACAGAGTCACTGATCCATATGGTGATAAAACTCACAATTTTGATTTCATGAAAGCCATTCTCAAACCAAAAAATATTAATTCCCCTAAGTGAGACTGTGATAAGAAAAGAGTTTGGATGTACAACTTGAGAGTGCAAAGATACTTTTTCTGATTAGTGAGTACATTTCCTCTGCTGAATGCTGCTTTTTGAGACTAAGCAGAAATCACCAATAGCTGACTTGAGAGAACAGGAATCTTTTGCCTATATGTGATATCTCTCAGTGACTACCCAATCACCTCATGGAGAACAACAAAGTCTTTAAGCAAGCTCAGTGTGGTAAAATGATAGGCCCCATCTCTTTGCTGCTTCTCCCAATGAGAGGAAATAAATGGTGATACTGAGTGAGCATTCTGAGGATCCATTAATTAACTCTTGGGTGGTCTCAATGTAAAGTGATATGTGAACAGGAGGCAGCAACATGCTTTTCTTTTCAATTAATGAGGTTGAGAAGATATACTGCCAAATTAACTTTTCGAGATTATAATTGTTGCCTAAGGTTTTATAGAAGTCAAGCCATTGATCTAATTTGTGAGCCATGATTAGGGATACAAGGCAAAAAGCATCCAATTCAGTTCATCAGTCGTGACATATTTGGATGGCCCTTCGTTTCCAAAGCCCTACTACAGCTGAGCCTCAGAACAACTCAGAGGAGTATTTTTATTCCCATTTTATGATAAGCTATGTAAGGCTCAAGGAAGTTAAGTGACTTCTCCAAGGTCACAGAACTGTTCAGTAGGGGAGCTGGGTCAGGCCCAAATATGGAACTTCTGACTGTTTCTGAGCAATTGAATAACTGTGATAGGACTCAGGAAAGGTATAAGAAAGAAGGAGAGGCCGGGCGCGGTGGCTCAAGCCTGTAATCCCAGCACTTTGGGAGGCCGAGATGGGCGGATCACGAGGTCAGGAGATCGAGACCATCCTGGCTAACACAGTGAAACCCCGTCTCTACTAAAAAAAAAACAAAAAACTAGCCGGGCGAGGTGGCAGGCGCCTGTAGTCCCAGCTACTTGGGAGGCTGAGGCAGGAGAATGGCGTGAACCCGGGAGGCGGAGCTTGCAGTGAGCTGACATCCGGCCACTGCACTCCAGCCTGGGTGGCAGAGCGAGACTCCGTCTCAAAAAAAAAAAAAAAAAAAAAAAAAAGAAAGAAGGAGAAAAATTGTGGTTATTACCTTTGAACCAGGCTTTTTCACTTGTGAGGAATTGAGAGTTTATTTATTATGTGTCTGACAAGGGGACAGCCACATATGTTAAGGTCAAAACAAGCGGCTGGGTGTGGTGGCTCATGCCTGTAATCCCAGCACTTTGGGAGTCCAAGGCGGGAGGATCACTTGCGGTCAGGAGTTCGAGACCAGCCAGGCCAACATGGTGAAACTCCGTCTATACTAAAAACACAAACATTAGCCGGGTGTAGTGGCACATGCCTGTCATCCCAGCTACCTGGGAGGCTGAGGCGGGAGAATTGCTTGAACCTGGGAGGTGGAGGTTGCAGTGAGCCGAGATCATGCCACCGTACTCCAGCCTGGGCAACAGAGCAAGACTGTCTTGAAAACAAAAAAAAGATAACCAACTTCTTTTTAATTTGCTCCAAGTGGTCTCAATCAAACTTCTAAGCACAGGGTTCTGCTCTGAACCATTTCTGCCTGCCCTTCCTTTTCTTACTAAAATACATGAATTCCATGGCTACAAGGCAAAAAAGAAAAGGCCTGCAAAAGGTTTTAAATAGGCTATAGGAAGAACTTTTATTTTTCAGAGAAAAGCTTTCAAAACCACAATGACTCTTCTCATGGCTTGCTCCAGGCAATGGACCACAGGCTCTGGATTAAAGAGTGACTGAGAATTGATGTATTACTTTCACTTACGGTCTTCTAATCTCTCTAGTTGCCTCTCTTCTGGAGATTTGTCTAGTCTAGGAATATTGACTGGGGGGTGATTTTGCCCCCCAGGGTACATTTGGCAATGTCTGCAAACATTCTTGATGATCGTGACTGGGAGGAAGGGACTGCTGGCACCTAGTGGGTAGAGGCCAAGTACGTTGCTAGATATCGTATAATGCACGGGGCAGCTACCTCTCCCAGCAAAAAACAGTCTGGCCCGAAACGTCAATAGTGCTGAGGCTGAAAAAGTCTGTTGCCAATGGTGCTTGGGGAAAGTTGAGTGAGGAGTGTGAGAATAAGGTAAGATTTTAAAACAGTCTGGGCATGGTGGCTCATGACTGTAAATCCAGCACTTTGGGAGGCTGTGGCGGGCAGATCACTTGAGCCCAGGAATTTGAGACCAGCATGGGCAACATGGTAAAACCCCATCTCTACAAAAAATACAAAAGTTAACCGGATGTGGTGGCATGTGCCTATTGTCCCAGCTACTGGGGAGGCTGAGACGGTGGGAGGATCACTTGAGCCTGGGAGGTTGAGGCTGCAGTGAGCTTTGTTTATACCACTGCACTCCAGCCTGAGCAACAGACCGAGACCCTGTCTCAAAAACACAAAAACAAAAATGAAAAAAACCCACATCACTTAGTCTCATAAAGAGGTTGGGGATAGGGTCAGCAAGGAGGGAGAAAGAAAAATCTATAGTGTCCTTAAATCCATTTACTCCAGAATTCTAACTGTTGGTGCTCCTTTCCCCAGTTTTATAGGTAATCAGGAGTGGGCTGCGTGTGGGTTGGCTCAGTGCACACTTTCTAAATCATTTGCCTCTGATGAAAGACCCATTTCATCAGGGTAAATGGCACAGAGGTAGTACCATCTTCCCAGCAATACTCTCTGGATTGCTCCTATGTCTGACAAATTTTCAAAGTTTAAAAAGGTCCCTCAAACAGCCTTTTAGTACCTCATAAAGATCAGAGATGAAAGAAGAAAAGCAGAAGAGATTCATAGAGTATTTGCTTGGGAGTCTGCAAAAAAATCAGGTGTAAATTTCTTTTGGCTTGGGACAGTCAGAGAAATCTCCAGAAAGAAAAGCTGATCCAACAACTCGTCAGACTGTTTCAGATTTTCCGGGAGCGCAGCTTTGCGAAGTCATTCCAAAGCAGTTCTACCAAAGTTGACATTGGAGAGAGTGACCAAAGAGTCAGAATAGTATAATATACAATAATAGTCAAATTATGACCTTAAGTGGACTTGGAATGCCCGAAGTACATATGAATGCTTTTCACACCATATAGGAGACAGGCAGGGAATTACTTTAGTTTGTACAAATTTCCACAGCAAGGGAATAAAAGGGTTAACCTAAGTCTCAGGTGAATTTATTGAAGGAACCAACAAGATCTATGCTCATTTGGATGAATTTGATTGGAGACTTCTTCTGGTCATTTTAATTTACCAGGTAACTGTGACACAGACATGGCTAATTGCTGCTAAATGGAGGAATACTGCAGTGGGATCAGAAAACAGAATGACAGTATCTTCTCCCTTCGTCACTAATTAGCTGTGTGACCTTGCACGTGTCACTTCTCTCTGGATTTCAGTCAGCCTTTGGCTAATTCTTATTATTATCATTTTCATTTACATGAATATATGGGGTAAAAGTGCAATTTTGATACATGACTAGATTGCATAATATTGACAAGATTATTTTTCTAAAGGACTTCTAAGTTTGTAGCAATCTTCAATTTTATTTTCTTTGAACAATCAAGTAGTCTTAAGAGGGAGAGATTACAGAGATGTATACTTAATCAATAATCAGGTTCTTGGGTATTTCCTCCCCTCTTTTTGACCCTTCCTTTTTGGGCATGGAAATCTTTATTCCTGCATAATGCCTGAGCATTTAATGCAAAAGATTTTAATTTAAAAGAGGCTGTGTAGTCTCTGCTGGTTGCACAGTTTCTCTTTGTGTCTGTGCTGCTGATGATCAAATATTGCAAAGCCATTAATTACCTTAGGACCAATGCAGACGGCCATGTGCAAAGGTTCTGGCCAGTTGCAGAAAGCAATATGCCAGATGTAAAGTTAAGTGAAGGATTTTTCTTGGTGTTTAAGGTTCAGTGAAAAAGTAAGAGGGGCAGCTATGCCAAGAATGAAAAGCCAGAGCTTGCCAAGTGCTTCTTTAAGTGGCTTTAGCCAATGTGAGACTAAACAATGCATTAAATAGGCATACAACTTACTGCAGTTAGGGAATTGCATGTCAAATAACACCTCTTTGCTATGTTTTAAACATGATCTCACGTATAGATAAAGACAAACAAAATGCTGTGTTGTCATCTCCTTAGTCTAACAGCTAATAAGGCCTGGGGGTTTGAACTTTCCAGGCAACCTAAAGTAATTCTTTGGGATGTCTCAGGGAGAGGTGTAGGATGGAACTCTGCCAGGGCAGCAGCTCAATGCAAAAACGATTTTTTGCCACCATGGGTTGTCAAAGACGTCTGGCTGCACAAAAGAGCAAAGCCCTTGCAGGCTTTTATTGAGAACAATGAGACATCTCCTTGGGAGAGACCTTGTGGCCATTTTCACTGTGTCTGAATCTTTGGTGTGGGCTGTCAAACCAGAAGGAAGGCTGCTGGAGAGATGAAGGCAGCTCTAATGGAGATCTTGGGCAATGATGGCATGACACAAGATGTCTGGTCAAGGTACTGGAGGCCCATTGAAGTAGCAGAATGCCAAAATTCTCTCCTGCATCCAAAGTGTCTCCCCTACCAGCCACTGAAGATAGGATACATTTCAATACCAATGGTCTTCAAACAACTGGTTGAGTAACACCAGCAAAGGTGGCGGTCTTGCATCCCAACCACTGGCTGCTCCCACATCTCCTTTTATAGTCAAGTTGGGGAAGTTTCTTCCTGTCTGGATTATGGTGTCTGTGACCACCTCCCATTACTACCACTCTAAAAGCACCCCAAGAAAAAGTTTAGTCCAATTAAACAGCATTTTTTTAGTAGGTCTGTGAGAAAAACCAATGGAAGAAATAGTTGCAAGTAATGAAGCACTTGAGGTTTGCAGGAAGAGGAAGAAGATTTGTAGTTGGCCAGAAGAGAAGCTCCCCAGATCCTACTGCATATCCTGGTGTACACAGGTGAGGTGCAGTGTTCTGTCTGAATTCAGCCTGCAAAGGGTCTTGTACAGCAGCAACCTCTAATCAAAGAAGACTTTTCTTGTGCATCCTGAGGAAGTTTTCTTAGCATTTCCTCAATTTTTCCAGAAGCTAAAATATAGGGTCATTAAATGGATATCTCTCTCATGCCTCTTTTCAAGGAAGTGTTCAATATCAGTTTAGTCATCCTGGGATTCTTGCTCCTTATCTCCCATAAGACTACCGGGATTTGGAAGTATCTCCCTATGCTACACACTTTTTGGAGGCAAGAGAACTTAGCTTTGTTTCTGGAACCATTCAGTGGGGTAAGTTACAAAATGTTCATGTCTCACATTTCTCATTTGTCCCATGAAGCAATAATCTTTGCCCACCAAGACTGGGGTAAAGACAAAGTGAGAGAGCTGACACAACTGGATTTTGAAAAAGTAAATATACTAGATAAACATGACATTCTTCATGTTATTATTACTAATACTACTACATAATTCTTACTACTCATAATAGATTTTTAATCAGCTGCCTCCAAGGAGAGAAAATGAGTGTGTAATTAATTGGGCAGTTCATGTACCTCAGCATTGGCCACAGATTCTGCAATTGATCTCAGAAGAGAATAATTAGGTGTAATAGCTCACATATGTGGTGCTTACTATGTGCCAGGCAATATTCTAAGTTAACATATTCTAATATAATGATAACTAATTTAATCCTAACACCAACTCTATAAGGCAGGCTCCATTTTACAGATGAGAAAATTGAGGAACAAACAGGTTAAGTAACTTGCTCAAGATCACTCACCAAGTAAGTTACAGAGCTGGGGTTCAAACCTGAAGTGTTTGGCAACAGAGGCCATGCTCTTGGTCTTGAACCCTTCGCTCTCCTGTGTATAACTCTCCCTCAGGAGGGAGATGGTCTCGAAGGGCATTAGTATGTCAGAAACAAATGCAAATTATTTTCTAATTTTGCATCATTTTCTTAGTGGTCCTATGGTTGCAGAGACTGGTCCTTTACTATTTAAAGATAGTAGCAAGCATTTGGGGTCAATATAAAAACACATTGCTTTTCTTTAATAATATCTGTGGCCTATTAGCTTAGTGGTACTAATGAGGCCAGGGTCATAAGGTCAAACCCCACATGTACCAATTAGTTTCAAAGAGAAAAGCTTTCCCACAGCTAGTGACTGTACCCCTAACTTTGACCAGCTGTCACACAGACACATAGCAGGCCATCTAAGGGGTACCAATAAAAGGAATGAAAATGGTGCAACTCAAATCCAGCCCCACTCAAAATAATGCTAATGGTGGGTGAGTGTGATGCCAGATTCCCCGATTATACACTCTCTTCTTTAATTGAAAAGGTAATAGGCTGGGAAGAGGCTTTTGGTGAAGGTTTAGAAACCTGTAGATTCTATTTGTCCCCTCTAATTTAATAAAGGGCATCTAAAAATGAACATACTCACTTGACCTCACAGTCAGGAGAGTGAGAGAATGTAAAGATGAGAACTGTTAATGGGTCTATCCTAACAAAGAAAAATGACAGTCTGTTTTCATGAGCCATGTGCTTCTTTGGCTCCTTGGTCCAAAAGACCTGCATGTATTTGGTCATATCTAAGCTTCTATTCCATCCCCGAGGGGTTGAAATCCAGCTTAAAGCAAAACAAAACGAAGAATCTGGCTCCTTTTACTTTGAGTGGAATCTCCTATCTCTGGGGACCAACAGAAACTATGTAAATAAGATAAAAGAGACTAAATGTTATTTGGTCACTACTTAAATCCAAGGTTCTTCTTTCTTGAAAAGCACCAGAGCTTTGTTAATTACAACCTAGACTATGAGTCTGTTAAAGTTAGAAGAGATCACTTATTTTAATAAAATTCCCTTGTTTTATGGACAAGGACATTTAGACCCAGGAAGTTTAAATGCCTGCCAAACAGCTAATGAATGACAGGTCTGGGAGTAGTTTTCTGGACCGTATATATCAAAGGAAAGAAGCTTGACTTAATAATAATAACCTAGATCTAAGAAGGTTGTTGCAATCAATAACAATGAAAGTTCGTTGTAAAGTTTCACTTAAAGGCATTACAAAACAGTCTGTTTTAACACATGAAGAATGCCATTCATTTATTCAGACCTGTTCTTAATAACTATACACTGGAAGTATGTTTTACAAAAGCTATAAATCCTGAAGAGCTGAAAGAATATCCAACTTTCTTTTCTAATTGATTTACTTCTCCATTTCCCCAGACCGCCAAGGTAAAGCATATACAGTTTATTTAAGGGACTGTTTATAGACTCTTAAAACTAAAAAAGACCCCAGAAACTCTCTTTCAGTTGCTGTTAATTGAAACCATCCAAGATGGTTGGTTGTCTGTCAATTTTTTAAGAATCTCCAAGGAGAGAAATTCCACAGGCCCATAGCAGCATGTTAAAATGGTTAATCACCATGGCTGTCAAAAATTATATCTATGGTAAGCTTCACTTCTCCTATTTCATTTGAAGCTCTTTTTTTTCTTGGTGTTTTTCATGCAAAATGAGGTTGTAATGAGCCACCCTTTATAAGGGCTCCATCAATCTAGTAAGAAAATCACTAGCTCCTTCCCAATGTGCTTTCATCTCCATTATGCCACCATTTTTCTCACAGGACTACAAGAACACAAGGCTAGCTGATAGGCTCTCCTATCTTCCCTGTGATGCATAGGAAAGAATGAGTAATTAGCTCTTCATTGGGTCTTTCATTTCATAAAATGTCTAGGGAAGCTGCATTAATTATACATGAACTGTTCCATTTATGATGGGATAATGTTCACAAACAGATAATCTAGAAGGTTGCTTTCACTGTGCTGTAGTGGAACTTGGGCTTGAAGGGAAATATGAGCTCATTCACATCATTGGGTCAATCTACACACAATAAGCATTACAAAATATTTTATTCAGAACAGTTCTAATAGAGTTAAAAAACTCTCCTTGTTAAATATTGCAGATTGACAAAAATGATAGATATGGAGGCAATTTTCTTTTAGATGTTTGAATTTCAAACTAAAATCAGAAACTGCTTTCTACAACTAAAAGAATTGTACTTCCAAAATAGATTTGAAGCAGTTTAAAATAAAAGGCACAGCCACAATCAAACTTTGAAAATAAGTGTAAAGAGAATAATAAGAGTCAACTGACAGTGTATAGAGGTGGGGAAGAATGCTTCCCTCTAAAAAGTATTTCAAAGACTGTGCTTAGAGCTGACTTCTCCACACACAGTAAATCTCAGGGGATGAAAAGGAAACTGAATGAAATTTGTTGACAACAGTTAATGCCTGTAGGAATAATTGGCTCAGACACAAAACAGACATCAATGTAGCTTGGGGATGACCAAAATGCAGCAGCCTCTAAGTGATTGTTAGTATATATTTTTTCAGTTCCAAAAAAAAAAAAAAAAAAGCAGTTTTATTAAATAACTGGATAACCATGAGGTGAGAAGTATTGTCCACAGTATTTGACAACCTTAATTCTTGATGATTCTTAAGACTAAGATCCCAAACAAGTAATTCCGTTCTATTCAATTGGATTCAACTGGATTCAATTCAATTCAATCCTGTCAGTTCAACAATCAAATATGGGCAGCTACTATAGCATCCAGGCAATGAGCTAGACACTTGGATTCAAAGGTAAATAAATATGTCCTTTGGCATCAGGGAGCCCATTGACAGGGTATTATTCTTGGCAGGGTAGACCCTTGTAAGGTGAGACCACAAATGGAACAAAATATTCAGGAAAAACATGAAGGACATAATCTATTCTCCATGGTTATTTTTCTATTACGACAATAATACTTAGTTGCATTTTTCTTTTACCACTCAACTCAACTGTAAGCCCCTTGAAGTCAAGGTCAATCTCTCATTCATTTCTAGGCATCTCATTCATATCTCATCCAATGCTTACACATAACAGATGCTCCATCAATGTTTTGAATTAAATTAAAATAATCTAAATGGATTAACTTCTTTTGGGCAAATAAGATTGTCCAGTTGATTAGAAAGTTAACAGAATGCTTTTGTGCATGAGGGTATGTCGAATTAACATAAGTCACAGAATTCTAGAAGGCAAAACTCATGACACACATACTTTCAATGACAATACTGACAACATATGATTTACAAAACCACTTCCTAGCTAAAGTCATACAGTAAACATCAAGATTTGCTATATATAACATTTCCTTTTCAAGTTATTTAGATACAATTTTTAAAAATTTGCTGAAATTTGATTGTTGTACTAACAGAACAAGAGAACCTGGAAATTGGTTTCCATTTTAGTTGTCCAATGTTCTTAAGTATCTGTGCAAAAACATGTAAGTATCATACCATTACTTAGGAACAATCATTTTTTCCATTCTCATTTTTCATCATTTAATGCAAACATCATAGGCATAGAAGGATCCAATTTTCATGCACTGTGCATGGAAATTCTGGAGCATGTCATGTTGAACATCACAATTCAACCTGGCACGTAACAGAGGACACTTCTAGGCTTGGCAATTACCTAGTGAACTGGATCAAAGGAAATTGCACAAATGGATTATCAAGGGGAATAAAAGTCCTCTTGGGCATAATAAATGAGAAACACATTTTCATTTTTTAAAAAACTGAATATCAGTAGCTGCAAATTATAGAATAATTATGACCCACTGTTGGATCATATGATGTCCCACAGTTATCTTCCACAGGGTATTTTAAAGGTAAAACAAGTCTGCTATTGGAAAACCACTCACCCAATGCTCTCATTCATCTGCTCTGCAACAGAGAACTGGATAGAATTGCTTTATTGCCAGAAAAATAAATGAGTTCATTCAATTAAAACACTGGCTGGAAGCAAATAGTGGGAATTTGCCTATTCAAATAGTAGAAGGTACTTCTGATTCTTTGTCACTAGTGATTTAAAAACTATTTGTTGCCAAATCCACTGCAAGTACTGATCACCAATCCCCTCACAAGCCTCTTCCTTCCCATCTCCCTTACTGATCTCCAGACCGGTATACACAGGCCACCCTCTACCCTGCCAGTCATACACACACACCCCACCTGCCTAGGGAGAAGCTGACATTTGGGAAGGATGAGAGAGACTTCAAGTGTGTGAGTCATTACAGGAGCTATTCAAAGCATAGTGGGTAACTGAGGTAAGCTGTCTACACTGGAGGGATATGAACCTTTAAGAATGACTCATGCTCAGTTTCCTGGAACTCTCTAAAACTCCAAAGAATTATAAGGAATGAGCATCTGGCTTTAAATATTTTGCAGCCCTATACAGTGAGATAGATGCATGGGAGCAAGATTCTTTAAGTGATCAGTTCTCATAGGAATCATTGACTTTTGCTTGTGTATATTATTTACACACCTTGACTTGGCTGTCTACTTTTCATTGGCTGTTGACTTTCTAATCACCTAAGAGCTACTTAAGAGATAAGTGACCCTGTACTTGTCAGAGACCCTTTTCCAGATGGTGACATCATTGAAGGGTCCCAGAGAAGAACTATGCCAAAAGAGAGCAACAACAAAAAAATCAAGGTCAATTGGCATAGAGGGCAAATTCGTATGGCATTTCAGTTTGCATTTAGAGACAGTCTATGTATTTGCAAACAGTCCTGCCTTTAGGTGGAGTTCACCTTCTGTCTGTTCATGGTGATTTCATGTTGAATGGGGACATCTAGGATATGCCCTTTAATATTTTTTCCCAGATCCACATGACTGGAGAGTCCTTACTAGTTTACTCCAAATCACATGGCACTTAAAGCAGCCCTGCATGTGTTCCATATGTTTATACGTGCAACTATAGGTTTTGAAAACAAAAACATCAATACCTCAGGGCTATTTTTTCCCATCCTTTCATTGAAAGGAAGGAAATAGTGAGGGTAGATCATAATAGTTGAAAGAAGGCTTAGCAGGAAGTAGTTAAAGACGAATTGTAAAGGAGGAAAATTCCATCCTAGATCTGCAAAACCTGCCAAAGCCCCGCCGAAACACTATGCTTACTTTAAGGTGAGGAATCTCAGAGGCCTAGGATGGTTGCCAGACACGGGCAGTCATTCAGTTATTCACACACTCCCTGCGGTTGTAAATCCACAGAGCTGTACACGTTAGACTTGAGCAGCACAGTGAGAGGGAGGGCTACTTACTGAAATAAAAGCCCCTGTCTCCACACACGAACTGAAGAGCATCCACCAGCTCAGCCCCGCAGAGCGTCTCTGGTCCAGCCGTGGCGGAGCTGGTGAAGGTGAGCAGGCACAGTGCCAGGTAGAAGAGATGCGAGGAGGACATGGTGTGCATCTTCACCTGCCCAAGAAACAGAGGGAGGGTCAGGTTTCTTCCTTGGTCCTTGCAAGGGGAGTGGGGTTGGACAGAAGTGCATTGACTCCCACGATTCCACGACTGTCATTAATCAGGACTACCCAGCACAGAAGTCAATAAAGTACATGAGAACCCAGTGGGAGTTGTGGATGGAGCATGTCTCGGCATCCAACAACCTATGTTTATTCTCCTGGCTACTGTGGATCCTTGGAGGAGTCCTCTCTGAACCCTTTCATTATGGGTTCCTATTTCAGTGAATTGAGGTAAAATATCTAGAAACATTTACTATGGAAATGAAAGATGCTATTATTACAGTGGGATCCCATATCACTCTGAGACCCTGGTAGGACTTTTGAATTATCAAAGATTGTGCTCAGTACATATCGGGGCCAAATAAGTTTTGTTAATTTAAATTCTCTCAATATTGGCCATCCACAGATGGTACATGCATTCATTATTGAGCAGAATATTTTTAACCAAAACATTATTCCCTATTTTTGACTAAAAATAATTTATTATGGCCAAAAAATGGCTTTTGACAATACTATATATCATCATAGGTTTTTTTTTTCCTCTCTCTTATTATGAGAGGCAGAGAGAGATAGAGAGAGAGAGAGAGAGACACTGATTCCTTACCTGGGGAGTATCAGCAGTTGACACAACCACAAATAGAAGAAAATAACAGAACCAGAAAAAAATACGAGAATCGAAGAATGAAATTGGCTCTAGTAGAAGCCACTCCTGCATTCTAAAACCCCTGGCCTCAAGTCCAACATCAAATCAACACATTTTGAGAATCCTTTCTGTGTGTTTTTATTTTATTTTTAGTCACAGGAATTCTGGCTTCATCGCTTGGAGGGACTTATGTGTCATTGTATCTATTTTATAGCAAAATATACCAAGGGACCCCTGGTTGGCATGACTTAGTCAATGATAGACAGCCAAACGGCAACCTTGCCAAAAGCAGCAGGCCTGTGGCTCAAGTCTCCATCCTCACTCTGAGTAGTAGAAACCATGCTAAGGCAATCATTAAGTTTTTCCATATTGTTACTTGTGGCACAAAGATGTGGCTTTTTCCAAGAAGCCTCCCAAGGTGAGTTGTTTCACTTCTCTCAGATGCATCTACTTTCAGCATCATGGGAAGAATCACTGACAGGGTGTTAGGTGAGGGGCCCTATTAAAAGGGTTGTGGAGTCACTCTGTAAGCTATAATTATAAAAAGAGGCTTTTTTGAACCTCACAGTAGTGGCAGGTCCATTCAACCCCATCACTTTTGAAGAAACAGTCATTTATTTTCTGACCACCCTCCTTGCCCTCCATGGACTCTCAATTTAATGACTATATATCAGTGGCAAAATTTCCCCCATCATTCTAATGAAGATTTCCATTTTTGTAGTCAGACCTTCACCTCAGCAACTGAAGAAAAAAAAAAAAAACCCAAACCCCTGTCTCTTGTTAACAAAATGTAAATATTTAGTTAATGGTTGTAAAGCAGTTGAAGATGAAAAGCGCCCTCTATTTGCAAATGATCATAAATAATGGACATAAGATAGAAGAGGAGGTAAAAGCTCAACTGAATATTTACTGCATTTTTCTCAACAGGACCTCTACGTGGAAATCTTCCACCCCCCTACATAGCCCAAAACACTGGGACTGGAAGAAGCAAGTTATCATCCAATTCTCATTTTTTTTCTTTTTTTTTTAGTTGTAAAATTAGTGGGGTTTTCCTGTTCAGTATTTCCATTAGAAACCTCAACAAATTCAACCCAACCGGACCTCATGGCATTTTTCAAAAGAACAAACCTGTGACTGACCTTGCAGAGCATACCCCCACACAGCGGGAATGGGCCAGTTCTAGAAAGTATGTTATTCTACCAAATCCTATTTCTCCACCCCTCCCTTCTTTGTTGAGTTTATAGCAATGCTGAAGTCTAAGCACCTGCAATGGTAGATGCCTTCAAGTTCTTCAGTTTTCGTGAAATCCAGGGAAAAAAATTACTCAAGTTATAGCCTTAGTGAATTTCAAACTTCATTAGATGTCAAAACTATATTTTTAATAGTGAGCTCTAGTATAACACATTTCAGTGCAGCAATACATATAGATCTCTAGAACTTAAGAATTTCATATTTTTTAATAGATTTTTCTTTTCCTTTTTTTTTTTTTTTTGCTGAGTTATAGCGTCAGATAAATCTCAGTACTTATAGTTCTAGGACAAGATAGAACCTCTAGTGCATTTTCTTTTAGTTTAGGGAACAGTCCAGTACACCCACAGAGAACCAGATCATTTATCACATTATGTTCCCACAAGGGAAAACAATACCGAACTTGCTTAGGAGTTAAACGTGTGAAACAAGTGGTCCCATATGTTCATTATTTCCTTGGCCTTTTATTTTGCCAAACACAAAAGAAATGAATAGAGAGAAAGGAAAGATATGATAGAAAAAAAGGGGAGAATCAGAAAGACATGAGAAAAAAAGAAAAAAAATCAGAAAACACTTTCTCAAAAATCATTCACAAACCCAAATTTTACAAGTTCTTTCTTTTTTAGAAATTTTAAATAAATGGAATATTAATTGATTCCAGATGTCTGGGCTACAATGAAAATGCCCTGTAAAATTTGAGGACAACAGTCATAAGAAAATACTCACTGTAGGTGTAATCATTTGTGTTTGTTCCAGGTCTTTTACAGCAGGTCAGGGTGGGTATTATGAGGCCGATGTGAATAGAAAACTGAGGTCTTAAAAACATGTGCTGCTTTGTGGGTGGGGTTTGTGAAAGCATCTAGTTACATTTGGACACCCAGGCAGGTACGCTATGAGCCTGGGTAAACTGCCTTTTGTCCATTGAAACAATGAACAAATTGCACAGCTGGGATTTAAGTCAATCTTTTTTCCCCAACCAAGCCACCTATTTCCATTGTATGCCTATTGTAGCCGCCCAGATAGTGACCCAAGCTCCAGTCCACTCCCTTACTCCCTTCCCCCGACTCACTCACTTGGAAATACCTTGAGACTCAGAGTACAATCAGTTTGTGAGTTCTGCCTCTGGGCAGGACACCTTTACTCACTGAGTTACATGTGAAAGGCCACGCAGCTCCCTCAAACCACTTCCTGCTTCAAGTACAGAAAAAAGTAACAACTTATTAAGAGCTCCACTTCTGAAGTGTTCAGCATACACAGCATGAAAAGTGCATTTGGAAACAATTTTCTTAACTTGTAATTAACGCAGAGATAACGTTCCACAGCCTCTTTTATGATCCCCTAAGTAGGGAGACAAAAACTCCAGCTGCTAGATCACATAGTATGTATGCACAGTGACGTCATTTCTTTGAAAGCAAGGTGGCCTGCATGTGTTGACATCTCAGGAACAGCAGAATCAGGTGCCTGACAAGGGTGTATCTTTAACTCCCAGAGCCACTTACTTGACTATGGAAAGTCCTAGCGGTGAAGTGTTTGAAAGTAGCAACTGAATGCTGCACTAAGTGGCAGAGACGTCTTATGAATTGAGCCCTCAGGCAATTGAATCGGTGGAGCCAGTGACAGCAGCTTAAAAGCGCTTGCAAATTGAAAAAAACACAAGTCTTCAAGGACATAATTTTGCTGAGAATGGAAACTAGAACTACGGCCAGCAATCGGAAACGAGAAGTCGGTGCACCGACAGCAGCAGCCAGATTTACCTAAAGGGACTTCACGACACCGAATATAAAATCAGAGTTTTACAACACAAAACCCCAAGTCCCAACTCTGCCCATGAAAGTCCTCTTCTAAACAGAAAAGTTGGGCGAGCAGCTCTTAGAAAGTTTCTGCTTTCCATATACAGTATGTATTTGTTTAAATTATGCAAATATGCAAGGTCAGCAAGAGTTGTCAAGGAGTTCTTTTTTGGAAGAACAAATTACACTTTACTCTAACTTTAACTCTCTCTCTGAGCATAAGTGCAGAGTTCCGGGACCTTAGCTCCAAAGATCATATTTAAAAGCTTTAATATCATCTAAAATATAACTCTTCATATATAGCCTGTCTTGTAAATAAAGTCCTGATGAGTTACACACACAGAGACACACACACACACACACAAGAACATGGTCTTAAAAATAAAACATCTGCACCTGCAAAAGAAGAAAAAAATCCCCAAGTTCATATCCACGCTCTATAGCCCTTAGCCATAGACAGGATTTAAAGGAATCTTCTATAATGACACCACGGAAGCCCTGCAGAAGTGGAGGATTTAGCGTAAGTACCTTGCAATAGTTTCTACTCAGACAGATATCTGTGCAAATGCATTCATCTCCCCGAGCTATTTTTCAGATTCCACAGAATTGCATATTCAGCAATTTATAAATAACTCCCAGTTCCGAAACAATGAAAATTTTAAAGTGAATAACAGTTCTAGGCAGAAGCAAACAGTACACAATTTAAATAAAATTCCCCAATGACTTCAAAGAGTAAGAAATATTTACCTTCAAGAAATCACAAAAGCAGCACTTAAATAATTGGGTTGGAAGACTGCTGATTTTTCCCATTGCTTCTGAAGTACAAAGTCTGAAAATGAATTGGTTAGCAGGAATAATGAAGCAAAAAGAAATCCAGAGAGATGGGAGATGTTGAGAGCAATGTCACATTTCAATTTTGAGGACTTTATTCCATTGCGCAGGCTCTATCTGCTCTGAATTTAGCAGTGACAGTGAGATTTAGCAAACAGAAGAGGGATTTAGAGAAAATCCTCACATTTATCTACAAAACACAGACACTGTAGACAGGAAACAGCTGGGGGAACATTTGCCTTCTCTCTCTCTCCCTCTTCTGGCAAAGTTATCGAGTAAGGACTTTTTTGGGCATGGTGACAAATAACATCATACCTTTGCATTTTAAAACTAGAGCACAGAAGCATTTTTTTCCCTTAAAAGAATGTGTGTTAGTGACAGGGTTAGCAGACATTAAAATACTTATGCTGCCATAGAAAATAAGGATCTGTTTTCTGATTAACTTTCTGCTGGGCGTGAAGACACACACGTCTGCTCATACACCTTACCAGTATTAAAGGAATATACATGGGGGATGGGAGAGCAATTTTACATTCTAGAGCAAATGCAAAATATAAAACAAAAAAGAAAGAAAGAACGATAAGACCCTCTCCAGCAAACTCTAAATTTTAACCCCGAAGTGACTGGGGTAAAGTAGATTGGAAGACAGCACTCGGGTGACCCCTTGTCCTAGTTGCCAAGTGAGCGGAGTGATCTCATTTCCTAGAACCTACGGAGGGGCAGGCAGCATCCGATTGGTCCCTTTAGGACACTGTCTCATACTTTCTCTCCTGCGATGAGGCAAAGACTATGCCGAGCTGTAAAAACCAACTGAAATAGAACATTTTTCTTTATTCTTTAACTAGGCTGCCTGTCACTGTCCCCTCCCTACCCCACCACTCTGGGAGAAGGGGACCTGGGGGCCAAACAATTTTCCTGTTGTTTGAATTTTCCACATAACTCAAACCTGTGTGTGTGTGTGTGTGTGTGTGTGTGTGTGTGTGTGTGTGTGAGACAGGGAGTCTGTGTGCCAGAATGTGTTTTCTTTCTCTGATTTTTGTGTATTCTAAATAACACCAGCTGGCTAGCAATACCCTCTCAAGGGTTATGATGTCATTCAAATCCCTCAACTGGGTGACTGGCCGGCAACATGGTCCAAGCCAGCTGTTTTGCTATTTATAATGTACACTTGCCTTTGCCATTGAGAATTCAGTTCTGATCTTTTGTTGATACAGTGTGTACCTATTTCCCTTTGGTTTTGTGAAGCAGTAGATAAGAAAGTGGATTATAAAATAAGGTTGCAAAAGCCCAGAGCAGACATACCTCTTTCCCTAGAGAGCTTTCCAGGCCTGGTTTCCCAGGAGTGGTAGAAATAACCTGGACCTTGAATTTTTTCTTTTCTTTTTTTTTATTTCCCACATGACTCTCAGGGGACTGACACATCAGCTGAAAACAGAGTTCTGCTTGAAATCCTACTCTGGCTCTTTATGTTATCCTGGGGCCAGAAATTTGTTTGTAGAAGTGGATGCCCTAACAAAAAACAAACAAACCTGTTTTGTTTGGAAGGGGGTTGGGTTTGTTTGGGTCTTCTGTGTGGTTAATACCTTGTAGCAATGTTTACCTTTCAGAAATCAAAGTTAGAAATCTGGAATTATGTTGTGTCAATGGTGCACTATGTTCAGCAACATTTTGTGAGCTCTACTATGTGCCCAACTACACACATCCCCAGGAAAACAAAGAGGAAGAAGATATGGTCAAGTCCCTTCAGGGGCTTGCAGTTGAATGTCAGAGACAAAGAGGAAAACTTCACAGTCATGTGATGGGCATGTGCTCTTTTTAAAAACATGAACAGTGCACAATGAGAGGGAGTGACACATTCTCTGGGAAGACAGGGGAGTAAAATATTTTGGAAAATCCAAAATGAGGGAGGCAAACTGTGTCATGAGAGGCTTTGGGGTACCATGTTGGGAAATTTTAGTGGATGGGATTTGACCCAAAGAGTATACTAAGAGGTATCATCAAGAGGTGGCCCGGTAGGTGGCCCTGGATTATTCTTCATGCAGGGATTAGCCACATGTGCAGCTGTGCGAGTAATCCCTGCATTTAAGAATAATCCGTGGCTTCCTTTAATAAGCTCTCCTTGTGCACTTGATTTACAACAAATCTTCTTCTTTTCTGCGGTTTTTGTGGATCACACCCTTTCTGAAAAATGTCTATCCTCTTATGGACTTTGATGATGTAGATTGTATGGAACAAAAGAGCTGATCTCACCTGTCTTCCAGATGAGAAAGAACCTCTTTAACCAAGTTGGGAGAGTCAGACACTGGCTGGAGTCTTGGTGCTAAGTTCCTTGTTCCAACATTGGGCACCATTACAGGTGAAGGCCAGGGCTTTGTTTAACCCCTTCCCACTGCAGTTTTAGCATACTTTAATTGTTCCAAGATGTCCTAGAAGCTAACTATATGTCTTCAAGTCTGTCACCCACTTTGATGTGCTCTCTTGACATGCTTGGTGCACAGATAACCTTATCCACAAGCATTTCATATGAAAGGCTGTTTTGGGGACAGATGCTGTACTCCAGCGATATTGACACACTGACTCACAGTCTCTCGGTTTTATAACCCCAATTACCCTTAAAGGATAATTAGGTTTTAATTTATGTCCCAGTTTTTATGTCACAATCAAAGAAAACTGAAATTTCAGTGAGTCGTAATTGTCATCAGCTGTGCTTTGGAAACATTCCGATGAGGGCTATCAGTTTCCAATGAGGGAAGCAATTTCCTGAAGTGATTAATGTATATTTCAATTGGGAGAATGGTCTATATTTTTGGACAGGGTGAGCCAGCAATGGAGCAGGGCAATAATTCCCAGAGAAAAGGTCATTTTCTTTGCTAATTCCAGGAGTCAATACAAAAATGAAAGAGCAATAAACGTGCCACCAGATTACTTTTTAATGGTTAAGTGCTGTACCTGCTTAGGAGTAAAAGAAATGAATGCACCTATTACTACAAATTCAAGGTAGTAGTAAATCTAAAGCCCAAGAAGAGTTCAGGTTATGAAGCCCCATTGGAGAGAGACATCTAGGGTCATTATAAAATCATGGGATGATTATGTAGTCTCCTGCCTGCAAAAATCTGACAGTGAGATATGGCTACCAAAATAGCTAACTGCAAGGATATGCTCATCATAAGAATATCCACTCCTGGAAATTCAGAGATTCACAGTTTCACCTTTTGCATGTGTAATGCCTGTGGGATATAAATAACTCTCCCCTAAAGCCTTCTTCTTGAGTAGCATATTTGCATAAAGCTACAGCCTCAGAAGCCTTCTGACACCTTTCGCGCACACACAGAAAAATTTGTTCATTTCCTTAAAGGGCAAGCTGGCTAAGGTTCACAGAAAGCATGGGTGGGGTGGGCAAGGAGGCCCTGTCTTCTCCCTAACTTTTTTTTTCTTCTCAAGCCATGTTCCTAGTCTCCTGTGTTAACTGGAGAGGCGTTAGTCCAAAAGGTAATTTCATATCCATGTACAATAGGGCATGTTTACAATTTATTTCATTAATGTCTTTGCTGATTCCCAAGGAAAGCTCAGAATGGACATTTGGAGGTAAGAGAATTTTGGAATCAAATAAAGGGTGAGGCGTAAGGTTCTAGGGCAACCACCAGGCAAAGAACTTGGGGGAAACTATTGGATGTTTCTCTTGGATCATGGTTTGTGAGGATGGTTGGTCATGGGTTGCTGAAACTAATGTTTGAGGTCAAGAACTTGTCAATTCAGAATATAAAACTCAGAGGAAAAGACAGAGTCTCAAAAACTCAACATGCTGCTGAGCAAGTGGCCTAATGTCAGCTCCAAAACATCTGCTCAGAAAGATTCCTGTGATTCCCCAGGAAGATTTGCTCAAAGGAGCTGCTCTAACTCCTTGAAGAAGCGTTTCGCCCACGACTAGGGAAAACAGAAAGAGGGAGGAGAAATCCTCTCACTAAAGAAATCAGTGCTTTCTTTTCAACATCAATCTTGGATCTTATTTCTTCTAAAATGTCAAAAGGACAAATGCTGGAAACAGAAACGAAACTGTTGTGGTTGTGTGAGCAAAGTTGTTCTTCGTTATGGCAGAGGAGAAGTCACTGCATGGGGTAAGGGTGGGTTGGTGGAGTGAGAGAACTTGAGGACTCGTCACACTTGCCCCACGTTGCGTAGAAGGTGGGGAAAAGAGACACCAATGCCAAACTTCAGGGGCAGGACCCACGTAAACGCTTTCTTGGGGAATAAAAAAATGTGCGCGCCCTCTAGTGGACTTCTGAGAAACTGCCACTGCACTCTTGACCGTGGCTGTGCGTTCTGTCAGGAGTGGGGTTTTTTTGGAAAGTTCTGGATTTAAATACATTTTAAGTTGCACTTATCTTTAGTTTTATTAAGTCTTTTGAAATAAGTAAGATAGATATTCAATTCACTGTAGTTTAAAAAGGGGAAGATTGATAATGGGGGAAAGAAAGATCATAAACTTCATCAGGGCATGGATGGATTCCTCACGGCCATATTCCCAGCTCCTAATTCCGGGTGCATGAGCTCGAAACATTTTGTTGAATGAATGAAAGTCTGGGAAAAAATGATGATAAAGGTAAAATGTAAAAATTGCATAAACCCCTTGAGGGTAAAATAACCAACCTCCTCATTTTATAGGAAAAATAAGACCAGGAAGAGGGGCTGTTGGAGGATAGAAAAATGACTTGTCAAGCAAGACAGATTTAGGTGCTCACAAAATAGAATTCAAACCCAGTCTCCTTGTCTGTTCTGCAGTATTTCTATCATATTAGTTTTCAAAATGTGGGTTATAACACCCCTGGTCAAAGACGTGGCGTTAAAGAATCACTTAAGTATAGAGGTGGTTCCATTTACAATTCTCTTTCTGGTCCTGAATTTCCAAAGAAGAAAGTCTCAGTTTGGCACTAGTTTGTCTTCAGTGCTTCCCCAGCACTCATTAGTCTCTCTTTATTTTATTATTTTTTTACATTTAAGTTTTAATTTTTGTGGGTATGTAGTAGGTATATATATATTTATGGGCCACAGGAGATATTTTGATACCGGCATGAAATGTGAAATAAACACATCATGGAGAATTGGGTATCCACCCCCTCAAGCATTTATCCTTTGTGTTACAAAAACCTCTCTTTTTAACAACCAAAAAGTGACTCTTCAGTCCAAAGTCTTTCCAGCAGAAGTTTCTATCCAGAATTTAATAATACTATTTTGTTTTTATGGAATTTGCTTTTAAGCAAACCTTCTGTTTAAGGCAAATGATGCTATATTTAAAATAGATATTTTAAAGTTTAGTTTTAAAACATATGTATATAAGTCTTAAGAATATCAAGTTAAGAAAAACATACATATTTAAAGTAAGTAAATAATTTGACAGGTGGCCGATGGTTATGACACACAATTGTAGGTGGTGTTTGACAGCCTGGTGTTTGGAAATCACTACAATAACATGCCATTGTGTTAGAAAAACAAATACATAGTCACAACATAAAGGCAGGGAACAAAGACCCTCTACATTAAAAGATGCCACCATATAAATGCATTAATTACATTTCTAGATAATTTTGATCTCCATTAAGCGCACTCATTTTTCACTTCAGTCTTTCACAGAGACTGGAAATGTTGAAGAGGGGTTGTCAGCCAGAAAAGCATCTGAGTTAGGCCTTAAAGCATGAATTCACCTCCAAGATGAAAAAACAATGATAAAGGCTATTCCAGGCAGAGGGAACAGCATAAGTAAACTTATGTAGGGATGAGAAAGTTCACAGCGATGGGGGGATGTGGGAGATGAGACTGGCTGTGAGCTCAGAGTCCTGCCCTGTGGAACCCTTTTACCTCCCACTCGCCATCAATAGCCTCCTTCACACAGTTGGAAGACTGGAAAACAGTCTTAATTTTCTCATGTTCCCTTGTACACAAAGATTTGTGTGTAACTAAGTCTGTGATTAGCCCTGGGAATGACAGAGTGCCTCAAGGTAAATAGCAGATGTGGGTTACATCAAAGCCTAGGCCCACGAGAGGCAGGCCTGGGTAAGAACTGAGGTACATATTGATCATCTATTCACCTTTCCAGATATTCTGTAAACATCTGGAAAGCTTAACTGCAGTGTTTATATTTGGGAGGTAGATTTTAATAGAAAAATGAAATGATTACACTTGATAAAGATTTTCCATTGTAAGAGATGAGGCAAGATCTTGTTTCTGGGGAGCAGTGAACTCTCTAGGAACGCAGGTTCATCAGAGCATCACACACTTCTTATGGACTGATTAAGGAAGTTTTATTATGCTCCATGAAAGCAGGGCATGCAGCCCCAGTTTCAATCTTTTACCTCCAGATGGCTAACTGTGGAACTTCTCAGGGTGCTTCCTGTTGGGGTCCGCTGTATAAACAGAAGTTAGGACATTTCAATTGCAGAGGGGACGCTGCATCCAGAAGAGCCCTTCGTAATGCTCTATCTGGGAAGCACATACCCTTCAAAATAGTATCTTGTCCTGGCTGGGCGCAATGGCTCAAGCCTGTAATCCCAGCACTTTGGGAGCCCGAGGCGGGCGGATCGCCTGAGGTCAGGAGTTCGAGACCAGCCTGACCAACATGGAGAAACCCCGACTCTACTAAAAGAATTACTGGGGCATGGTGGCTGGTGCCTGTAATCCCAGCTACTCGGCAGGCTGAGGCAGGACAATCTCTTGAACCCAGGAGGTAGAGGTTGTGGTAAGCCAAGATCGTGCCATTGCACTCCAGCCTGGGCAGCAAGAGCAAAACTCTGCCTAAAAAAAAAAAAAAAAAAAAAACTTTGCTCAGCACAAACTCTTTAACACGGGTTAAACACCTTGCAGACACTCAGATATTCCTCGGACACCCTTTGCTCCTTTCACAACACCTTTCACAAATACCTCAGCTTCTTTTGGAGCTCCAGATAAAATGTTAAACCCAGTTGTATTAGTCACGGTTCTCCAGAGAAACAAAATCAACAGGATGTATACAAGTATATATAGAGAGGTTTATTTTAGGGAATTGGCTCACATGATTGTGGCAGCTTGGAAAGTCAAAGTCTGCAGGGTAGACCAGCAGGCTGGAGAACTAGGGAGGGGAGCAGAGGCAGTCTGCTGGCAGAATTTCTTCTTCTGAGGGAGAGATCAGTCTCTTTTTACTAAGGCCTTCAACTGATTAGATGGGACCACTCACATTATGGAGGTAATCTCCTTTACTCTACTGGCTTAAATGTTAATCTCACCTTAAAAAGTCACAGAGACATCGACAGTGATGCTTGACCAAGTATTTGGGTACTGTGGCCTAGCTAAGTGGACACATAAAATTAACCATCATATCAGTGCCTCTCAAAAGGTGCACTCACTGGTCCTCCCTCACTAAAACTGAATAGTAATAATAATATTTTCCAAGTGGCAAAAAAGAAAACCCAAGTTAATAAATTATATTTTCCAATTCTAAGTTTTCTTCTCATTCATTTTTCTTACACCTGTGACTCCTGCACTTACTGTTTCTTGATCATTGCCAAAAAGAAGTTGTGGCCACTTGGCTTGGCTGCGTCATTAATATTTTATGAAGATGACGCTCGTTGGCAACAAGAAAATAAACAGTGGTTTTTTTTTTTTTGTCTTATCCTAGAACACACATGCACACCACTCAAACACATGAAAACAAATAAAAAATAGGCACTTGTGCTTAGTTTCTCTAGATAATAAAAGTACACTCATTCCTTGATAAGAAAGTTAGCTGTTTAGACCGATGGAGAGAAGTTTCAGGCCTAAGGTGATATTTGAGTTGGGATGATTTCCTGCCCTTTAGCAACATTGGGAGAGAGCTTTTACAACATGTTTATGCCTCTAGAGACTGACTCTGTGCCTGACTCTATGTGGGGCTATGAACCTTTGTGTAGCATGAGGCAAGTGATTTTTAGCACCTCTAATACTTTTCTGCATTTTTTTTTTTTTTTTTTTTTTTTGAGGCGGAGTCTCGCTCTGTCGCCCGGACTGGAGTGCAGTGGCCGGATCTCAGCTCACTGCAAGCTCCGCCTCCCGGGTTTACGCCATTCTCCTGCCTCAGCCTCCCGAGTAGCTGGGACTACAGGTGCCCGCCACCTCGCCCGGCTAGTTTTTTTTGTATTTTTAGTAGAGACGGGGTTTCACCGTGTTAGCCAGGATGGTCTCGATCTCCTGACCTCGTGATCCACCCGTCTCGGCCTCCCAAAGTGCTGGGATTACAGGCTTGAGCCACCGCGCCCGGCCTGCATTTTTTTTTTTTACATTAAGCCGGTATTTTACAGTCAGGAAAAGTCTCCCAAAACAATTATTGGAAATATGATTGATAGGTGCTATTTGTACCATCTGTTCTTAGTGTTGACTGAAAAGGTAGCATATACATGTGTGTTTATGTGGATGTGTATTTTTTTATTATACCCTAAGTTCTGGAATATATGTGTGGAACATGCAGGTTTGTTACATTGGTATACATGTGCCATGGTGGTTTGCTACATCCATCAACCTGTCATCTACATGAAGTATTTCTCCTAATGCTATCCCTCCCCTAGCCTCCCACCCCCAGACAGGTTCTGGTGTGTGATGTTGCCATCCCTGTGCCCGTATGTTCTCGTTGTTCAACTCCCACATATGAGTGAGAACATGCGATGTTTGGTTTTCTGTTCCTGTGTTAGTTTGCTGAGAATGATGTCCCTGCAAAGAACATGAACTTATTCTTTTTTATGGTTGCATAGCATTCTATGGTATATATGGGCCACATTTTCTTTATCCAGTCAATAATTGATGGGCATTTAGGTTGGTTCCAAATCTTTGCTGTTGTGAATAGTGCTGCAGTAAACGTACGTGTGCAAGTGTCTTTATAGTAGAATGATTTATATTCCTTTGGACATGTACCCAATAATGGGATTACTGGGTCAAATGGTATTTTTGGTTCTAGATCCTTGAAGAATCGTCACACTGCTGTCCACAATGGTGGAACTAATTTACTCTCCCATCAACAATGTAAAAGCATTTCTATTTCTCCAAACCCTCTTCAGCATCTGTTGTTTCCTGACGTTTTAATGATTGCCATTCTAATGAGCGGTGGTTTTGATTTGCCTTTCTCTAATGACCAGTGATGAAGAGCTTTTTTTCATACATTTTTTGGCCACATAAATGTCTTCTTTTGAAAAGTGTCTGTTCATATCTTTTGCCCACTTTTTGATGGGGTTGTTTGTTTTTTTCTTGTAAATTTGTTTAAGTTCCTTGTAGATTCTGGATATTACCCTTTGTCAGACGGATACACTGTGAAAATCTTCTCCCATTCTGTAGTTTGCCTGTTCATTCTGATGATAGTTTCTTTTGCTGTGCAGAAGCTCTTTAGTTTAATTAGATCCTATTTATCTATCTTGGCTTTTGTTGCAATTGCTTTTGGTGTTTTAGTCATGGAGTGTTTGCCCATGTCTATGTCCTGGATGGTATTGCCTAGGTTTTCTTCTAGGATCTTTATGGTTTTAAGTCTTTCATTTAACTTTTCCCAGCATCATTTATTAAATAGGGAATCCTTTCCCCATTGCTTGTTTTTGTCAGGTTTGTCAAAGATCAGATGGTTGTGGATGTGTGGCACTATTTCTGAGGTCTCTGTTCTGTTCCATTGGACTGTTTATCTGTTTTGGTACCAGTACCATGCTGTTTCGGTTACTGTAGCCTTTTAGTATAGTTTGAAGTCAGGTAGCATGATGCCTCCAGCTTTGTTCCTTCTGCTTAGGATTGTCTTGGCTATATGGGCTTTTTTTTTTTTTTTGGTTCCATATGAAATTTAAGATAGTTTTTTTTTTTTTTTTCTAATTCTGTGAAGAAAGTCAATGGTACCTTCATGGGAATAGCATTGAATCTATAATTACTTTGGGCAGTATGGACATTTTCATGATATTGATTCTTCCTATCCATGAGCATGGAATGTTTTTCCATTTGTTTGTGTCCTCTCTGATTTCCTTGAACAGTGGTTTGTAGTTCTCCTTGAAGAGATCCTTCACATCCCTTGTAAGTTGTAGTCCTAAGTATTTTATTCTCTTTGTAGCAATTGTGAATGGGAGTTCACTCATGATTTGGCTCTCTGTTTGTCTGTTATTGGTGTATAGGAATACTTGTATCCTGAGATAAAAGTGTTTTGTATCCTGAGACTTTGCTGAAGTTGCTTATCAGTTTAAGGCGATTTTGGACTGAGACGATGGGTTTTTCTAAATATGTAATCATGTCGTCCACAAACAGAGACAATTTGACTTCCTCTTTTCCCATTTGGAAAACCTTTGCTTCTTTCTCTTGTCTGATTGCCCTGGCCAGAATGTCCAATGCTATGTTGGATAGGAGTGGTGAGAGAGGGCATCTTTGCCTTGTGCTGGTTTTCAGAGGGAATGCTTCCAGCTTTTGCCCATTCAGTATGATATTGGCTGTGGGTTTGTCATATTAGCACTTATTATTTTGAGACACATTCCATCAGTACCTAGTTTATTGAAAGTTTTTAGCATGAAGCACTGTTGAATTTTATTGAAGGCCTTTTCTGCATCTATTGAGATAATCATGTGGTTTTTGTCTTTGGTTCTGTTTATATGATGGATTACGTTTATTGGTTTGCATATGCTGAACCAGCCTTGCATCCCAGGGATGAAGCCGACTTGATCATCATAGATAAGCTTTTTGATGTGCTGCTGGATTCGGTTTGCTAGTATTTTATTGAGGAGTTTTGCATCGATGTTCATCAGGGATATTGATCTGAAATTTTCTTTTCTTGTTGTGTCTCTGCCAGGTTTTGGTATCAGGATGATGCTGGCTCCGTAAAATGAATTAGGGAGGATCCCCTCTTTTTCTCTTGTTTGGAATACTTTCAGAAGGAATGGTACCAGCTCTTCTTTGTACCTCTGGAAGAATTTGGCTGTGAATCTGTCTGGTCCTGGGATTTTTTTTGGCTGGTAAGCTATTAATTACTGCCTCAATTTCAGTACTAGTTATTGATTTATTCAAGGATTTGACTTCTTCCTGGTTTAGTTTTGGGAGGATGTATGTGTCTAGCAATTTATCCATTTCTTCTAGATATTCTAGTTTGTTTCCATAGAGATTTTTATAGTATTCTCTGAAGGTAGTTTGTATTTCTATGGGATCAGTGGTGATATCCCCTTTACTATTTTTTATTGTGTCTATTTGATTCTTCTCTCTTTTCTTCCTTATTAGTCTGGCTAACAGTCTATCTATTTTGTTAATCTTTACAAAGAACCAGCTCCTGGATTCATTGATTTTTTGATGGGTTTTTCATGTCTCTATGTCTTCCAGTTCTGCTCTGATCTTAGTTATTTCGTGTCTTCTGCTAGCTTTTGAATTTGTTTGCTCTTGCTTCTCTAGTTCTTTTAATTGTGGTGTTAGGGTATTAATTTTTGATCTTTCCCACTCTTTCCTGTGGACATTTAGTACTATAAAGTTCTCTCTAAACACTGCTTTAGTTGTGTCCCAGAGATTCTGGTAAGTTGTGTCTTTGCTCTCATTGGTTTCAGGGAACTTATTTATTTCTGCCTTCATTTCATTACTTACCCAGTATTCATTCAGGAGCAGGTTGTTCAGTTTTTATGTAGTTTTGAAGTTTTGAGTGAGTTTCTTGATCCTAGGTTCTAATTTGATTGCACTGTGGTCTGAGAGACTGTTTGTTATGATTTCCATTCTTTTGCATTTGCTGAGGAGTTTTTTACTTCCAATTATGTGGTCAATTTTAGAATAAGTGTGATGTGGTGCTGAGAAGAATGTATATTCTGTTTATTTGCGGTGGAGAGTTCTGTAGATGTCTATTAGGTCCACTTGGTCCAGAGCTAAGTTCAAGTCCTGAATATCCTTGTTAATTTTCTGTCTCATCAATCTATCTGATATTGACAGTGGGGAATTAAAGTCTCCCACTATTATTGTGTGGGAGTCTAAGTCTCTTTTGAGGTCTCTAAGAACTCGCTTTATGAATCTGAGTGCTCCTGTATTGGGTGCATGTGTATTTAGGATAGTTAGTTCTTCTCGTTGCATTGATCCCTTTACCGTTATGTAATACCCTTTGTCTTCTTTGAACTTTGTTGTTTTCAAGTCTGTCTTATCAGAGACTAGGATTGCAACCTCTTCTCTTTTTTTATTTCCATTTGCTTGGTAAATCTTCCTCCATCCCTTTATTTTGAACCTGTGTGTGTTTGCATGTGAGATGGGTCTCCTGAATACAGCACACTAATGGGTCTTGACTCTTTATCCCATTTGCCAGTCTGTGCCTTTTAATTGGTGCATTTAGCCCATTTACATTTAAGGTTAATATTGTTATGTGTGAATTTGAACCTGTCATTATGATACTAGCTGCTTATTTTGCCCATTAGCTGATGCAGTTTCTTCATAGTGTTGATGATCTTTAAAGTACCAGTTTTTCCTTTACACATGTTGTGCTTCCTTCAGGAGTTCTTGTAAGGCAGGCCTGGTGGTGACAAAATCCCTCAGCATTTGCTTGTCTATAAAGGATTTTATTTCTCCTTCACTTATGAAGCTTTGTTTGGCTGAATATGAAATTCTGGGTTGAAAATTCTTTTTTTTTTTTTTTAAGAATGTTGAATATTGGCCCTCACTCTCTTCTGGCTTGTAGGCTTTCTGCAGACAGATCTGCTCTTAGTCTGATGGGCTCCCCTTTGTGGGTAACCCAACCTTTCTCTCTGTCTGCCCTTAACATTTTTTCCTTCATTTCAACCTAGGTGAATCTGACGATTATGTGTCTTGGGGTTGCTCTTCTCGAGAAGTATCTTTGTGGTGTTCTCTGTATTTCCTAAATTTGAATGTTTGCCTGTCTTGCTAGGTTGGGGAAGTTCTCCTGGATAATATCCTGAAGGGTGTTTTCCAACTTGCTTCCATTCTCCCCATCACTTTCAGGTACACCATTCAAACGTAGGTTTGGTCTTTTCACATAGTCCCATATTTCTTGGAGGTTTTGTTCATTCCTTTTTATTCATTTTTCTCTAATCTTGTCTTCACACTTTATTTCATTAAGTTGGTCTTCAATCTCTGATATCCTTTCTTCAGCTTGATCGATTTGGCTATTGATACTTGTGTATGCTTCACAACGTTCTCAAGCTGTTTCTCTTAGCTCCATCAGGTCATTTATGTTAGTCTCTTAAGTGGTTATTGTAGTTAGCAATTCCTCTAACCTTTTATCAAGGTTCTTAGCTTCCTTGTATTGGGTTAGAACATGTTCCTTTAGCTTGGAGGTGTTTGTTTTTACCCACATTCTGAAGCCTACTCTGCCAATTCGTCAAACTCATTCTATGTCCAGTTTTGTTCCCTTGTTGGTGAGAAGTTGTGATCCTTTGGAGGAGAAGAGGCATTCTGGTTTTTGGAATTTTCAGCCTTTTTGCACTGGTTTTTCCTCATCTATGTGGATTTATCTGCCTTTGGTCTTTGATGTTGGTGACCTTCAGATGGAGTTTTTTGTTGATGTTGATGCTATTGCTTTCTATTTGTTAGTTTTCCTTCTAACAGTCAGGCCCCTCTTCTGCAGGTCTGCTGGAGTTTGCAGAGGGTTTACTCTAGATCCTGTTTGCCTGGGTATCACCAGCAGAGGCTGCAGAACAGCAAAGATTGCTGTCTACCTTTCTCTGGAAGTTTTGTTCCAGAGGGGCACCTGCCAGAAGCCAGCCAGAGCTCTCCTGTATGAGGTGTCTGTCGACCCCTGCTGGGAGATGTCTTCCTGTCAGGAGGCATGGAAATCAGGGACCCACTTGAGGAGGCAGTCTGTCCCTTAGCAGGGCTCAAATGCTAGGCTGGGAGATCCACTGTTCTCTTCAGAGCTGGTAGGCAGAAATGTTTAAGTCTGCTGAAGCTGTGCCCACAGCTACCCCTTCCCCCAGGTGCTCTGTCTCAGGAAGATAGGAGTTTTATCTATAAGTCCCTGACTGGGGCTTCTGCCTTTCTTTCAGAGATGCCCTGCCCAGAGAGTTGGGTGTGTATTTAGTTACTCAGTTTTGCGCTTTACTCTTGAAAGCTTTTGAGCCTCTGTAAGTATTACCTTGGTCTTGGCTTGCTTATTTGACACCTGTATTCACTTGCTCATCAAACCTCACCCTCTTATAATGCTTCTCAGGTCCATCTTCTTCCTTTCCAGTTGCCTGGCATTGTTCCATAATGGATTGATGAAATTCTGATTATTGCATGAGCTTCTAACTAGTCTTCCCTCATGGCAATCTAGCCATTGTCTTGTTGCTGAAATCGTCTTCCACACATACCACGTTAAGCAACATGCAATGACTCCTCAGAGTCCTTTGATCACATCTAAGTCTTCCTCCTGCCATTCAAAACACTCTCTTCCTCAGCAGCCTCATCTCTTGCTAATGTTCAGAATGGCTTCTTCATAACTAACCTGTTATTGTGCACCAGTATGCCCCAACTCCCAGCTTGGTGCTTGGTTTTTAATAGGTGCTGAATAAATATTTATATATTAAGAATGATATTAATATATGCTACCATTACTGAGTTTGTATTATGTTTAATACTTTATTTCATTTTAATTTTAATAATCTCATTTAACTATTACTCTATTTCCATTTTTAGTTCAAAGTGGCTGGGGGCAGTTCTTGGAATATACCGGATACCCAAAAATGTTTGTTGGATGAATGAAGAGAAAATTGGGCTAGAAGTTAAATAATTTGGCTGATGTCATATGGCTACTAAATTACAGATTTCAGATTCAAAATCAGGCTGTTCTAATACACAACACTATGTGCTCTTCCAGCCCAACATTACAAATTCATGCAGACTTTTCACTATACTATGTTACCTATAACAAAACAAAACAAGCAGCCAGAGAAGTATAAATAGACAATTGGTCTCCATAAGCAAGAGTTGGAAGAGCCCAAGCCAGAGTCTCAGGCAAAGTCTGACTGTGTCAGGAAGCCACTTATACTCTTTCAGTTATAGTAAGAGCGAAGAGCAAAGGATAGGTTTTCTGGGGTATGTCTTACTGGAGCCTTAGATGTGGGAAACTGAAGTAAAGCAAATCATAATGCCAAACTTTTATCTACTGTGTCACACTCTGATTTGGATAGGCTTTGTTCTGATGAGATGTAAAAGCCTTAACAGTCCCACTTAATAGCCTGGAATGCTCTATTTCTTATAATCCTAGAGTCTTGGGTAAACTCAGTCTGTACTTCCTAAGGTTAAAGAAGCATCTACATGTTTTCCTAGGATAAATAATATAGCAAATTCCTTTCCACCTGCCTCAGAATCAGTGCAGTTTGGGAGTTTTCAGAAAGCTATTACTTTCCCTGTTTGGCAGTTCTCAAATGGGCTCATGGTAGATTAGAGACAGTTTCTGAAGTCATGCTGACTTTCTTGAAATTCAAGATAGTATGGTTTGACCAGGTTGTATGCTTACTGACTAGCATTTTGGCTTTTTGCTCCTAGTTCTTTGTGGGTTTTTTCCCTCTTTTCCTGGCTAATGAATACTAGCTGAACTAGTTCCCTTTAATCAACTACTCTGGCTTCACATCCCTGACTCTTCACAAGGAAAATGGTGACTTCAGATTTGGATCTTGCAGGGGTTAGAGCACTGCCAACCCACTGGTAGGCTCTTTACCAGCTTGGGTTCCCATCGAGGTAGCAATCCCACATCCTGGACTGGTGAGCTTCTCTGCAAGGTGCCAAAGTTGTTAAATTCACTCCACTGCTTTGGAAAGCAGAAGACATCCAGAGGCAATTGTAGCATTTGCAAAGTTTGGAGAGAAGTTAGGGCTTCTCAGTGAGGGGATCTGTTTTTCCCAAGATGTTTTCCCAACATCTGGCCTTTTCCAATCCCCTCACTTTTGTGGATTTTGCAAATAAAGCAAATGTTTCCAAACCAGTGACTATTCAGCAAGTGGTGCCCCCAAGGACAGGCTCAGTGGGGCAAGGAACTCCTGTGATCCAAATTCAAACAACTCTTAGGACCCAAACACAAAACACACAAAACATAAAACCCAAAGCTGCTGGGAATTGAAGGGAATCTTTCCAGTGGGAGGGAAGAACTGATAATCTATGCTAAGTGAAATCAGGAATAACTGGACAATAGCAGTTGTTACCATTCAACACCAGTGGTGGCAAATTTGCATTTTTGCTGTTTATAAATACCAGTTCCACAGGATCTCCATTGAGCCCTTTTGAAAAAGTTCAGTGGCACTCATGCTAAACAAGCATGCTAAACCCAGTGTTGTGTTTATCCTACAATACAAGAGGGAATTTCTTTGTGAAGGGATTTTTCTTTGTGAACCATTACTGAAATGCATGACTGCAAGATGCAACTCTTTAGTGGGGGCAATCCAACTACTCGCATGGAAGCCAGGTCACCCCAGATTGGAGAAAACTTCATTCTCTTGGAACTACTAAACTATGTTGCCTGGAAAATATGTTAATACGGTTCATTGTCAAACAAGTTGGTTAAGTCCAGAAAACGGGCAGGAAATACCAGGCTGCATTCACATAGGTGCCCTGAACTACAGCATCTCTTTGAATGAGACTATTATTTACTTTCTTAAATAAATGTCATGGGGTAAAATCATGCCTTATGCAAACCAGCTGAAATGTGTGATGTAACTATGTTAGCACGTTTTTGTAGCCCTGAAAGAACGCAATGGGGTGGGGGTCTATCAGTAATCATCTAAAGACGCCGAGTATACATTCCAGATGTTCATTATGTCCCAGCCATTTGCTGGGAGTAAAGTGGGGGCTTTCTTCTTGTCCAGGAAGTCTGATTTTAGTAATTGAAACAGAGACTCACTTGAAATATCGTATGTTTGGAATTATAATACTAAATCTCATAGTTCCAGTTAAGTAAGTATATATGTGCAAAATAAAACAAACATATAAAAAGCAGTGGGGAGAGAGAGAGAGAGAAAAGGAAAAAAGAAAGAGCAAGAAAAGGCAATACTATAGGACCTTTGCACCTAAGCTCGTTCTTTCCCATTTCAACCTCACAACACCTTGTTCATTTCTACTGTCAAGCTGAGCCTTTACCGATAAGGTCCAGGGACATAGGAAATAAATGCACATGCATATCAGATTGACTGGATCACTGAATAACAGACCTGTGCAAAATCAGACTGTTCAATGGCCTGCACTATCGGAAAAAGACACTCACTCGTTGTGCTGCTTAAATTGCAAAATCTCCTCCAAAAGGAATTAGTTTTGAGCTGTCTTTAATGAGTTCCCTTAAAAACTATTTAGACTTTTAGACTGTAGAAATCTGCTTCAAACGCTCTTTATCCTGGAGGGTAATGTGTTGAATCACACTAACTTTTTTTGTTGGAGATATTATGAAATCAATACAACAACCCAAGCCCTTTACAATTCAACCTGGCTGACCTTTGCAAATGAATATACATACATGCCTTGCATTACATAATTTCACCCATCCTTCTGATCAAACTGGACTACTTTCTGTACTCTAGACATGCTTCATTCCATGTGCACGCTCAGCTCCTGCTAAAGAATCTTCATCCCCACCTAAATCCCTATGTTTTGGGCTGAAAAGTTGAGCACATTTACCACCTGTCCTTCATTAATCCTCCTGCCGTCTCTTCTGTGCCCCCAACCCCTGCACCGGCTAGAAGTGATGATTCACCTCTGTGAACTCCCATATCACTTGAGTCATGACTTCTTCTTTCTATGCATGTATTTAAATATGTAGACACGTATCCATATGTTTATTGATTCCTTCATTCATAAAATATTTATTGAGCATAATAGCCAACATGCCATGAAATAGAACATGTTGATGAGTGAGTAAAACCACACCCCATCTCTCCTCTTATGGCAGTTTACCATCTACTGCAGGGAGACCATTATTCATGAAATGATTATACTAATTAAAGTATACTTACAAGCTGAGCTGTGAATCATACAAGAAATACATGTTCCTTCTTTCTGTTTGTTGTTTTAAAGAGTGTAACAAAGGTACTTGATCCAAGTATGGACTGAAAGGGAAGGAAGTAAGGGAATCTTCCTTAAGGAATAGATATAGACGCAAAGGGTTAAGTTATCTCAGTTTCTTAAGGGAAGACTTTACTCAGTACTTGTCTATGCTAGAGCTTCAAGCAGAGCTGGAGGGACTAAAAAAAAAAATTTTTTTTTTGAATGAAACAGCATTTATAAATGCAGGTCAGAAGAAGTGAGAAGTAGAGGCTCAAAATACCTTCCTCCCCATCTACTTAAGGAAAACTGTCTCTCTTAAAAATACAAACGAGCCCTGGAAAGGTTACATTCACTGGGAGCTTAATAGAAATTGCTTTGGGGTTTTATATAAGACTAAGTTTATGCTTTTCATCAACTCTATATTGCCTTCCAACATCTCCCACCTCCTCACTGAAAACTACTTCCAAGACTAGTCTCAAAAAGGAGGTGACAGTCAGAACTGGTTACTCACTTCCTTCTTAAAGACCACATGGTCATCCTACATGCTTTTAATCCTTCTTGACATCCCATCATGCGGACTCTCTAGATTGCTCTGTCCATCTCTCAATCTGACTTAATCTTCTATACCCCTCCCCCAAATCTTTCTATTGTGCCCCTGGAACTCATAGCAGGTTGTCAGCAAAATTCTCCATTTCCTCATCTTCTTTTGCTTCCTCTTTTTTCTTTAACTGAAACCCATGTGCCTCTGGAGGAAAGTGATTCTGCCTAGTCCTCTCTGTGGAGACTGTTTCTTTTTCTCTTGCATTTTATGCACACCAGGGTCTGGAGATGATGGATGGATGTCCTCTTCAATCCCTATGACTATTTTCAGATGATTTCTCTCCCTCTTTCCCAAACTGCTCCATCTCCAGCTCCTCTGCAGCACAAGTTGTCAGAATATACCTCCTGCTCTCCCACCTTGTTGCCACTATCCATTGTCTTTATTGTCAGTCCCCTTTATTCATTAAAGATTTGTTGTCTAGATCACTGCCTTCTTTCCACCATTGACTTTGTTAGCATTCTTAAGTACTTTGGCATCTATGTAGACAGTCTCTTTGACAATCTGGCTCCTCAGCTTTTTTGCCTCCTTGTATTGAGTCATCTGTTCTTCCACTGTACCTCATATATCAACCCTAATTCTCATACCCTAAACTTTGGGTAACTTGCATTACCTCCAAAGTCTCCATTGTAAGTATTTCACTCCTTGTATTCCATTTTCTATTTTTCCAGCTCACCTCTTCTAGTACTCCATCTCTAACCATTCCTTGCCACTATTGGGATCTCAAATCCTTTGATTCTTCTATATTTCCTTATTCCTTATCCCATTATGCCCTCAATTTCCCCTTTACTCAACCCATCATTCTGTGACCCATTCCGTGACCCATCACTTTACTCCATCTCCTGTGTGTACGTACCTCATCCATGTCTTTTCCCATCACATTTGTAAGGGAAAACCACAGTTCTGAATCTCTATCAACTCCATGCCTACACCTGTACAGCTGAATATGGTTGGAGAAAATGCATAACCAAGCTGAATGGCCTCACTTTAGATTTTTGACCACAAACATCAAATCAACCCTCAGCACTGTCTGGAAATGTAAGACCTTTCCAGAAACAATGTGAAGAACATTAGAGGAAAGGACAAGACTAGGAGCAAGAGGACTGGGTAGACTTCATATGAGAGATTCAGATTAAGAGATGATGGGTCTATGGATTAGATAAGTGGTCACAGGAATGTTGGTCATATTTGTTATCAAAAAGAGAAATGATAACAAGTGTTGACAAGGCAGTGAAGTAAAGGGAACCGTTGTATACTGTTGATGAGAATGTACATTAGCACCAGCCACTGTGGAAAACTGTAAGGAGGTTGCTCAAAAAACTAAACATAGAATTACCATATGACCCAGCAATTCTACTTAAAATATTTGAAATAAGTTTGTTGAAGATGCACTTCCATGTTCATTGCAGCACTATGAAATTAATGTGTCTGCAACAGATGAATGGATAAAAATATGGTATATATACCACGGAATATTAATAGCCTTTAAAAAGAAGGAAATTCTGCCATTTGTGACAATATAGATGGCACTGGAGAACATTATGCTAAGTGAAATAAGCCAGGCACAGAAAGACAAATACCACATATTCTCACTTACATGTGGAATTTATAACAATCAAATGCATAGAAGCAGAGAGTAGAATGGTGGTTACAGAGTTTAGGGGGAAGGGTAAATGTAAATGAAGAGATAATGGTCAGAGGGTACAAAATCTCAGCTTGAAAAGAGGAATACATTTTTGTAGTTCTATTACCCAGTGTGGTGAATATAGTTCATAATAGGGTATTGTATACTTTGCAATTGCTAAGAGTAAATTTCAAATGTTCTCACCACAAAAAATGTTAAGTATCTGAGGCAATGGATATGTTAACTTGCTTGACTGAACTATTCCACACTGTATTCTTAAATCATAACATCATGTTGTACCCCACAAATTTATACAATTATAAATTATTGATTTACAATAAAAATTTTTAAAAAAGAAAAGTTAGAATATTAGTTGATAGAAACCAAGTGGAGAAAGTGTTTTAAAAAGAATAAGGAGAGGTTAGCAATATTAAACTCAAACTCAAAGTATGAATCAGAGTCACCTAGAGGACTTGCTAAAACATAGGTTACCGGGTCACATCTCAAAGTTTCTAATTCAGCAGATCTTGGGTGAGGCCCAAGACTTAGTCTCTAATATGTTCCCAGGTGACATTTGTTTTATGATGGCAAACCACTGCTGTAAAGATTCTGAGTGAGTTGAGATTTGAAAAGAGTTTATTGGTTTTGAAAATGAGGAAAAGAAAAACATATCTATGTTGTGTTGGGTGGAAAAAGATGCAGGGAGTTAGGAACAATTGGGAGGAGAAGATATGAACAAAGTGAGGATGGACAACTCTTTCAAGGCATTCAATTATCAAAGAAATGAGGCCAGGTGTGGTGGCTCACACCTGTAATCCCAGCACTTTGGGAGGCCCAGGCGGGCAAACTGCTTGAGTTCAAGACCAGCCTGGGCAACATGGTGAAACCCCATCTCCACAAAAATTATGCCTGTGGTCCCAGTTACTCAGGAGGCTGAGGCAGGAGGATGCCTTGAGCTCAGGAGGTAGAGGCTGCAGTGAGCTGAGATTGAGCCACTACACTCTAATGTGGTGACAGAGCAGGATTCTGTCTCAATCAATCAATCAAATAAGAAAGAGGAGTCAGATAGGGGGACTTACAGGGAAAGCCTTTTCATTTAAAGTTAAAAGAGATTTGGGCATGTTTATCTGATGATGCCAAAGACCTGTAGTGAAGCCCTGAGAAACAGAAGGGAAGGGGAGGGACAGGAGGCAAATGCTATCTTAATGAGCTGGAGGGGACCAGAGAAAATAGGTGAGATTCGCAGATGGAGGGGCAGGTAATTGAGAGTCATGGATGGCGGCAGATGTGGAGAGGTTTGTGAATGGAGGAGCCCATCCTTTTTTCTTTTTTGTTTTTGTTTTTGTTATTTTGAGACGGAGTCTCCCTCTGTTGCCCAGGTTGGAGTGCAGTGATGTGATCTCGGCTCACTGCAACCCCCGCCTACCAGGTTCAAGTGATTCTCCTGCCTCACCATCTTTGAATTGCCCAGTTTTTCCCTTAAGATAGAAAACAAGCTCATCTGCTTAGAGCAAAGGAGAAAGTAGCAGAGCAGGAGGTTTAAAGAGAGGAGAAAGCCTGAAGTAGCTCCTGAGGAGAAAGGGAGAGAGTTGACTATGGACAAACACATGCTGTATTCAGAGCAGCAAGGGCTCAGCTGTGGTTGGACTCCATGATTGCAGAATAGACAGACTTCTCCCAACACTTGGCAGCCGTGGTTTAGAGGCAGAGAAGGCTGACTGGAATTTACCCAGGGGAGGGGTGACTTTCTCTCTTGCTCTTTTGAGAACAGTAATACCTCCATTAACGAGCGCTCTGGGAATAAAGCTCTTTACTATGAAAACAGGCAGTCTGAAAAACAAAAACATGTCCATAAATCATGAAAGCAGAACATTTGTAACCTTGTGACAAAATTGCTCAGCATGCAGTTTCTTTTTGTCCTGGATCAGACCCTAGTCTAGATCAACATGTAAAATCTTTGAAGATTGTCTTCTGTCCCAGGTTCCCTTGACCTGCTTCAGGGGTCTGACATCTCCCGTTCTCTTCAGCCCCACCCTTTAGCAAACCTGGGAAGGATTTGATAATCAATCTTGTTACTGCTGATTACAGACTGTTGGAATCCCTCACTCATGTGTTGCTTTAGTTGAGAATATGTATTTCAAATGTCTTTTCTCCAGCTGTGGAATGATATTGGACTTTCCTTCTTTAAAAAACATTTAGCAACAGCAGGAGTACAGGAAAAGGAGACAGTATATCTGATTTCCAGTGCCCTGTATTGTATGCAACAGCCAGAAAGGTATCTGATACAGATTATGCTTAGCAGGCATCTAGTGAATGGATGAACAAATGAGTAAATGAATGAATAAATAATGATGATGTGTTGGAGTAGGGATAAAACTGATGGAGAAAGAGAAAATACACATTGTTGGTGGAAGTACAAATTATTACAACCTTTGTTGGAGGGCACTTCTTAGTTGGGTTTCCTTAGAAGTCAACCAAGACAGAAATTTTGAAGGTAAGTACTTGCTTTAGTCCATTTTGTGCTGAGTCTGGGTAATTTATAAATTATAAAACATAAATTTATTTTTTTGCAGTTCCAAAATCAAGGTGCTGACATCTGGTGAGGCCCTATTGCTGTGCCCTCATAGAGTGGAAGGTGAAGGGCAAAAGAAAGTGTACCTACTCCTGCAGGCACTTTTTACGTGTGTATGGATTATAGTTAATAAAACAAAATGCAAACTTCTTCCCCTGCTTCTATTCCCCACCTTCTAATCTCAAGGGAATTGAATCTTAAAAAATTCCAACAGTTATCTTGGGGCTCTTAAAAGCCCTGATGTTGGGATTATTCCATTCCTAGCAGATCACAAAAGTGAGTCTTCGAGGCTCCTTTCCCTGTTGCATTTTTTACAGGTCTCTGCTTTTCTGCAACCAAAAGACATGATGGCTGATCAGTGTCTTTTTAAGAGAAACACAAAAAACAGATACATTCTGCCTCAGGCTGTACTAGATGTCCTTTATAATTGGTTGCCAGTTGAAATGTTCTCATCCTTGAAGAAAGTCCCCTAAGTGGTTATGACACTTTTTCAGGCAGGGAAGGCACTCCTTGGGGGTACCTTGAGGGTACTCAAAGCTTTTCAACATTTGGCTGAGAAGTGGTGTGTCACAGAAGTGTCTGATTAACGTAGATCTTCATTTTGAGGAACTGCTCCTTTTTCTGGTATGCTGGGGGACAGAGGAACTAATTTGCCCTCATGAAACTCCTGAACTCCTGCTGTTTCTTCTGCTTTCACAGCCTCTCCATGGAGGAGAGGATTAATCAGCTAATTGCTCCATGTAATCAGTATAGGAAGCCACATTTAGAATAGAATGCCCAGCTTAAATGGTTTAATTTTGGGCAGGGAGTAGGGGGAGAGGTACAGAATCCCCATTTCTCTTTGTCGGCATTACTGAATAATAATAATGACAAAGACAATAATTTCTCATCTGAATGATCACAACAGCAACCCTGAATGCTCTTCCCATCTCTAGTCTTGCCACTTTTAAAATCATCTTCCAAGATGTGACTGCAGTGATCTTTCTAGAATGTGCACTTAACTCTGATGATCCAATTCCTGAAGACTTTTAGTGGAACTCTATTTTCTTACAAAGCAAAATACATACCACTAACCAGGGTACTCAAAGCCTTTCATGGTCCAATCCTTGTCAAATTATCTAGCCACATCACTTTCCACTTTCCATATTTTTGTGCTTTCTGCAGTGTTTACTGATCTTTACATGAAGCTTATGTTCTCCCGTGTTTGCAAGGTCAGAGATGCTGGCCCTTTGGGTTTCCATGGCCCCGTTAGTGTCTTTCCCTTTCATAGTACTTACTATAATGTATTGTAATTTTATGTTTTATTGGCCATATCCTTTATTAGATGACAAACTTTTCTAGATAAATATAATCTCTTTATTTATAGTCACAACATGCCGTAGTCATTCAATAAAGTTGTTTACATAGATTAACTTCCCTCTACTCTTTTCCCATCAAATGCCTTTGCTTGAATACCTCAGTTCACTCACCTTTGTAAATACCTCATTCCACTCTTACTATTTTAGGTGTAGTCAAGAATACCATTGCAGATTGGGATCCCCAAGCAGAAGATACTGCAATGAAGATTCACGTGCTGAAATTTGGGGGGAGGTTTCTCAGGATCAGCACCTGCGGAGGAAGTGAAAGAAGCAGATTGGGAAAAGAGAGAAGTTGGGCTGTTGTATGGAGGCAACAAAGCCTTAGCTGACCCCATGGAAAGCTCTAAAGCTGGGGTAGTCCTTGAGGGTTGCCCAAGTTGGGGCAGAGAGGCTGAGTTTTTATATCCCTACATCAACCAAATGTTGGGTGCAGACTGACCCTGGAAAGGGTTATGACCTTGGCAAGGTTATAAGTTCTCTCTTCACCCAAGAGCAATTGGTGTAGAGGCCTGAGAACTGACAGCTGTTGATGGGTAACACTTGCAGCATTTGAGGTAGTAATCAGGAATTTCAGTCCTGAATAGGGATATGGACAGTGCAACCTTCTGTATCAGCTATAAATATGAACTCTGGAGTCAGAATGCCTGTGTTTAAATGTGAGCTCTACCATTTGCAAAGTGTTTCAGTTATCTATTGCTATGTTACAAGCCACCCTGAAACTTAATGGCTTAAGAAACAAGTCATTTATTTGGATCACAGATCTGCAATTTGGGTAGGGTTCAGTGGGGATAGCTTATTTTTCTGCACATGGGGTTAGCTGGGATGGCTCATCAAATGTTGAAAGAACCACCTCCAAGATGACTCACTCACATGGCTGTCAATTTCAACATGGACAACATGGCTTGAGTTTCCTTATGGCACGGTGGCTGGATTCCAAGGATGTATTCTCAAGACAGCTACGCAGAAGCTGTATCACCTTTTATGGTCTGGCCTCAGAAATCACAGAGCATCACATTTTGATAGAGAGGTGTTGCTATGGTTCCAGTATTCCCCCTGCCGCCAAACTCATGTTGAAATTTAATTGCCATTGTGACAGTATTAAAAGGTGGGAACTTTAACAGTAGTAATTAGGCCATGAGGGCTCTGCCCTCACGAATGGATTAACGCTGTTATCTTGGGAGTGGGTTTGTTATTGTAGGAGTGGGTTCCTTATAAGTTTCTGTTCATTATAAATTACCCAGTCTCAAGTATTTGATCATAGCAGCACAAAATGGACTAAGACAGGGTTCGATACTACTTTGTAAGAAGAGCATGTGAGATTGAATTTACTGTTACAACCATGTTTGAAAAATACAATCTTCCACAATTTCCCCTCTGGCCACTATAATTCATGCCAATTTTTATGCAAAATATACTCATACCCTTCTCCCAAGACTCCCAAGTCTCATCCTATTACAACATTGGGTACAGCCACTTGAGTGTCATTCCGAAGACCTATGACTAAAGAGTCAAGATGTCTGCTCCTCTCATACCCAACATATAATGGGGGACTTCATACAATAATCCCCATAGATATTTCCATTCAAAGACGGAGAAAATAAGAAACACACAACTGTTATGGCAACAACAGTTTTGAAATACAGCCAGATGCTTGCTGCTAGTTCTTTGATTAAGCCTCATTCTACTACCTGGGAATGGTTCTACACAGCTCTTGGTTCTGCCCCCTGACTTTTGGCTCCATACTCTAAATTTTGCAGCTGAATAATTTTCTCAGTCTACATCTTAGTCCAAAGCACTCTTTTAATTGTATGCAGTTTCCATCCCTTTTAGTCTGAATTGACAGTGCTTTTACCAGAACAATTCTCTCTCTCTCTCTTTTTTTGAGATGGAGTTTTGCTTGTATCGCCCAGGCTGGAGTGCAGTGGCACAATCCTGGGCTCACTTCAACCTCCACCTCCTGGGTTCAAGCAATTCTCCTGCCTCAGCCTCCCATGTAGCTGGGATTACAGGTGCCTGCCAACATGCTGGCTAATTTTTGTATTTTTAGTAGAGACAGGGTTTTGCCATGTTGGCCAGGCTGGTCTCGAACTCCTGACCTCAGATGATCCGTCCTCCTCAGCCTCCCAAAGTGCTAGGATTATAGGTGTGCACCACCATGCCCAGCTCAGAACAATTCCCTTAAAAACTCTTTGGATTTTCTATGAATCATTTTGACATGTACCCACTAGACAAAAGTCATCCACAGACCTATTTGAGGCAGGTATTTCTTTCCATTGGACCTCTGTGAGTGTCCTAAGGAACATCACCCTTATGATTCTCAGAAGCCTTATTGTTTAATGGAGAAGATCTGTGAGAGATGACACTCATACCCTCAGAAGTTATTTTATCTGAATACATCTCTGAGATACCACCTTAAATATTTCTTAGGTCTTAACAAGGGATTTAAAGCCACACCCTGTATTCAGTCCTCTTTGCCTTGAAACCATTTATAGATATGAAAATCTTGGAGAGGCTAGGGATGAGACACAGTTTTATTTCCAAATCCTGAAAATTCTGGCTGTTTTGTATGTAATGGTTTGTCCTTTAGCTCATCTCTCTCCTCTCACATTTTATCATAGGCAGCTAGAAGAAGCAAGGTGACTCTCCCAATATTCTTCTTGAAAGTCCCCTTGGTTAAATCATCAAATCTACTAGGTACATTTTATTTTGACCATGCTACCCCAGGTGACTGAATTACGAAATTTTCTGCCACGACATAATACAACATGGGGATCTTTTCCTGTAGCTTTGAATAACATTTTATTCACTTTTCTTTTGGATATAGTAGCTCCTTGAAGCTTTTTAGGCTTTTACTAAAATTCTCTTCAAGATCTTTTAGGATTCTGCCTACTGTACCAAAGCCAATGCCACATTTTTTGCATTTTTTTAAAGTGGCAACATCCAATTCCCATACAAAAAAAAATTAATTTGTCTCTTACTCCATAGCAGACCATCCCAAAACTTATGGCTTAAGGTAAAACCAACAATTTATTTGGTTAATTGATCTTCAACTTGGGCAAGGCTCAGCAGGGATGTTTCATCTCTGCTCTACTCAGTTGTGGTGGCTTATCTGGTGGCTGGAGGATTCACTTGCAAAATGGCTTATTCACAGAACTGGCAATTTGGGGTTGATTACCAGTTCCTCTCCATGTGAACTTCTTCATAGGGTGATATGGTTTGACTGTGTCCCCACCAAAATCTCATCTTGAATTGTAGTTCCCATAATTCCCACACGTTGTGGGAGGGACCCAGTGGGAGATAATTGAATCATGGGGTGGTTTCCCCCACACTGTTCTTGTGGTAGTGAATAAGTCTCACAAGATCTGATGGTTTTATAAGAGGAAACCCCTTTCACTTGGCTCTCATTGTCTCTTGCCTGCCTCCATATAAAATGTGCCTTTTGCCTTCTGCCATGATTGTGAGGCCTCCCCAGCTAAGTGAAACTGAATCCATTAAACCTCTTTTTCTTTATAAATTAACCAGTCTCAGGCATGTCTTTATCAGCAGCCTGAAAACAGACTAATATATAGGGTGAACTAGGTTTTCTCACAGCATGATGTCTAGGTTGCGAAGGTGAGAGTCCTAAGAGAACCAGCTATAAGCTGTATCACCTTTTATGACCTAGGTTCAAAAGTCATGTAGTACCACCTGTGCCATGGACATAAGTTTGCCCAGAGTCAAAAGGAGGAGACATAGACCCCAGCTCTTGGTGAGAAGAATGTCAAAGTCTTATTGTAAGAAGAGAATGGCCATATCTGAAACACATAAGCTAAATCAGGCATATTATTTAACCTTTGTGTACCTCAGTGTATTCTAAAAGTGTAGTATCTTGGAGAAGACACACTACTGCAGTTGTTTTGACTAGCACAGAGTGGAGGAAGCCTACCTTCTCCTTTTATCCTTTACATCAGAGTTCTGGTAGACTACAGCCAGGGCAAATATGGTCCATTGCCTGTTTGTGTCAATAAAATTTTATAAGAACACAGTCACATTCATTAATTTACATGTTGTCTATGGCTTCTTTCACATTATAACAGCAGAGTTGAGTAGTTGTGACAGAGACCATATGGCCTGAAAAGACTGAAATATTTACTATCTGTTCCTCTACAGAAAAAGTTTGCCAATTCCTGCTTTATATCCTTGTCAATCATAGAAAGTTAGAACTGGGAGGGGCCTTATAGATGACCTCTTTGAGTACACTCTATTCCATACTATGGATGACAATGCTCAGGCCCAAAGAGGAATAAGTGACTAGTTAGAAGTAATGACTTTTAGGCCAAGGCAGGAGGATTACCTGAGTTCAGGAGTTCGAGACCAGCCAACATGGTGAAATCCCGTCTTTACTAAAAATACAAAAATTGGCTGGATGTGGTGGCAGGCGCCTGTAGTCCCAGCTACTCAGTAGGCTGAAGCAGGAAAATCACTTGAACCTGGGACGTGGAAGTTGCAGTAAGTCTAGATTGTGCCATTGCACTCTAGCCTGGGAAACAAGAGCGAAACTCCGTCTCAAAAAAAAAAAAAAAAAAAGTATTGACTTTTTTTGTTTTAAACTGTTTACAGTGCAATTTGTTGTATGCTGCTAAACACTTTACAAATACTCTCTCCTTTCATCCATAGCAAACACAAGGTAAACCCTATTTTAATTCCCAATTCATGTCTGAGGAAAGTGAGAACTCAGTTGAGTAATGTGTCTAATTACATACGAGCAGAGCTGGAATTCTAACCCAGGTCTTGCTGAGTCCAGAGCCAGTGCTCTCAATCACAGTCTTTCTCAAAGTGTGCCCTGCAGTCCATTTGTCTCAGAACCACTCACATGAGACCCACTGTACCACACATATGCTATACTCAGGGCTCTCAACCCAAGCAGTACATTGGAATCACCTGAGGAGGTAGTTTAACTATACCGGTACTTGTTAGAAATATAGTCCTGCAGACTAAGAAAGCCTGTGATGGGTCCCTACGCATCCCTCTTTTTGGCAAATTCTCTTGGTGATTCTTTTCTCATTCAGTATTGAGAATCATTTTTCTCTACCCACTAGAACTGGGTTTTCCTAACTGCTACTTAGGAGTTTAGTAGATAGTATTGTTGTTCAACTGACATCTTTACATCAGTTCCCACTTACTCCATCTTACTATTGCATCTACAAAGATACCGTGAGAAAGGCTATCATGAAAGTTGAGCCAAACCTTAAGGTGGCTTTAATGGAATGACCAGGAGGAAGGCACATCTGTTCTCTCCTGGTCTGACTCTTTCTGTTGAGTACACATTCTCCTCTGAAGTAAAAGGAGCACAGAGAGTGGCAACCTAAATTCTAATTCTGAGAACAGGAGGGACTAGGAAAGAAAAAGAGAGAAAACCAGGGAGTGGGAAAAGTTGGCAGCTTCTGGGGACTGGAGAGCAGCTTCTGGCCCAGCAGAATGATTGTTGAGTTTTTCCCTTCACTTTTCTTTTGCTTTCAATATTCATGTATTTGCAGAAGATTTGAAAATGGAAAATAAATGCAAACAGCAGCCCTTTTGGCTCTAACCAGCCAAAGCCAGAGAAACTAACAATTTTTAAGTAATCATTACTCATATGAACTCATTTAAACCTCGGTACTTTGAAGGAGTGCAATAATTATATCTCCATTTTTCATATGGTTGTTTGGTTTTGTTTACAGAAGTTGTGATTTCTACATACATCACAGATGTTTGGTGAGTTGCCCAATAAGCAGGGCAGGAATTTAATCCTTATTCTTTGAGCACAGGAATGGCAAGAGAGAAGCTTCCTAATCAAGGCTCTTACATTTATCAATAATGTCAAAGCATTGTTATGACTTAGGCAGTGGCTTTTGAAAAATTATAGATTCTTTGTATATAAGAAGAGATATTCTCATTCTCATTTTGCTCATTTAACCTGTTGGCAAAATTTGACAATGTTTTGCAAAACTTGACAGTCTCTTGGATTTATAAAAATTTACTTTGTAATGCAGATGCTAGAAGAGGCCTCTAACTCCCCATCCACATGTTGCCCTTGGTGGATTAACCACCCTGGTTTGCTCAGGACTGAGGGGCTCATGGGACACAGGACTATCACTGCTAAAAGTGGGAAGGTCGTTGGTAAAATCAGGTGAGCTTGTAAGCCTATTGGTTGCCCCAACTTGTGTACAGAGCTCAGCTATTTCCTGAGTTCACAAAAAAAGATCTACTCACTAACATTTTATAATTGACATTTCTCATCTCTTTCCTCTTTCCCCTCCCTCCCTCTTTGAGGAACAAATACAATTCTTGTACAGAGGAGTTTGCCCCTCTTCCTGAAGCCATGGTACCACCCATTTCATGGCCCCAGGGCCTTAGCGTCTACTCCAAGTAAGCTTATCACAACATTTCTTGACACAGACACTGTGCTCTCCTGAAGAGGAATGCTGGCAGATAGTTTTATCTTGGCTTGTTGCTGCTTTTGTCTATATATCACCTTGTTCCAAATTGATATGTTTTGTGACAAGTCCGCCTAATCTGTGATAATCCTTCACTATTCATCCTATGAACCCCAATGTACTTAGTACAGAATGCCAAACAGAATGTCATATACATGACCAGCTGGGTGGCCTAAGACAATTCACTTGATTTCTCTGAGCTTGGATGCCTCACTTAAGAAAGGGAAGAGCAAAACAAAATGATTTTAAAGATTCCTTCCTACCCAGACATTCCTTTGTGTTATGCACTGAGTTGAATGCAACTGGGTCATGGGAATCTTTTCCAAGTAGCTTGGAAAGCTCACAACAATATCGTTTAAATATGCACTGATGCAGAACATGGAAATTGCAACAAAGTTGATCCTCAGACCTTTGCTAACAATTATACAACAATGGCCATTAGTGTCTCCCTCATTTTCAGAAGTCCCTGCTGTCTGCTCTGTTTTCCTGGGGCAGGGTGCTACTTATATAGTTGCTTTATGTGTTAAGTACTTAGAAACAAAGAGGTGCATTCTTTCTACCCCTAATTTTGAAAGTACTCTATACATATTGCAGAAATTTTGGAAAATGTAGAAAAGCACAGAGGATGACAAAAATCATCAATAATCTCTCCATGCAGATATTACCAATGTTAAACTTTTGGTGCATTTTGTAACCAAAAAAATGTACTATGCTCTTTTATAATTAGCTCTATTCACTTAGCAATAGATTATCCTTTCTTATTTTATGTGAGATTTCTAGTAGCTCAGTTGGATTCCATTTTATGAGTAGCCATCATTTATTTCATCAAGCCTCTCTGTTTGAATATTGGGGGTAACCATTCCTTCAGATTTTTTATAAACAAACATCTAAGACTGAACGTGGTGGCTCACACCTATAATCCCAGCAGTTTGGGGGGTTGAAGTGGGAGAATTGCTTGAGGCTGAGAGTTTGAGACCAGCCTGGGCAACATCCTCATCTTTACAAAAAAATTTTAAAAAACTTAGCTGAGCCTGGTGTTCACTTGTCTATAGTCCTAGCTACTTGGGAGACTGAGGTGAGATGACAGCTTGAACTCAGGAGTTCAAGGTTGCAGTGAGTTATGCTTGTACCTACACTCTGGCTTGGATAACAGAGCAAGACACAGCCTCAAAAACAAACAAACAAACAAACAAACAAAAACTACAGACATATAATGAATTACTTTTTTTTTTTTTTTATCAGATATCCTTATGTCTGACTACTTTCTTAACAGATATTCCTAGTGGTGAATTCTTAGGGTAGACATTACAGACATTTTTGTTTTAAAAAACTGTCCAAAAGTGTTGTCTCCCAGAAGTTTTCTCAGTGTACACTTCCCCTAACAGGACAGAATTGGGGGCTACTCCTTGCAGCTTTGCCAACAATTAGTTATGACCAAGGATTACGTTGGTCAAGTGCTTTCCGTAGGGGCAAAGTCTAAAGTGGCAGCCAAACTGCTATTGCTCTTTGATCTTGCCATGTTTATATAATATGTCTGGAAATAGAGCAGGAAAGCAAACAGTGACATTGATCATTTGGGGTTAGAGTTATCCAGTAAGTATTGAAACACCTAAATATATATCAGGGATTCTTAACCTAGTGTCTGTGAACCTTACTCCAGACTTTTATCCCACTTAATATAATAGTCTGCTCCAAGCTGAACAGGCCGATTTAAACCAGACGCCATGACTAGGCCACCAGGAAACTTAAGAATAATTGAAAGGTTTATAGGAAAAGGGGGAGTGAAGGAAAACTACCCATAGCGAGTGCACTTGTCATATGGATCAACTTATTTCATCATTAATACATGGTGCAGACATGTTTATACCCATTTTATCAGTGGAGAAACTGATAACTTTGAGAGTCTGGGACTTCCTGCATGGTCATGCAGCTAATTAAAAACACACCTGGGAGCCGAACCGTGATTGTTCTGACCCTAAACCAGTGCTGTTTCCATTATAACACCAGCACGTGTTTGCCTTCCTGGAAAGGAAAAATAAGGCTGGGAGTAAACACAGTGTAAAAAGAATATTAGATTAACAGCATAATACCTAGCCTGCAATAGAACTTGAATGTATTTTTGTGGAGGGAGTAAATGAATGATGAGTATTTACTTCTACTCCTTTGCTTAAAGTGTCCTAAGCAATAGAAAAAGAGTTGGTAAGGCTTTCTCCTCCACGGAGTTGTTCGGTTCAAGACTTCACCCTTTAATTATACCGTACTTTCTTCACTCCAAATTAGTCGAAAACAGCCTTACAATAGCTTTGTGTGCCTGGGTGGGAGAGGCAGTCTGGGAGATATGTTAGGGTGATATGAACTTTCTGATTTTAGTAGGTAGCATATTGGTGATTTCATGTGGTTCAGCTTAATAGTTCAAAATGCTGGTGTTTCTTTCCACTTTTAGTACTTACGAGGGAAAGAGAGCCACTTCCTCTTCCCTCTCAAGATCTTGTGGACACCACTTTCTCCTTCTAAACAGAAGGGGCAAGGCCAAGTTGCTTGTTCTTGATGTAACGGCACTTAACATAGCTCATCATCTGGGTGTTGGCTGCAGTGGGCAAAGGTGGTGGAATTGGCAATGGAAAAAGCTTTGATGGGAAGGTGTGGAGGTAGATCCAGAGAAGGACCACCTGTTCAGCAGGGAGCATGGCCCCAAGCACAGAGACTGAGATAAAGACCAGGACCCTGATTCCAGGAGTGGGAGGAGAAGGGCAGGGGGAGAAGCAGAGGAGAACAAGACAGAGTCTACATAGGACCTGAGAAATCACATGAATGTTTAGAACCAGGAATAAGCCACAGCCTCAGAAGTTAGGCCTCAGGTTCAAGGTAGAAGGAGGTGCAATCTTTATTTTGTTCTTTAAATGTGAACAGGAGAACACATTTTTCCACCTTGCACTGAGTCCAACAGAGCCCAGGCGTTGGGGCTGTTGCTGTTAATCCTCAGGGGAAGCTTCAGGCTTTACCCCTCAGTATATTCTCCAGGGATCTAGTTGCCTGGTCAGGACTGAAGCTGTACCAAGAGACATTCTTCTCTTTGCCAAATGTGTGGTGGTTCCAGAGCTCAGGCTGCAGGTTGGGGCATTCACGGGTTAAGATGGGCAGGTTGGGGTTTGTCTTTTCGCTTTCACGTCGTGTTTCTCCATGGAGTCCCTGTGAGCTGGAGAGAGTGACGCTGAGAGTGTGCTGTCGGGGGAGGGTTTCCCCAGACACCTGGGAGGTTGAGGCCATGACCCCAGTGTCCCTAAGCCTGCCAGCCTTTCCTGACACCTGGCTGCCGGGTGAACACTGGCATAAGTGGATGCGAACCTCAGGCCCGCCTAACTTTGCCCCATCACTTGACTGCAGTACTGAAGCCCCCAATTGCCTAAGGGGAATTAAATATGGAGCTGGAGACCTGAGCAAATCAGGGTTCTTTTAACCTTTTTTAGAGTCTGGGACCATGCCACGCCATAATGTATGCTATGGTCTGAATGTGTGTGTTCCCCTGAAACGTCAAATGTTGAAATCTAAGCCCCAAGGTGACAGTAAAAGGGGATGGGGCCTTTTGGGAAGTGATTAGACATAAGGGTAGAGCCCCCATGAATGGCATTAGTGCCCTTATAAAATAGGCTCAAGGGAGCTTCTTTCTCCCACCGTGTGGGAGCACAGAGAGAAGGCAACATCCATGAATCAGAAAACAAGATCTCATCAGATGCTAAATCTCCCAGGGTCTTGATACTGGACTTCTCAGTTTCCAGAACTCTGAGAAGTCTATTTCGGTTGTTTATAAGCCACGCTGTTTATAGTATTTTGTTATAGCAACCCAAATGGAATAAGGCAATGTGTCAAGAGGCTTAGCAGTGTACTGGGGTGAGGAGCAGGGACGGCGCAGACAGGCTGATGTGAGGCAATTCAGGCATCCTGCATTCACAGCTTTTAAATAGTTACCTTAGCCGGGCGCGGTGGCTCACGCCTGTAATCCCAGCACTCTGGGAGGCCGAGGTGGGTGGATCATGAGGTCAGGGGTTCGAGACCATCCTGGCTAACATGGTGAAACCCCGTCTCTACTAAAAATACAAAAAATTAGCCAGGCGCGGTGGCAGGCGCCTGTAATCCCAGCTACTCAGGAGGCTGAGGCAGGAGAATTGCTTGAACCCAGGAGGCGGAGGTTGCAGTGAGCCGAGATTGCACCATTGCACTCCAGCCTGGGCAAAAGAGTGAGACTCCATCTAAAATAAATAAATAAATATTTACCTTAATCCATTCACCCAATAGTTACTGAGCCTGTTTTCTCTACCATGCATTGTGTTAATTTTAGAGATCACAGCAGTGAATAAGACAAATAAATTGTCCGTCATTATGGAGCTTCTATTCTAATGGAGAAGGGATAAGCAAGGAAACAAGTAAGTAATCTCATTCTGTATGGTGATAATGTTATGAAGTAAATACCCAGGGTGATGGACTGGAGAGTAATGGGAAGAGGCCTGTTTTACATAGGGTTGTCCCAGGGCAATTGATTGAAGGTCCAACAGGTGAGGTTAAACCAGCTTTGGGAGGATCTGGGAAAAAGCAGGCCAGGAAGAGGAAAAGGCAGCTACCAGGGCCTGAGGTGGGAAGGGGCCGGTATGTTCTGGGGCCAGTGAAATGAAACAAGGCCAGAGTGGGAGGAGAGATGCTAAGAAATAAGCCTAGAAAGAAGAACACAAGGGAGGATGGGCAGGTACTTGGGGGCCCCATCTGGGAGTTTGAGTTTTATTCGTAACACAATGGAAGGACATTGGAGGGTTTTCAGTGGTAGACTGGCATGATAGGAATCATCTTTTAAAAATGTCACTCTGGCTGCTTTCTGGGAATTACAAATGGGCAATGGAGGATCCAGATAAGAGATTTCAAAGCCCTTTGGCAAACTCAGTGCCAGTCCTTGACTTCTTGTGAGATCTCCTTGAAAAAGCACTTGGCAAAGGGTCACTGCTTTTTACAAGTTCTAAAATTCGTGTTGAAATGAAATCATGGGGAGAATCTAATAAGAACTTTTTGGGCACTGTTTTATGAAGATCATAAAGGAGATTAGAAAAAAACATACATTTGGAGAAGTACCCCAAAAGTTTATGCATCTTTTAATTAATTAATGAATCATTCATTTATTCATTTTTTCTTTCTTTTATACAATAAATATTTATCATCTTTCTACTCTGTGCCAGGAACTGTGCTCTGTCCAGGGATTCAATGGGAGAATAAATGGATAGTATCTTCTGCCTTCTTGGGGCTTGTGGTCTACTCTAGGAAGTTTTCATAGCCTTTAAGAACTCAGCCATGTTGCAAGACAAGTTCCACAGACCTTCTGTACATCATATTACCTATAGTTAATAATATGGTATTGTGTACTTTAAAATACACAAAGAGGATAGCGCTCATGTTAAATTGTTTTAAACAAACAAAGAAACCAACTCAGAAAGTAACACAAGGTAATTTTTGGAGGTGATGGATATGTTTAGTACCTTGATTGTGGTGACAGGTACCGTGGTTTTACAGATATGTCCACATTCATCAAAATGTACACAATAAATATGTGTAATTATTTGTATATCTGTTGTACCTCAGTGAAGCATAAAAAGGGAAATTGAAAACAAAAAAGAACTGAGCCAAATGGAAGCACGAGGAAGAGTGGAGAGACGTCACATGGGAAGAGCCTCAGGTTCTCATAGGAGTGGGAGCTCGGTAAATATTGATTGACAAACAATTGATGTTGAACAAGTTGTTAACATCTCTGGACCTGTTCCTTGCTTTCAACAGAAGAGAAAAGCTGGGCAGAGGGCTGTAAACTCCGAGTAGCTGGCGTGTAAGTCTTCTTTCAGTGTTAAAAGTGGGATGCAGAAGTAGGATAGAAGGATAAGGGTGACACCAGCACAGCAATCTTAGCATCACTAAACATAGGATGACCTATGTGCGGACCTCCTAAATGGCACAATATGATGGATGTAGCACTCCCTGTGAAGTTTTCTTTACAGAAAATTGGACAATAGTTTGATATTGGTAAAGCTGCTAGAGCTACCTACCATTTACCGGAGATAATGAGGAAAGAGAAGCATGTTGAATGCATCACAGGTCACAACATGTAACCAGCCAACTCTAAGTGTAGACAGTTCTATAGGACAAATTATCTGTTTTTGTGTTTGTTTTTTTAAACGCAGAAAAGTGCCAGGTTTTGGGTGAGTTAGATTAAAGGAAACTTCAGAGACGTTTCAACCAAAAGCAATGATAAATCCCGTTTGGGTCCTCATTCCACAACTAGATGTAAAGTGACATTTTTGAGACAACCAAAGAAGAATGAACCCAAACTGCGTATGAGTTGACATTAAAGAGCTATTATTCATTTGTTAAGGACAATAATGGTTCTACGGTTTGGCTAAAGGAAAAGAAGTTCTCAGGTGTTTCATACTACAACATAAGTGAACCTTGATCACATCATGCTAAGTGAAATAAGTCAGACACAAAGGGACAAATATTGCATTGTATTATTCTACTTATAGGAAGTACCTAGAATAGTCAAATTCATAGAGACAAGAAGGTAGGAGGGTGGTTGCCAGGGGCCGGAGTCAGGGAGAAGTGGGGACTTAGTGTTTAATGGATTCAGAGTTTTAGCTTGGGAAGATGAAAAAAGCTCATGGTTGGATGGTGATGGTTGTACAACAATATGAATCTACTTAACGCATGTGAACTTACACTTAAAAATGTTTACAATGGTAAATTTTATGTGATGTTTATTCTACCATGATAAAAAAAGAGAGTTCTTAGGTATGAGAGAGAAATGCTGGAGTAATTCCAGGTGAGTGAATGATCTGATGCCTGGGATTTGCTTTAAAATAGTCTAGTAAAACAAAACAAACAAAAAGTCTGGAGGATAGAGGAGAAACAAGACCAGGAAAATGTGTATATTGTTGAGGCTGAGTGATGGATAATGAGGGCTAGTTATAGTATTCCTTTACTGATGATATGTTAAACACTTTATAATATGAAGTTTAAAATATCTCTGTCATGGTTTGGTATGTTAATTTTCTGAGATGCTTGCTCTTTTTAGAGGACTCAATTAAAAAAGCAAAACCAAGTCCTGCAAAGCCCTAGTAACATGAGCTGTCATGGTATGAAATTGAGTGTAAAAGAGGGCCCAAGCTCCAGGACGTGGTCATAGAGACTGCATTATAGTGAGCAACTGCCTCATATGTTATATAGGCACTCTGTGCTGCTGCCCTTGTCATACTGCTGGGCAGAATAAATAAAACTGTACGCATCAGTGGCCCTTCTTGCTGCCTACACCTTAGAACCATTGGGGAGCGTTTAAAAATACTAACGCTCAGGCCCCACCTCAAAACAATACCAATTGAGCTAGAATTTCTGAAGGAGGGCTCCAGAGAGCAGTAGTTTCATAGAGCTCCTTAGGTGATTCTAATATGCAGCCAAGGCCAAGCGCTACTAGTATATGAACTGCTTGGTACCTAGGAGGTACTCACAAAATGCTGATTGAAAAAGAACCTGGAACAAGTTGCCTAGTATGCTGTGTTTCAGCCATTTGACAAAAGTCTTTTACGGAAAATGATTTATATGCAACCTTTTCTCCCTTCCACCCAGGGGATCCGACTACCAGAGGCCAGAAACTTATTTCTGGAGTCTTTGCTGGAGCAGGCATTCTTATGCCCAAGAGAGTATTGTGGTGGCTGTTAGCAAGAGCCTGGAAAGATAAGAACAATTTCAAAAATGTTTTTGGGGCATCACAAAAACCCCATTGTAACACAACGCTAGTTGGAATAACATTAAAGAAAAGTGAATTGTGCCTGTTTATCAAAGGGAAAATGAAAGCCCCTTGGAAATGAGTTTTATTTCGAAGCTGAAGCCTTTAATCAAATTGACAATAAAAGATATGGTCCTTCTATGAACCGAGGAATGATAAGCAGCCATTTGCAATCTCAATACATAGCTTCTGGTATTTAACTCTATGTTTCATCCCTGGTGTATTGAGAATGAACCAATTTTCATGATGGTTAGAGAGAAATGGAGTCCTTACCCTGATTCAGTTAACTGAGTGTACAGTGGAAATAATTCCACATATCTTTCTTTCCTCACCTCTGTGCCTTGGAATTCAGAAAGAATATTCACAGGCAATCACTTTAAACAGACTGACAAAAGCACGTGCTCAAAACTTTCATTGCAAAGAACTTTTCCATATAGTAATAGACTTTAAACCTGAAGTGAAGCATATGTATGTTTGTGTGTGTCTGTGTGTGTGTGTGGGTGTGTGTGTGTTTGTTGTGGTGGGGGCTGTCTTTTTATTTCTCCAGAGCCAAACAGGGTGAGTAGTAGATGAATAGAATTGCCAGACTTAGCAAATAAAAATGCATAATTCCCAGTTAAATTTGAATTTTGGATAAATTTGCAAATATCACCTGAGACATACTTACACCAAAAAATATTCAGTTTTTATCTGAAACGCAAATTAAAGTGGGCAGCCTATATTTTATCTGGAAACTGTACAAGAAGAAAAGAGGGTCCTTCCTCTTACATATACAGAGTCCAAATATCTTACTCCAGCATGTCCAGGATGTCTTGGAGGTGCAGATCGTCAATAAATGTCCAAAAATACGGGCCAGGAGGGTGATATTCGCAGTCAGTATCAAGAAGTCAGTGTATCAGTTAGCAGATGCTTCATAGCATCACCTCAAAACTCTATGGCTTAAGATAATAATTTACTACTGCTAACACTTTTGTGGATTGATCGTGGTTTGTTCATGTAGGCTCGACTGGGGTTTATAACTATAGGTCTGTGATTAATTTGGGGTAGTTCAGCTTAAAGCAATGGTAGTTGGAGAGACTATGCTCCCTAAATCTCTCTTCTTCCTCCTGACAACAGTGGGATCATTGGTGCATGGTCCACTCACAGTGATAACAAAGGCACAAGTGTACACGTGGAAATATGCAAGGCCACTCAAGGCCAAAGCTCAGAACAAGTACGCTGCCATTTCTGCCTACATGCTATTGGCCAGAGCAAGTCACATGACCAGACCCAAAGTCAAAGGGTAGGGAAGTACCTTCCACCCACGAAGAGGCTATGGCAAGGGTGTGAATCAGGGCTAACAATTCAGCCTACCACAGGCAGGCACAGGGAAATTGAGGTTTAGGGAAGGGAATCAAGTCATTGGCATCTTTTGGAAGCAAAGAGGACCTAGACATGCAGGGAGGGGGAAACAGGAGGTCAGTTACTGGGGAGCTGGGCTACAAGATCAGAGGGGCTCCAATGCAAGACGTACTTGATTCTTAATTTGATGCCAATATTTCCATGTGCCTGGAAAAGTTCTCATGGACTGAGATGAGACAGAACATACAGGTAGGGATTTAATGGCCTTGGCAATGAAAGTTACAGGACAGGAGTATGGTTAGCAGTTCTCCTAAACTTTACTCCTTAACTCACATTGCACCCCTTGCCATCTCACCCTCCATTAATTACTCCTTTGACTGAAGAGACAAGACACCAAGGCCATGGTAAAAGACAACTCATTTGCAATCATTAGTGTTGTAGTCAAGACTTTTTCCATTCAAAGAGGAGAAATCCAACAAACCAGTCCAAGCTAAAAAGGGAAATGTTAACGTATAACTAAAAAGCCTATGGATATCAGCTTCAGGCAAGGCTGAATCCAGGTGCTCAAATGATGTCAATGGGGACCTGTGTTTCTCTGTTCCTGGGCTCTGTGCTGGCATCATTCTTAGGCAAGGTTCTGCTTCATGAGGCCACAATGGCCGCTGAAAGCTCCAGATGTACACTCTATCAACTTGGCAACTTAGGAAGAAAGATCACAACCCCCCCCACCACTCCCCCCGCCTTTTTTTTTCAATTCAGTGAAAATCCTGGAATTGAGTTTTGGGCTTAATGTGGGTCAAATGTCTACTTTAGGCTTAGTGTGGATCAAATGTCCAGGATACTGATTTGCCGTACCTGAGTGTGCGAAGCCGAATTGTGACATCTGATCACTCCCACCTAATCCACTCTGACTGAAAGCAGGGGAGGGGTGGGAAAATTAGGGAAGTGTAACCAAAGATGCTGTGCAGGCAGAAAAGCAACACATATCTCTATGGCTTCTCATTTTCCTTAGAGTAAAAGCAAAAGCTCCTTCAGTATCTGCTTTCCCCAATTGTCACTGTCCTATTACCTCCTACTCTCCCCAGCTTTATTTCTTTTCAGCTGTACTTGCCACCTTCCTCTCGCAGGCATTCAAGGAGCACCTATATTAAGCAGCCTGTGCCACCTATTTGGACACTTTCTCACTGATACCTCCCTAAACTATTTTAAATAGCAATCTGAGCCCTCATCACTTCTAATCACTTTTACCCTGATTTACTCTTGTCCTCCTTTTTTTTTAAATAGTATTTCTCATATCATGTTTATTGTTTACTCTGTCTCCACCTTCATTCCCATCCCCTTCTTTACTGCCTGTAGAATCCCAGCTTCACAAGGGCAGAGGTTCTTTGTATCATTCATGAATATATCTCAAGGGCCAAAAATCGTGTTGGCCACATAGTAGGTCCTCAGTAAGTATGTGTAGCATGAACCTACTACAGTTTCTGAGAGATGCTAAACATCAGGTCAATTTTAGAGAGAAGGGATTTGCTAGGGTTGCAATTCCACAACGATCCAAATCCCCAACTCCCCTGTGATGTACCCATGAGAGAAACATTAATGTTTCCTTCTGAACTTAGATAAGACCCACCAGGTAAGCCCTATGAATCAACGAACACTTCCTGAAATTAGGAAATTATGCTCTAGCCTTGCATACAAGATGGAACTTGGGATATCAGCCCAGGTGTGGTACAACTAGGGAATACCAGATGTCTTTCTCTGTGGCGGTGGTGGTGGTGGTGGAGTATGACTAAGAAGCTAGATAGCATCAAAGTGGAGGTGATGGACATTGAAAGAGAGATGGAGAAGTGTCTAAAACAAGATTAGGGCTGTGTATGGTGGCTCACGCCTGTAATCTCAACACTTTGAGAGGCTGAGGTGGATGGATTGCTTGAGCCCACGAGTTCAAGACAAGCCTGGGCAACATGGTGAAACCCTGTTTCTATTAAAACACAAAAAATTAGCTGGGCATGGTGTCACATGCCTGTAGTCTCAGCTACCTGGGAGGCTGAGGTGGGAGGATCATCTGAGTTCTGGAGGTCAAGGCTGCAGTGAGCCATTATCATGCCACCGTACTCCAGCCTGGGCCACAGAGTGAAAACCTGTCTCAAAAAAAAAAAAAAAAAAAAAAAAAAAAAAGTAAAGAAAAGAAAAGAAATTAAAACAAGAATAGATCTTCATATTTTATACCTTATCTTGGAAGGAAAGGCCTTAGTTACCTGGTCCAAAATTGAAGAGTGTTTTATGGGCTGATGGCACGTATATAATCATGAGGTATCTTAGTTTATTTTTATTGTGCACCAAAGGGTCGTAACTCTTCTTGCCAAACTAGTACACTTCTGAAAGTCACATGACTGATCATGGAATCCTCCAGGTGTGGGCATGGAGCTCTCATTTCATTTACCTAAGCCACAGCTTTTGCATCTTTCTGAGATGTGAATAGCATTCATTGGGTCCTCGAGAGATCCAATACCCACTGCCCAATTTCCATTGGTTTTATGAGGAATAGATGTTTTTCACTCCCTATTGTTAAGCTGCTGCTATTGAGAAATGATATGGAGATATGGAAAGTGTGCTGAGATTAGCAGTGAGTGGGACTGTGCACCACTTCCAAATACAGCATGCATTTGGAAGAGCTCATGCATTTGGAAGGCCCTGTTTGAAAGGTTATTTCTTAGGGGCTTTCCGAGAGAGCTGCACTTAAACAACAACAAAACAAATTAAACAGTTTGTGGTGAAAGCAGAGCAAAGGGTGGACCCCAAATTAACATGAGGGCCCATCTGCACTTGGGGGACTCCAGAACTCAGATCCTTGGGAATGCCTCTGTTTGCCAGTGACCTTATGTGTTTGTTTAACTGTCCAACTGAGGGTTCACCCTGACATTTAGGCAAAAAGTCAGAGCCTGTGGAATTACGGTGACAATTCAAACATGAGAAAGAAACAGCTGCCCAACAGGGCCACAAGAAATACTGCTATTCAGGAAAACTGCTTTTCAGGTTTTTTTTTTTTTGTCTTTCTTTTTTTCTTTCTCTCCTCACGAGATGTTGGTTACTGAGATCTCCTCCCCTGATTGTACTCCAGGTGTCTGTGGAGGAGGTGGCAACAGGCAGTTCCCGCCCTCTGGGAAGGAGCAAAGAAGTGGGGAAGGCAAGAAAGACACTGGAGAAAGGTACAGGATAATTTGTGTCGAGACTGGTGCCTTAAAAGGTGGTAGGAACAGATGGTTTAAAGGGAGGAACTGCTTCTTTGCACATGCAAAGAGAATTTCTGCAAAAATCTTCCAGAAACTTTTTGCAATTCTTATCCCCTTACAGCTGGACAGGGCAACTAAAAAGTGATGAGTAAGTGAGGAAGACTTCGCTTTTTGGTTGATCATTCTCTGCACTGTTTGGTTAACTTATCTTCCATATCTATTGTTTTTTAATTGAAGGTTTTTGAAAAGATCTATTTAATTACAACAAAATAAGTCACAGGCACTTCATTCACTCTACCTTTATTCTCTATGAGCCAGGGAAAAGGGCTTCACTTACCAGCTGTGTGGACTTGGGCAAATTATTTAACCTTCCTGTGGCCTATTACCTCATTTAAAAAATAGGGTTAATAATAGTGCCTGCATTTAGGGGTGGTTGGAGGACTCAGTGAGATAAGATACAAGGCTGGGTGCTGGTTATGACAAGCACTCAGTAATCTTAGCTATCACTATCACTAGTCTAGTTCAAATGCTGTCCGAACACAGAACTCAGCAGCATAGTCTAGTTTGTCCTAAAGACAGGCCCTAGTGGTCATGGCAAGTGACAGCAGCAGCTGCCTTGTGGACTGTTGTCTCTGGTCCCATGGCTGGGGCTCTGATGGACAAGGTTGCATGGTGCATAGATGGCTCCTAAGTGTTCAGATCATCAGAGGCAGGAAGGAACAGCTGTTTGGGATTGGAACCATGGGAACAGGCAGAAGGCAAGGTTAATGGGGTCACAGACACACCTGTCATTATCTTAGTAAAATAAATTGTCTGCCTAACAGCATGTCCTGATAGATCTGAGAAGAATAGAAAATTTGGAGCGGCCCAAGTGGTAAACAAGAAATGAAGTATGTATTCTATAATTTGGTTAAAATGTCATCTTCCCTGCCTTCTCCTTACTTTTCCACTGAATATGTCTGGGGCTGGAAGGGTCTTAGCCATATATAGAATCATAAAATAATTGAATATAAGGACAGAAAGGAACTATATAGATAAATTTGATCCAGTCCCGAATGTCAATAGTGCCAAGGTTGAAAATCCAGTCTAAGTTAATGACATCTTCCCCCTTATAATGGTTAGTTTAAAATTCCAGGCTTAAGCCAATTAGCACAAGGTATATCAAGTAACAGAGAAGATGATTTATACTAACTTATACAACTAGGACATTTATTTATCTCATATAGTAGGAAGTTCAATGGTAAGGCAGACTTCAGGTCTGGATGATCCAGTAACTCAACAATGCCATAAAGTTTAGTTTTTCTCTATTTCTCTACTCTGCCATTCTTGGTGTGTGAGCTGTGGTGTTAGGCTGTTTTCTAAGGTGTCTGTCAGCAGCAGGTGGGGTTGGTGTGCTTTCTTGTTTCTAACCCGTGTTGGGGAAGAGAGGAGAGAAGAGAGAGGAGAGAGGAGGGAGGAGGGAGGAGAGAGGAGGGAGGAGGGAGGAGGGAGGAGGGAGGAGGGAGGAGAAAGAGAGAAAGAGAAAGAGAGAGAGCACCTCTCTTCCAGCCATGTGATGAGGAGTCCATAATTTCAATCAGATTAAGGCAATTTAGGATATGTGTTCACCTCTAGACCAGTAGTAGTGGTCAGGTAAAGACCTTGATTGTCTTAAATAGTCGTCAGGTGAATATCTTGATTGGCTTAAGCCTGGAATTTTAAGTCAACCATTAGTAAGGGGGAACACATTAGCTTAGACCTGGATTTTCAACCTTGGCATTTTTCACATTTGGGGCTGGATAAACACCTGTTGTGGGGGATGTCCTGTGCCTTGCAAAATGTTCATCACCATTCCTCATCTCTGCCCACACACTGCCAAGAGTAAGGGGCCATGTGGATAGAGGAGCAGCTGGGAGGAGGACAGGGACCAGATGGGACAAGATCTTGTAGACCATGTTCGGGATTTCCGTTTTTATCTTAAAAGTACTGGGAAGGGACAAATGGACTTTAAATAAAGGATAGTTCTAGTTGAAGTCTGGAGAAAAAAATAGGAGCAGACCAGTAGGGGAAACAGAGGGCCCTGATATTGCAGTAGAGCAGGTGATAACTGAGTCTGTTCCAGCTATGGTGGTGGAAGTAGAAATGGAGAGAAATGGACATATTTGAGTGCTACTTGGAAGCTAAACCAGATAGAACCCAGTGCTGGAGTCAATATGGGAGATGAGGAAAGGAAGATATTAAGAATGAAGCATGGATTTCTGGTTTGTTAACTTTGAGAACACTGGAGAATGATCAGATTGTAGAAGGAAGATCATGTTCTGAATATATTGAGTTTGAGGCCTGTCTGAGATATTCAAGTAGAAATGTCAAATTGGCAGATGGAGATATCAGCATGGTCTTCATGAGATAATATTTGACTGGAGAAGGTAGTGAGCATGCTGAAAACTCACTTTAAGGGACTCTGATACTTAGCAGTTGCAGGTTGGATAAGGAGCCATGAATCTTGGAAGGAGAGGCCAGAGGAACATAATTAAGAGGGGTAGGAGGGGGTCCCAGGAGAGGGTTGTATTCCTTAAGCCATTGCAAGAGAGCATTTTGAAAGGGAAGGCTTGATCAGCAGTGTTATATGCTGTGGAGAGGAGATGGAGGGTGAGGACCAAAAGATCGTCCTTTGGATTTAGTGACATGGAGGCCATTGGTGACTCCAGCAAGAACCATTTGAGTGTTGAAGTCAGAAGCCAGGTTGGAGAGGCTGGATGAGTGCATGGGAGAAAACAAAGGACATAGAGTTGATTTCTTGTGGAGAGGTTTGTCTGTGGAGGAAAGAAAAGAGAGGAGGATAGCTGGAGGAGAAGTGAGGGTCAGGGAGAGTTTTTCTTTAGGAAGAGACACATGGCTATGTTTAAATGGTTTATGAGGGTGGGAGAAGAGGTTGGCAAATACAGGACAGAAGTGGAAATGAACAGTGTAAAGTTACTGAAAAAGCAGGAGGGAATGGAATCCAGGACAAAGGGCACTTCTATTGTAGCCAGAAAGGAGGAGAGAAGAAGCATGCATGTATGTGGATTTGAAGGGTTTGTGGCTGGAAGTTGCTAGCATTACTGCTTGAATTCTTCTATGGCGCCTGTCAGTAGGTAGCTCAGTGTCTGCACAAAAGGTGTGGGGAAGCTTCTCTTGTCAAATATATTTGGGATATGCTATGTTAAGTTTAAGCAGTTTTCTTTTCGTCACTGCAGGACTTTCCAAGGCCTTTAATACATAAGCATTCATTGTGAGAGTTTAAGAGGAGGGTAGATGAAACAGCATTTCCCACTGGACCATAGAGTTGTCTAAGTGCACAGCCTCTCATGGAATCAGTTTCGTGTTTCAGTGTTTCACTCTGGGAAACACTAAGCAGAATCCACACCTTTGTTTTATGGCAGAAGAACCTGAAACCCTGAGACGGGATAGGGTAGACAGTTGTTTGGTTGAATTAATAGCCATGGGGACACTTCTGCAGGGAGCACAGGGGCTCCCACAGGCCTTCACTTATGTGAGCACAGCCCTTTTACTCTTGTTTGTGCTGGTGACCCCAGCACTCTGCCTTAGCTGGAACCATATAGTTCTACTTTGAAATATGAAATTGCATGGAGAGGTAGCCATTACACCTTTGTGTGTTACCTGAAAGGATCTACGGCAAGACATAAATCTACCGGCTCTGAGTTCAGCCTGCCTGGAGTTCGTAACAGAACTAGCCGTGTGCCCTTGAGCATGTGACTTAATTTCTCTGTGTTTCAATTTTCTCATCTGTATGCAGGGAGTAGTCACGGCATCTCTACCACAAATAATTGTTGTGATGATTAAATAGAATAATAAGGCTGGACGCAGTGGCTCATGCCTATAATCCCAACACTTTGGGAGGCCGAGGCAGATAGATTACTTGAGGTCAGGAGTTTGAGACCAGCCTGGCTAACATAGTGGAACTCCATCTCTACTAAAAATACAAAAATTAGCCGGGCGTGGTGGTGCACACCTGCAGTCTCAGCTACTCAGGAGGCTGAAGCATGAGAATCCCTTGATCCTGGGAGGCCAAGGTTGCAGTGAGCTGAGATCATGCCACTGCACTCCAGCCTAGGTGACAGAGTGAGGCTCTGTGTGAAATAATAATAATAATAATAATAATAATAATAATAATAATAATAATAATAATAATAATAAATAGAATAATACTTATAAAGGGCTTAAGATAGTGTCTGACCTGAGTAAGTACCTAATAACTGTTAGCTATTACTGGGAACAGAGGGGCGGCTGGGTCACAACCTATAAACAGGGCAGCAGAGAAAGCCGGCAAAAGAAAAGAAAAATGAACAGATGTGTCAAGCAAGGTAGAAGAGAGTAATAAAAGAGTAATAGAGAAAGGCTTTTCTCAGAGCCTGGATCTGCCTTGGGATTTGTGAGACGGCCCTATGTCTTTATAACAAATTCCCCTATTAGCTTAAAGCTAGCTCAGTGACTTGCAAACAAATAGACACAGTGGCTAGAGTGGTTGAAGAGAATTTGAACCTGAGTGCCATGGCTTCTAGTGCAGGACTCTGATTGTTACCACACGTAGTTTGTTTAGGACTTAGATATAACTCATCAAGAAAAATCTTCTCCCAGAGAAAGAAAGCAGACCTTTGCAGCTGGCAACATATTGTGTCTGGGATTACATTTAGTGTCCCTGGTTCCAGGAGAGGCAGAATCTTCACCTTCCAGCTGTGCAGTCAGCAGCTGACTGAAGCTGTTGAAGGTGTTACAGAGATGCAAGGCACTGAAGGCTCTGAAGCTGTGTCAGCCCCCCTTCTCCCTTTAAAATGTTCAACTCAATGGTTTGTCTATGACATCATCTAGAAATTGATGCAATGGATAGTGTTTGCCTGTTGCTGAGTTTGGGTTTCCCATGAATGTCCATGACTCCAAAGTTCAGCTTGCTCACTTCATCCTGCCTGGAATACCTTACCCTTCTTTTTCTCCCTGTGGTGGGCCTACTCTTGTGAAGCTCAAACTTGAGTAGGCTGGAGATCGCCTGTTAAACTGCCACTTTCCTGGGCCCCACGCTGGATTCTGACTCAGTCACTCCGGGATGGGACCCAGGAGTCTGCATGTTTAACACATACCCCAGATGATTTTGATGTAGGTAGTTCAAGGTACCACTCTTTGAAAGCACTGCACACTCTTACCCAGATCTTTTGGAAAGAATTCCAGAATTGTGAAATATATGGAGTGGGATTTTTAAGAAAAATTTTGATGTTGAAAATCAAAGTTCTGTAGGGGCTATATATTTATTTATTTATTTATTTTTAACTTGTGCCTCAGTTTTCTGGTGTGTTTAATTGGGCCAGTAGTGGAGAGGCCTCTCTCTTGAGGTTGCTGCGTGGCTCAGATCAGCTAAATGCAAATGAAGGACAGTCTGTAAGTGGGAAGGCCCATGGCAATCATTATTTTGTGTTAAAATACAAGTCTCAGTGCTGGAAAGGATCTTAGTGGCTATGTAACCTAACACTTAAATTTTCAGCAAGAAAGGGCTGGAGCAGAAACCACATCTTACTTTCCACTGTATTCCCTGATCCAGCTCAGTGCTTCCTCCGTGGCAGCAAGCTTAATTTTTGTTGATAAGGACCCAATATTTTTAAGCTTTTGAATGCAAATGAGTCATCACCCAAGATGCCGATTGGCTGACACGAGTCCTATTTGGTCGGATACTAAATAACGAAGAGGAAAAAACTGGTTATTAATGCAAAGAGGCTAGGAAAAGGCAGTGAATAGCGGCCCAAAAATAGCCTCAATAATTATAAGTCTTACAAAGCCTGTTGCGACGTACTTTATGAGTCAAAAATGAAGTGTGTGTGACATGAAATGAATCATTCTGTGAATAAGAGAAGTAATCTTGCTTATTTAAATGTGTTTTGTCAGCAGTGATGCTCTCTCCTGAATAATGCGTGCCCTTAAACAAAAATGATGGATAGCTTTGTTGGTGTAACATGAGATGGATACAATTCTGCCAGTAAAAAAAAAAAAAAAAAAAAAAAATCATGGTAATTTAGTATTAAATGGACTCTGGCCTCACCTTAATTTAAAAAAAATTATGACACACTTAAGTAAGTTTTCATGTATCAACCCTTTGTATTTTGGGAATACATGGTTAGCCTCTTTCTTTCACATCAGAATTGATCGGTAGGAATAAGGAGACCATGTTTCTCCATGTATCTCTCTCCAGAGCAATCTGTCAGTATTATTATATGCCATTCTCATAAGCTGCTTATCTTATATAAAGCAAATTAGTCCTATTTTCATACTCTTATTATTGTAATTATTTCCAGTGTTTTTATTGGGATGGGGGAGATTGCATGCATTTCTTTGATGTATTGGTACCTTGTTCTTGTTTCCAGAACAAAATTGAGACAGATATATTAAGATTACTGTCTCTGCTGATTTGTTGTGATACATTGAAGGTTTTGGACTTCAACAAATAAATTCCTTCTTCCACTTCTGAGTTTGAAACAATTGAGAGACTCACACAGGAAGCAGGCCAAACGAGAGGTCCAAATTTCTTCTTGATGACTGAGAAACTGTTGAGAATGTGATTATCAACCATGGCTAAGAGGATTTGTTAAGATTTTCCTCAAGAATTAGATAGTTATGACTGTTAGTTGCGCCCTCCCATTCCATATCCTCTTTTTCCTTAGTAATAGAGTTCCCAGGCTTTGGTAGGGCACATGGTCCTTAAGGAAACAAACAAACAAACAAAAAACATATTTCCACTCTCCTTTGCAGATGGATAGCCATATGACTAAATCCTGGCCAATATGATTTAAGTGGTGTGTGTAACTACTTGAAAGTGCCCTGAAAGGGAAGTCCATCTTTATCTTCTTCCTTCTTCCTGCCAACTGGAAGGTGGATGTGATGGCTGGAACTCCTGGAAGCTATTCTGGAATTCTACCCACATGCTGACAATGGTAGAACAAGACAAGAGGCTCTGGGTTTTCTGATGGCCATGAAGTATCATAGTAGTTTCAAATGGCTTACCTCTGTATATCACTTATATTCAAAAGGTAAAATTTTCGATCTGACTTAAACCCTAGTTATTTGGGGTATTCTGTCATTTACAGATAAACTTAGTCTTAATACAGGCAGTTAAAGGTCTCTCTAGATCCAGATCCTGGAGATCCACATCCCGGCAGAGAGAAGGTAGAAATGTTTTTTTGTCAGCAGTGATGGACAGATCACAAAAGAAAACTACTCAAAAGCGGCTGAATCCTCAACATTATGTTCTTTCCTCCAAACACCAATCAGGTTAGTGATTGTTTACCCCAAGGAGAAAATGACTGGAGGTACCAAGAGAGGCCAGGAATATTAACTAATGGAGGACCCTCTATATGGAAACATGAGACTTGGAAAAAAGAGGTTCTCCTGAACCTGGGAAATATGAATGCACCAAAGATTGCAAAGGCTGAAAAATGGGATTGACAAAACACATTCCACCGACAGTAAAGTAGACCTTTGCCATTATGACCAGGGATTCATGTTGCTGGGCAGCGGGATAGGCAGGACTCATTTATGTAGGTTTTTAAATGCCAGATGGAAGAGTTGTGAGCTTATATTTTGGCAAAGAAGGAGGAGTCAGTTATTGTTATGTGACCCTTGACTAGGTACCATGCAAGGAATGTATCATGGATGTTGGCCCCACAAGGATAGTGGAGGGTGGCTGAAGCATTTCCCCAACAATCCACAGACAAAGTTTGAACACCTCAGCGTGCTGGGGCTCTGATGTGACTACCACCCATCAACCTATCAGACTCATCTCTTGGCATTCTCCTCCTTGATTTGAGGTTCTAGCGATACCAAGGGGCTTTCAGCATGCACATTCCCTCCCACCTCATACTTCTGGACCTTTCCACATGTTATTCTCTGCCTGGAACAGCCTCCCTACTTTCTTCAAGATTCAGCTAAGATTTTGCCTCTTCCAAGAAAACTTCAGTCAGTTTAGGCCAGGTTATGTTGCAGCAACTAACAGTTCCAGATTTAGTGGATTAAAACAACGCTTGTTTTTCATGTGTGTTTCACGTTAATTTCAAGCCAGCAAAAGTAACCTGATCATCACAGGAGTTCAGTCCTTCAGAATGACCAAGGCTTCATCTCAAACCATGCTCCATGGTGGCAGAGGCAGGGAAACAGGAACATGAGACGCCATGCACTGACTTCCAAAGCTTCTTCCCAGAGGTAACACATGCCACTCTGGTCACATTTGACTGTACAAAGAGTCACCGAGCTAAGTCTGCTCCCAGAGGGAGGTAAGTGTGATCATCCCTAGGGAGGAGAAGCAGCTAACACTGTCTACTGCAGCCCTCTAAACCTCACCTTTCTGTCTTTGGCTCCTGCAAAGCATATGTTCTGTACCCCCTTAATGTCCTGAGCACACTCCTGTTTTAACTTCTCCTCCTCTCCATCATTGCTTGCGATGTACAAGGCACTGCACTAAGCCTTCTTCATCCTTTCATTCAATCCTCACAGTAACTCTGTGGAGTTATTATGTATAATATTGTTATTAACACATTTAATTCTGACAACATTCTTCGGAGGAGAAGCTGTGATTATGCCCATTTTATAGTTGATGAAACCGAGTCACAGAGAGGTTAAGTGACTTGCCTAAGATCACAAGGCTAGTAAGTAGCACAGCCAAGATTTGAACCCAGGCAGTCTGTCTCCAGACAGGTCACCAAACTAGCCACCCTTTGTCCTAAGTGTTTTACATATATATTAACTCATTTGACTCCTGCAACAAGAATAGGTACTCTTCTTGCCATTTGACACATGAGAAGCTGAGGCACAGAGAGGTAAAGTAATCTGTCCAAGCTCCCTCAGAGGAAAGTGGGCTTTAATCCCAGGGAGTCAGGTTCCAGGGCCAGAGCTTTCAGCTACTGTGCCATTTTGTCACAGTGTTTGTTCATTTTTAATCTACCTGATATGGACCTCTCTACAAGGGACCAGATGGGTTTGCGTATGGATACAACAAGAACAACACACATTCAGATGAGAATAGCCACTCCATTCCATGGAATGAGCTCTTTATATTCAGTGGGTAATGTGTATATCTGTGGTTTTTGTGTAGCTCTCAAATACAGTATAATTCCAAGGTTGTGTTGAATCCCTCCTTGCTAGGAATTTGGGACGCTTTAGTTTCATATGGCCATAAAAATTGTCTCTGTTCTGGTTCTGATAACATGCTATTCTGTGTTCCATGATGGCCCACATCCCACATTGACCTATGTAGGTTCATTCATTCACTCACTCATTTGGTCATTAAAAATATATTAAACCCTACTAAGTACCAGGCACTAATGGAGTTACTGAAGATATAGAACTTCATCTCTCTCTTTCTCTCTTATCTGTCTATCTATCTATCTATCTATCTATCTATCTATCTATCTATCTATCAATCAATCAAACAAAACAGTGAAATACCTGCCCTTGTAGCATTTACAGTCTAATGAGGAGAATTAGATAATATACAAGTGAGTGGTAAGTGCTAGGAAGATAAATTAAGGAGGGAAGGGAAATAGGGAGTGCCTAGGGGAAAGGGGAGTTGCTTATTTAGACTGGGAAACTAGGGAAGACCTTGCTGAGACAGAGTCCAGGAAGAGGTGAGAGTGTAAGCCATGTACATATATGTGAAGAGTCTTCTAGATCCAAAAGAACAGCAAGTCCCTGAAATGGGAGCATGAGTAATGGGCTTGAGGAGCAGTACAGAGGCTGGTGAGGCTGGAGCAGAGCAAGTGAAGCAGAGAATACTGGGCAGAGGGGATGCTGGGGCAGTTGGAGGTACAAAGATAATCTAGGACTTTGTGGGCCTCTGTGTGGCCTTTGGATCTTATTTTGAGTGAGAAAGGGTGCCCCTGGGGGACACTGATCAGCAGAGTCACTATCCACACACTACATCCAAGCTGCCATGTGGAGAAAAGGAAAGCCAAATTCTCACCAAGAAGGGTGGTTTAAGAAATTATAGCGGCCAGGTGCGCTGGCTCACACCTGTAATCCCAGCACTTTGGGAGGCTGAGGTGGGTGGGTCACGAGGTCAGGAGATCGAGACCATCCTGGCTAACACAGTGAAACCCCGTCTCCACTAAAAATACAAAAAAATTAGCAGGTGTCTGTAGTCCCAGCTACTCGGGAGGCTGAGGCAGGAGAATGGCGTGAACCTGGGAGGTAGAGCTTGTAGTGAGCTGCGACTGCGCCACTGCACTCCACCTTGGGTGACAGAGTGAGACTCCATCTCAAAAAAAAAAAAAAAAAAAA
>NC_045443.1:100098929-100146413 GCF_002776525.5 Piliocolobus tephrosceles
ACCAAAAAAAAAAAAAAAAAAAAAAAAAAAAGAAAGAAAGAAAGAAATGATAGCACAGTGAACCATGGATGATGCCATTACAAAGATTGACATGAGCTTGCCAGTTGATTCGGAGGGGATTTCATGAGGAAATGTGGAGTGAGAAAGCCAAAATGCAGAAAAGGATGGATGGCATCCCATTTTTATAAGGGTTTGCACAGCTTTTAATTGTATACATTAAAGTTATGCTATATATGAAAAAGAATAAATTTTAATATAAATGTGGTATTAATCCCATGGTACAAGCATTACTCTTTACTTTTATATGTGAAAACTGAGGCTTAGTGAGTTCAGTGGCTGCTCAGGCTACACTCCACACAGCAACTGCACAGGAAGAGCTGAGTTCCCAGATATCTTTACTCTACAGCCTTCATTTCTTTACGTTCCCCACATTATTTATTCCTGCACCTATTTCCTTCCTCCTGAAGGGGGAGTAACTTTTCTTAGCAAAAATAGAAAAGAGCAATCACTTATAAGATTTTTTTCCATCAGGATATAAATTTCCTAAAACTTCTGAACTCTGGAAAGCACTTTAGTTCTTAACTCAGACCCACAGGGGCTGTGGCCTTCATGAAAGGGAGTATTTACAAGAATATTATTAGTAAGATGACCTCTCCACAACACCATGGCAGATAAAAGTAGAGTGAGCTGGAAATTCTTCACACTGGAAGAGACAAGTTGTCCATTTGGAAGGAAAATCAAAGAAAAGAAAGCCCTATTATGAAACAAACAAACAAACAAACAACAGAAAATAACAAGTGTTGGCAAGGATGTGGAAGAATTAGAACCTTTGTGCACTGCTGGTGGGATGTAAAAAGATGCAACCACTGTGGAAAACACTATGGCACTTCCCCAAAAAATTTAGCATAGAATTACCATATGATCCAATAATTCCATTTCTTGGCATATAACCCAAAAGAATTGACAGCCAGTGTCCTGAAGACATATTTGTACATCCATGTTCACAGCAGCATTATTCACAATAGCCAAAAGGTAGAAACAACCCTAGTGTCCACTGATGGATGAATTAATAAACAAAATGTGATATATAAATAGATCATATATATCATATATATGTATAGATATATCATATATGATATATATAAAAATGTGATATATATCACATTATATGATCTATTTATATATCACATTTTGTTTATTAATTCATCTGTCAATGGACACTCAGGTTATACACACACACACACACACACACACACACACACACACACACACAATGGAATATTACCCAGTCTTAAAAGGGAAGGAAATTCTAATACATGTTACACCATGGATAAACCTTGAAGACATTAAACTGAGTGAAGTAAGCCAGACACACAAAAGGATGAATATTGTATGATCCACTTGTATGGGTTACCTATAGTATTCAAATTCATAGAGACAGGAAGCAGAATGGTGGTTGTCAGGCTGGGGTGAGGGAACCAATGGGAGTCAGTGTTTAATGGATAGGGAGTTTCAGTTTGGGAAGATGAAAAAGTTCTGGAGATGGATGGTGGTGATGGCTGTACAACGATGTGAATGTACTTAATGCCAACGAACTGTATACTTAAAAATGGTTAAAATAGTAAATTTTATATCATGAATATTTTACCACAATTTAAAAGAAGAGAAAAGAAAAAGAAAGACAGACACTCCCTGTGTGATTAAAAATCCAGCATTCACAGTGGCCGGCTTCCCATGAAGATTTTATCAAGGAGAACTCACCGGAGCCTATGGCTGCCCACCCCTTCTTGGAATCCTTTGGAAAATAGGACCCATGCTTTGTGCTCCACGTTTCATGGCTTCAATTAGCTCTCAGTGACCCTGGAGGTGGTGCGGCCAGCCAGTCAACTCTCCGGGATGTGTTCTTTTTCCCGTGCATGATCTCAGAACCTGATTAAGTGCATCCAGATTGAGGCGCCTAGGGGAGGAGGGATGATGGTGACCATCAATCACAGAGACAGGCAATGGAGACAGCCTCGGTGGGCTGCCTCACCTTCAGAGAGAACCTGGAGGAGTTGTGGAAAATGCGAGAAGCGTGCTCTGGCAGGGAGAAGGGGTGTGGAACTCTGATGAGAGCAGAGGCAATAATGCTATTGGAATTTCTGAAGGTTATTCAAGACTCCACATCAGTGCCGGTTATATTTAACCTTCTTTTTAACTTTCTGTCTTCCTTCAGCTATCTTAGAGAGACATTTCTCCCCAAGGAGGACAGAAATTCATTTCACTTGGTTGGAAGCAGCAGGGTGTCACAAAAGCACCCTAGTGTGGCTGTCTGCCAGTGAGATTTGAGACAGCAGTCTCCAGTTAGGGGAAGGATCTATCAGTGTCCCTCCTTGTTTCCCATTTCAAGTGTTTTGTTAGATACAAGGACACTGTGTGTCTCATCCCCTTTGCTCCTTAACAAGCCCCTTACACCATGTACCTAGAAAGGAGAGGATGTTCTGCGTTACTTATGTGTGAGCCCTGGAATACACCTATCAGTGCAGACTGTACTTTCCAAACCGGGGATCGATCACCTGGCCAGGCATACATGCCTCCGTGGAAAACCTGGCCCTGGTCAGGGCAGTCAATGGAGAAGTTTGTGCTCAAAATCTGGGATGTTTCAGCTGATGGAAGGAGGAAGGAGTAGCAGCAAATTCGGGATTTAGCTCTGTGACCCCTGGGGAATGGGTGGCTGGAAAGAAGCTACTGATTAACTTGTGGGGACAGACTTACCTGTAGGTGGGAAAGAAGTGCTTCTCAGAGTAGTCAAGCCCTTACAGCTCCAGTTCTTCTGTTCCTTGACTGTGAACTCTCTCCCCAGCCTTACCTTCCCTGGACCGTAAGTATAAAATGTAGGGCTTCTTTTCTTCCTTCTGACTTTCCTCCCCAGTATTCCTGACCTGCAAACATGAAGCGGAGGTATGAGGCTGCTCTTCCTTGAGGTCCCCCCCATTGTCTCTGTCATGTTACTATTATCTCTGTCTCTTAAAAATTATATATATATATAGAGAGAGAGATCAAATCCTTAGCTGTGAATCAGACTGCCTGGGTTCAAATCCCACATCCTAGGCCTGAGGGTGGGATAACTCTCTAGAGGATGTTGGCGGGGGGAGCTTGAGTGTACCCGGGAGGCCCCTCGCCCTGCTGGATAGAGGTGGGCCCACCTTATGCTCCATTTTCTGGGAACCAGTTGAAGTCCAACTGCCGTTGCTTTCCCTGGTTGGCTTAGTTAATTCATCCCACATGTTTCCTCTGCTGACTGGTGAAAGAAAACTCCAGTGTCAGGTTGCGCCTGAGATCAAGTCAGAGCGGCTTCCCCCTGACATCTCTGTGATCCTGGGCAGATGTGCTCCCAGGGCAGGGCAGCATGACCACCGGCCACAGAAAGTCTGTGTGTGTGTCAGGGTGAAGCGCGGCCTGGGGTGACAGGCCTGGCAAGGGCGGGCAGAGGAGCAAGCACTCCTTGAAGGGCACTCCAGGCACTAAGCCTTCCAGCGTTTGAGGCTGGAGCAGCCCCATTGTCAGCTACCTGTGTGAGCGCAGACCTTCCCTCCAGGTGCTGCCTCTCCACTACAAAGGCGGGCTGTGTGATAAGACCTGTCAAGTGCAGCTTTGCACGCTCTCTGCTGTGTTCACACCATCTTGCAAAGTGGGTAATATCCTCACTTTCGTTTCCCCAGTGAGGAAACTGGGATTCAGAGAAGTCAGGTAGCTTGCTTAAAGTCACCGGCAAGGAAGTGGCTGAGTCTGAACTTGAACTCCCTCGTGGTGCCGCCAGTGCACTTTCCTCCTCCTGAGATGTGGGTTGATTCTGCGGCTCCTGAGTAGGATGCCGGAGGTGAGGGCCGCGTGATGTAGGGAGGGCACCTTGAGCTGGTTCTAATGCCTGCTCTTAGGTAATCCCTTTCTCATCTGGAAAACAAAGGGCTTGGGGGCCCCTTTAAAAACTCTCTGCTACTCTGATCCCTTTTATTTATTTATTTTCCTTGATTACTTTCTCTCCAGTGTAAAGCCATATCTGTTTTGTGTTTCCTTAGGAGATTTCAATTCTCCGAGGGCATTTGTCTCCCTCCCAGCACCAGGCCTAGGCAGGGCTGCCCTTATGACAAGGTGAACAAATGTAGTAGAGCTGAAGGACCCAGGATGACAGTGTAGGATCTTTTCCCAGGCTCTCGCCTTTGCCTGGCATATCAGTACTTAACTGACCATGTACCAAGCACCAAACTTCCATGTAACCTTCAAAGTGATGTCACCATCACTACGAAGCCTTCTTTACCATAACCCTGTGTGCTAGCCATACCTAAGTAAAATTCATATGGCTGCTACTGTAAATCATACCTCCTTTCATAGCTGGGATGTTTCTGGCTTAGTGCTTGTTTACACATCTGTCTTTTCTACAGGCATTGGGTTTCCTGAGTGCAGGAGAATATGTCTTTATCACTTTTGGTTTAATAGTGCCTAGTACCTGTTATACAACAGAAACTCTACCAAGATTTGTGGGAGTAAGGAAGGAAGGAAAGAACAAAGAAAGCAATCCAATCTATTTGACTCTTTTCTGTAGTTACAAATTTATAGGAAGTCTGCAAAGTGCATGAGTCAGTCCACAGAACTTCTCCACTGTGTGATTGGGTTTTGCTTGGGTCATCAATCTGCCATTTCCTGACTCTTCCATCACACATACACACACACACGCACACACACAGAGCCACATCGTCATCTTTGAGCAATGCAGTCAATTTTAATAGGCTTTATTTCCTTTCTCTTTAAAACCTAGAGAAATAGAACAAAGTTCCCTTTAATTTTCTTTCACAAAACTCATGGGTAACATTTTAATTATTCAAGTTCATTTATATGTCTATAACCACCTCTTCTCTCTTTGTTTCCTCTGGAAAGCTTTCCTTTTCATGCACACACACATACACGCAGATGTGTATGTGTATAACATCAAACAATAATACATTTTTCAAAGCTACTTTTTTTCAACTTTTGGATTCAGAGAGGACATGTACAGGTTGGTTACATGGGTATATTGTGTGATGCTGAGGTTTGGGGTACAGATGATCCCATCACCCAGATAATGAGCATAGTACCCAATAAGTAGCTTTTCCATCCATGCTCTTCTCCCCCTCTAGTAATCCCAGTGTCCATTGTTCTCATCTTTACATCCATATATAATCAATGTTTAGCTCCCATTTATAAGTGAGAACACCTGGTATTTGGTTTTCTGTTCTTCTGTTAATTCGCTTAGGATAATGGCCTCCAGCTGCATCCATGTTGCTGCAAAGGATATGACTTTGTGCTTTTTAATGGCTTCATAGTATTCCATGATGTATATGTACCACATTTTCGTTGTCCAATCCACCATTGATGAGCACCTAGGTTGATCCCATGTTTTTGCTTTTGCGAATAGTGCTGTGATTAACATACAAGTGCATGTGTCTTTTTGGTAGAATGATTTATTTTCCTTTGTGTATATACCCAGTAATAGAATTGCTGGGTTGAATGCATCTTTGAAACCTATTCTTTTACTTGTTTTTCTAAAAATAGAAGCTGTGTCAAAATTACAAAAGAAATAAAATTCATGGATTTAGAAAGTGTTAGCTGTAGGCATAAGTGGTCCTTCCTATAGGTCAGGTCTACACACTTAGGCTCCTCAAATGTTTATAGCAATTCTCATGTCGTCATGTGAATCTGTCTCCCCCGAACTAGGTAGAGAACATTGCTTAGTCCAAAATCACACATATTCAACAGTTATTTGACAAATATATATTGAACATCTATTATGTTCTGGGCATTAATTTTAAGTTCTACTGCTGTGATAAGACAGACATGATCACTGGCTGCATGAAATTTTCATTATGTAGAGGGAGAAAAGAGCAAGAAAAATAAGCAAAGAAACAAATATATACAATAATTAGAAAAGGTAGTCTGGGTGTGGTGGCTCACACCTATAATTCCAGCACTTTAGAAAGCTAAGGTGGAAGGATCGCCTGAGCCCAAGAGTTCAAGACCAGCCTGGGCAACATAGTGAGACTCCATCTTAATTTTTTTTTAAAGCTGGGCATGGTGGCATGTTCCTGCAGTTCCAACTACTGAGGAGGCTGAGGTAGGAGGATTGTGTGAGTCTGGGAGGTCGAAACTGCAGTGAGCTATGGTTGAACAGACCACAGCCTGGGCAACAGAGTCCATGGAGACCCTGTCTCAAATAAAAAAGAAAAAGAAAAGAAAATGTGGTAAGTCCTGTTGAGGAAATAACTTGGGAGGCAAGACAGAAAATCACTGACGTGGGCGATCTGTCTCAGTTAAAGTAGACAGGGAAGGCTGCTCTGATCTGAGACAAGAGGATGAAGAACAAAAAGAAGAGGGTTTAACAGCAGGAACAGCAGGTATACAGGGCCTAGGGTATAAAAGGTTTTGATGTGTTTTACAACCTGGCAGAACACCAGTCAGGCTGTAACCAAATGAGCAAACCTGAGGAGGTATAAAGTGAGGTGGGAGAAAGAGACGGGCCAGATCACGATCTTGTGGGCCTTGTGGGACAGGTCACAGTGTTCAGGAAACTGAATTTCATTCAAACTTCAGTGAAAGGCCACTGAGGATTCTAAGCCAAGGAGTGACATGGCCCACTTTATAGGTTAAGAAAGTCTATTACAAGTGGCCCATAGAGGGGTGATCATTGCAGGAGAAGGCTGATTGGAAGGGTGGCATTTGTCTAGGCGAGAAGTGATGGCCTGGACTAGAACAGTGGCTTACAGAGAAGAAGAGAATCGGATGCATTTGGATATATTTGGGAGGCAAAAAGAATAGGACTTGCTTATGGTTCAGATGAAGTGGCAAGAATGAAGCAAGAATAAAAAATGCTGCCTGGGTTTCTGGCTCCTGTGAACTGTGAGGACATTCACTGCGAAGGTACCATGCTGAGGGATGAATTAATAGGTTAGGTGCAGATGCCGGGAGTCATCTCTTCTGCAGCTTTCTAAACACCTCTGCTCGGTGCAATCAGAGCTGGTGCACCAAAGTCAACAGATATGTCCAGCATTTGGAAAATCCCAATGTTAATGTTGATTGGGATTTCTCAGTTGGTCTTTAGGGCATGATGCATGTGATAGAGGCAAGAAAAAAATAAAAATAGTCTGGAACTGAGTCTTTGAGCAACTACTATGTGCCTTGTGTGGTACTAAGTGCTGAGGTGGAGAGGAAGGTTCAAAAATTTTATTAATGAAGGTATGTCAGGTGTCTATGGAGCTTTGGGAGTGGAAAGTACTTTCTGCCAGCAAGTGACTGAGGACTCCACAGAGATAGTGACATTTAAATTGAGGCTTGAAATTTGGGTAGAGTTTTCCCAAGTAAAGCAGAGGGAATTCAATTTTCAGCAGCAGCAGGGGCAGAATATAGCAAGTCAGGGGTGTGTGCAAGGATTTATCGTGTTCATGGAGGGAGAGTTGTAGTTCAATACGGCTAGGGGGTAGAGTGTGGTGGGGAGAGGGCACATGTGAGGATGGCACAGCCTGTGTGACCTGCTAAGGGGTCAAATCTGTACCTTTTGTGGGATGGGAATCAATAAAGGCCTTAACAGGGAATATGCCACAGTCAGATTTGTATATTAGAAAGACAGCTCTGGCTGGGGATGGAGAATGGATTGGAGGGGGAAGTCAGGATAGAAGTTAGGGGGTCTAGTTAGGAGGCTAGAACAATAATTCAGAGGAAAGTTAACAAGAACCTAGAAACACTAATGATAATAATTACAGCTCACAGCTCCATGGTACATCCTCTGTTCTGGATGTATTATATACACTGATAAATTCAGTCCTCAAAACACTCCTACAAGGTCAGTTCTATTTACTACTTATTTACAGATTAGAAAACTGTGCTGTAGAGAAGTAAAATAATTTGGCAAGGTCACACTCCACTTAGAAAGTGGTAGAGCAGGGATTTGAACTCAGACAGTCTGATTCACAGCTAAGTTATGAAGAGTGACCCAAGAGAGGAGATGATGATAAGCTGCAGGGAGAACCAACCCTATTTGTTGACTCAATATAGAGGTAGGTGGGTGATGGTAAAGGAGAGAGAAGAATCAGAGAGACCCTGAAGGCTGTGATTTGGGCGCTGTGGTAGGTGGGGCTGGAGACAGCATCATTTCTTCTTTTGTCTGTACTGCATACAGAGCAGCAACTTGGAAGTGTCTGCCCTGCCACTTGTGTGGCATTAAGAGAACCCCTGTAATCCTGTTTTTTCAGTTTGATCTGGGCAGATGGGAGTTTGCTAGCCAGGGTTGGCATGCATATGAGTAACGTGAAGACTTCACTAGAATGTCACAGGGATTATGATCCTGCCCTTCTGACCTCCCAGGGATACTGTGAGCAACAAATGAGATAATGAGAGGCAGCCCGGCAGAGTGGGAAGCCAGAGGCTTGAGCTCAAGTGCCCTTCCTGTTTCTGAACCCTTGTAGGAATTCAGCTAATGTCACTGAACCTCAGTTTCCCCACTGGTGAAATAAAAGTCATTCCTCTCCTGATGACCACAGAGGGCTGCTGTGAAAGGAGTTCAGGATGTCATTGGGTGGATGCACTTTGGAAATGATTGGATACTTCACAAGCAAACACGGGAGTGGTTACTGTGCTCATAACTACGTGCCAGTGGAAAAATGAGCTGTACTGGGAGTGCATGACATCTAGACAAATCATTTTCATTGGTAAACCTATCTATAATTATCAAACAAAAGCATTATATTGACCTACATTTTCAAATAATGCTCTGGAATCAGTGAACTTTAAAAGAATTTTGTTTTTTATTGATATGTAATAGATACACATATTTTCAGGGTACGTATGATAATTTAATATGTTCATATAATTTGTAAAGATCAAATCAGTGTAATTGGGCTATCCGTCACCTTAAATATTTATCTTTTCTTTATGCTACAAACATTCAAATTATTCTCTTCTAGCTGTTTTGAAATATACAATAGATTATCATAAACTATAGTCACCCTACTGACTTATGAAACATCAGGTCTTATTTCTTCTATAAAACATCATTGAACTTTTTACATCTTTGAAGAGACAGGATGTATTAAATGTCTTTAATGTAGTGAATTCATAAAGTATCCTTAATCTACTAAATCTCTTTGTGGTATCCCCAGCCAGAAATCCATTGATTTCACAAGTAATTTTTAACTATTGGTGGGGACACAGAAATGAGTAATTCAGAAACACTCCCAAGCTTAATGAGGTTGCATTTTAGTGAGAGAAGCGAGGCAAGAAATGAATAAATAATCAAATATATAAGGTATCTAATTTCAGATTATGTTAAGTACTATGAAGGAAATAGGATGATGAGAAAAGAGCAGCAGCTACTTTACATGGGTGGCCAGAGCAAGAAACTGGAAGCTACGAAGAGAAGCTACACTCAGTAAGAAAACATTCTGGGCATAGAGATGACTCGTGCCAAGACCCTTTGCTAGGAACCAAAGTGCCCTATTCAAGAAACAAGAAGGCTAATATCTCTGTAGTGCTGTGAGTGAGAGGAGCAGTGACAATAAATGAGTCTTAATGGGGCAGGGGCCAGATCATTTAGGATGTGGTAGAGTTTGATTTATTCTAGGTGCAATAGGAAAGTCATTGGAGGGTTTGAAGCAGGACAGCATCATATGAGTGAAGCTTCTTAAAGCCTCCTTCTGCTACTGGATGGAGACAGGACAGAATGGGGCAAGAGTGAGCAGGGCAGGGCCACTTATGAGATGATCATCTGGGACAAAGGAGACAAGGGTAGAGAGAAGTTTGAAATATGTCTGGGGATAGAGCCAAAAGGACTTGCTGATGGATTAGATGTGGGTAATGAGTGAGGGACTGAGAATGGCTCCTGGATTTTGACCATATGAAAGGAAACTCTTGGATCAACTGTACACTCCAGATTCTCATAGGTCTGTGCTCTCTTATGAGACCAAAATCAACAGGGACCTTGTATTTGTCCACACTCAGGATAGTTCTGTCATCAAAGGAAGCAAGATCTGCTCAGACCAAGAGTTTTTAAAACATTACAAGCTAGAGATGGACCAAAGAAGTAAGAAAAGTTAAGGAGTAGAAGTAGGAAGAATGTTCTTATTTCTTTCCCACTTGTCTTTTCATTGAGACTACTTAATGCTCTAGTAATTCCTGTTCCTGTTAAAACCAGAAGTTTAAAAAAGCCCTAGAACATTGATTCTTATATCCATTTAAATACTGGCTGTTACTTCTCTTCCCATGTCTTTTCTAAGGCTGTCCAGCTATGCTGGACCATGGAGGAATCGCGAATGGAAGGAGGGTGAAGAGCCACTTATGGAGATGGGAGAGAAGTCAGGATTTACATTCAAGACTTGGCTTCATTGGCCCCTCTTCCAGTCTCATCTCTTGGGGTTGAAGTCCCCTCTATATCCACCATGTGTAACTGACTTGAAAGGCAGAAGTGTGCCTAGAAGAAAAGCTTCTATAAGAAGATCCCAGCATTTCATCTCGACAGTCTTCAGCTCTGCCCCAAGTTAACCCTGAAACAAGAAATCAGACTTAGGGGAGCATTTATTTCAAGGTTTCATAATCTCATGACAGCAGCTGGTGGTACAAAGTGTGGAGTCTACTGGATCTGATTATATACCAGATGGTTCTGTTTTCAAATTTACTCCAAATGTTCAGATGCTTTTTCACTAAATTCATATTTCCCATCTGATGTTACCCCCTGGGGCTGAACTTTAATCTGGGTTGTAGTTTGTAAGGTTTTTGTTACTCTTTTTGATCTTCCAATAGAAAGAGAATTCCCAAACACCACCATGCATCCACAGGGTCTGAACAATGACTATACATGAATGAATACAGCAGGATTGTTCTCTGAGGCAGGTCTTGCCTCCATCATACCTCCTGCCAGAAGTGGACTCAGATATGCCCTATTTGGAGAAGCCTCGAAACCCAGCTCCAATGACCTTGAGATCTGAACAACGTGTTCCTTTCCCCAGGCAGCATATGTTAGCACATCAAAATTCTTAGTAGCAAATTAAAACTTCTTTAGTGGAGAATAAAGGCACTAAGTAACTGTGTTACTGGCCTATTATGTGTCTCTAATTGTGTCACCGCGCTCCTCAGTAGAGTTTTTCGTTCATTATTTCCAGGTCCTTTTCCCACTGCTGAGCAGTAATGGTCTTCCTATTCTTCGTCTGCACTCCAGCTGCCTACAGCTGTCAGCCACCCACTCCAGCCTTGCCTTTCTAGTGTTTTCCTCTTGCTGCCAGCATTACGAAATTTAACTTATAACAAAAAATGTTCTCTGAGTCTCCTTTTCTTTATGAATTTCTGGTTTCTTTCACCATTTAGAAATCTCTAGTTCTTCAAGCACCTGTTCTGGTTACTTCTTTTGACAATATGGCCTTTTCTGTCCCTAAGTGCATGATTCTAGTGGGCCCAGGAAAGAAAAGAAAGGCCTGGGCAGGGAGAATGTACCCTGGAGGTTGGCTGGTGCTAGGGGGAGAGGGTGCTTATTTGGCGACCTAGTGCTGAGCCATCATGTGGGTACCTCCAGCCACCATTCACATAGAAAATAAGGTGGGTGATAACCTGTGAAGCTACAAGACAATGAGGGTGGTGCCCTCTGCAGTTGTACAAAGCAATGGCTCTCCCACCAATGAGCTGTGAGACTGGCATTCACTTCACATCTCTGGAATTCCATTTTCTCATCTGTTGAAGAAAGTTTGTATGTAATGAATACTAAGATCATTTCTCCAGCTGTTTCTAAGGCCATTATGATGAAAAGACCCATCCCTGTTCTCTGCATGTGTTCCTGTTTTGTAAATACAAGATACATACACATACAGCTATGTAATTTGTGGGTGCCAGTGCAAAATGGAAATGTGGGGCAGGGCCCCTTACTCAATGATGATTGGGAATTTTAAGATGTTGACTGCAGAGCATCAAACCAATTATGAGGCCCTTCTGGGCCTAGGACCTTGTGTGACTGCACAGGTTGCACACCCATGAACCTGGCTCTGATGCTGCGGCTGCCACGTAACCATATATAGCCTCCTGAGTAAGGTCATGCCCACATGGGAAGGTATGGTTTTCTCAGAAAGGAGAAGCCATTTCCTGAGTCAACCAAATGATTAATAGATAGGTCCTCAGATAGTAAAAAATAGGTCTTAAGTTTCTTTGTCCTAGTTTTAGTCCCTCGGGTCTAGACATGGAGGAACCTGTGTCTCTGGATAGTTCTGGTTTCAATACGATGCCTAGCATTTGTGAGCAGGCCTGAAACTTGGATAGATTGAGGTCTGTGACCATGGAAGGCAGGTAATATTTGTAAAGTAGGTTCTATAATGTTATATTATTTTCTGGGTTTATTTCTATGCAAAAACAGAAAAGGTATTATTCAGTAGAATTATTCATAGAAATACACTGTACGTAGGTGAAAGAAATTCTTTGGCAAATTTCCAGTGGAGGAGGTTGAGATCCCAAGGGCACATTTAAGTAGCAGAAGATGTTTGCTAAACTGCTATGCATGAGGCAAGGAAAGGAGCTTGTATGGATCCAGAAGGTGAGAGGACTGCAAGGACAGAGAGATGAGAGAGAGCTGGGGAGCCAGAACATTGGCATTTTTTGGAGAAGGGCAAAAGGAAGAGATGCCCCATGGCCCAAAATGAGAAGAGAATTTTGGGATAACAGATGTTCAAGAAGAGATTTTTCATCTGTTTGATATATGTGATATAAATCCTCACTTCCTCTGGATTCCCATATTAAATTTTTAGTAAAGTCTAGATTGTGCGGTACTGTGTTGTGTATGTGTGTGTGTGTGTGCGTATGAGCCTTTTTTGGAAGTGTGAATAGACACTGATTTCTTGTGTACTGTTAGAGTCAACGCAGAAGCAAAGACTGCATCTGTGAACAGGATACCAGGCAGGAGGAACCCAAGGCTGTAGGATCCTGACAAATTTCTGGACTTCCATGGGGGGCCATGGTAATAGTAATTGGTGATGGAGGGGGCAGAGCAGGTGGTTTAAATGAATTTTTTTCTAGAACACAGGGATAGGGAGGATTCCCACTTACATCAGCACTTTCTTTCCTTTTGTTATTTCTGAGCCTTTAGAAAGGTCTTGTTTAAACATTCCAGCTTGGTCTCAAGCTGTAGTGCAGACTATTTAGGGAAGGTTCATGTGTCCATACTTGGACCAGAAAGTGAAAGTGGTGGGGGGAGAGGGAGGAATGCCCTCTGGTCTAGCCTAGGCTACCATAGCAGTGGTAGTTGTTCTTAGTGGAAGATGTTCACGTGAATTTTTGGAACAAGCACCATGGTTGTAAGATTCAATTTCCCTACCCCCACTCCAATATGAAGATTCTCTACATTGCTATTCTTGAAACCTCTAGGGTTTTATGTTATTTTTTAAAAAAGACATATAATGTCCTTTGATCCATCTGTTTTGTATTCATCTATTTCGCATGTTTGGAGTTTGGGAACCATAATAAGGGCTATAATTTTGGACAGATATATTTCTGAGCATTCCGAAATTTTATAAATCTTAAATCATACTATGATACATGTCTGTGGAAGCTTCCCCCTAAAATAGAAATGCTGTTATAGATCCTACAGTGTTAATATTTTAAAAAGTTGATAAATGAGTAAAAATGCAATTTAGTCATTAAAATTTTAAAAATTCTGTTCATGCTTCTTATCTCCCCAGTTACATTCCCAGAGCTCATTTTCCTACTGTATTGAACATGCACTTTATTGATAGCTTCTTCAATCTGTGGAAGATGACATTTCAGGGAACCAAATGAATGGGATCTGTGGTATACAGAAAAGTACCATCCCTAATAAGTAATTTCTTAAGAATAATGTTTCAGTCAAGGTTCCATGGCTGCAGAGAACAGAAACTCACAGAAACTCGTTGAAATATAAGGAAAAACGTTATGGACTTCCAAGGGCAGAAAATGAGTAGTTGTCTTACCTGGATATGGGAAGTGGACAGTTAGAAGCTAAGACAAGACGCTCTGAGACAATGTCTTCCATCTCTCACTGGTTTGGGTGAAAAGAACTACCTCTCAAGTTCCTATCTTGATTCATTGATGTTTTTCTCTCAACCTTCTTCTCCCAGATAACATCATGTCCCCATGGTGGTCTGTGGTTGACAACAGCACTGTAGGTCTGAATTATCTGCTGGATGTGTTCTGAGGAGGTCACTGAACTGTGTAGTAATAGCTAGAGTGCACAGATTTGCCTGTGGTGATTTGATATGGGGAGGGTGTTGGCTGAAGCCCTGTACTTTAGGAGGTAGGGGAACTTTATCAGTTCCTGAGGAAGATAGGTCAGATTTGCTGAAAGAACCCATATGTCATCTGTCTGAGATTGAGCAGATAAAGAAATTGAAGAGAAAGGAGGTTTTTTCTTCTTCTTCTTCTTCTTTTTTTTTTTTTTTTTTTTTTTTTTTGAGACGGAGTCTCGTTCTGTTGCACAGGCTGGAGTGCAGTGGCGCGATCTTGGCTCACTGCAAGCGCCGCCTCCCGGGTTCACGCCATTCTCCTGCCTCAGCCTCCCAAGTAGCTGGAACAACAGGCACCCGCCACCACGCCCAGCTAATTTTTTTGTATTTTTAGTAGAGACGGAGTTTCACCTTGTTAGCCAGGATGGTCTCAATCTCCTGACCTCGTGATCCGCCCGTCTCGGCCTCCCAAAGTGTTGGGATTACAGGCGTGAGTCACCGTGCCCGGCCAGAAAGGAAGTTTTTTATTTTATGTATCGAAATTTTTGTACTTTGTACTTTACAAGCGAAACTTGGGGTTTAACATTTGGGCTTTGATATCACTGGGCATTGATAATTAGAGGGAATTTACATTCCATAACTTCGGGACAGTTTTCATTGTATCAGTTGGTTTCATTGTTATAACCTCTGGCAAGCTCTACTGGATCATGTGACTGGATCTGGTTAGAGGTGGGAAATAGAATTGAGAGTGATTCTTTGGCTTATGAGGAAATTGGTCCCGGAACAAAGAAATTCCCCTTTCCAACCCAGAGAACTCTAGGGGTAACAGCTGAATGGCTCACTCCAGAGATCCAGGAGAGGATAGCGACAGTGGCAGGTATCCTGAAAGGAGGGTGGGCACCAGCCCCAGATTGCCCAGGACTGAGGGGCTCCAGGGATGTGGGGCTTGCAGTGCTAAAATTGTGAATATTCCAGGTACATCCCTGGCAAATAGGGTGATAATTGGTCACCCTACCCAAAAGTGGGGGCAGACTGGCTCTGAAACATGACTGGGCTTTTTCCCCTGAGTGGTGGTGATGAGGAAGAGGAGGGAGAGATGGCCTCCTCTGGTTGTCCACAGGTCCCTGGTTGTTAAGGCTCTTACTTTCTTGTAACCTGGGTCTCAGTGTGGTTGGATTTCTTATATGGTGGCTGATTTTTTAAAGGGAGAAAACAGAAGTGGCCAGTTCTCCAAGGGTTCCAACATGTGACTTCCACCACATTCTTTTGGTCAAAGCAGACACAAGGCCAGTCTGAATTCAAGTGGGAAAGAAACAGTTCCCTGTTTCTTGCTAGATGGAGCAGCATGCACATACAGTGAGAGAAGGTCTTGGTGATGGCCATCTTTGGAGATTTTCTGCTACAGATATTGTTTTGTAAATTATGAGGTACATAAGAATGTAAAATATTAATGTCAGAAGAGCCCATTTTGTGGCAAGTTCTCTCTACCCTGAGCTAAGTCAGATAGTTTCTGTTTCTAAGAACTTATATTCTAAAAGAAGAGACAGATGTGCAAGTATCTGCATACTGCAATACAGCGTGAAGTATGTGTCTGTGTATACACACATATGTATATATAACATGTATGTGTGAAGTATTATGTAAATTAATAGAAAATAGTGATTTTGTTTTCTATTTGGGGTTACTAGAAAATGATCAGACTTCACAGATGATCTAAGGGATTTGAGGGATGAATATGAGTTTATGTGGTATACAAGAAGGGTAATAGTAAACCAGGAACAGAGAAATTGTGTGTGGAGTTCCAGGAATTTACAAGTACATGATTTGCACTATATGACTGAAATGTGAATTTCAGTACCATATGACTGGAGCTTGAATTTCAGTGGAGTGTGAGTGGAGTGTGAGATTGAACTGAAGGAGCAGGCTGGGAACATAACAAGGAGACCTTGTCTGTCATGTTGTAGACTTGGTTGATTTTAAAATGAGTGAGTGATTTATTAAATTTATTTTTTAATGTTTGGTAGCAGTAAATAATAATAATAATAATAATAATAATAATAATAATACTTAATGAAAATTTACTGTTTACTAGGCACTATTGTACATACTGTAAAGCCATTTGGTATTATAAAAACCCTGTGAGGAAGATTACTGTTGTTATCATCCCCATTTTACAGCCCAGGAAACTGAGGCACAGAGAAGACAAGTCACTTGCTTAATATCGCTTGATTGATAAAGACTTGTGCCTAAATTTGAACCCAGGGAGTCTGTCCCCTTAACTACTATGCTATACTGTCATCTACTTACTTTATGGCAGATTGGTGTAAGAAGAGGCTAAAGATATTCCTAACACTTAGGAGACCACTGAAATAATTCAGATGGGTATGGTGATATCCTGAAAACAGGCAGTAGTAGTAGAAAGAAGAGATGCGGGTGAATCCCAAAGCTGTTAAAGGAATATAGATAATAGGATTCAGTGAACAATTACTTATGGAGGGTAGAGAAAGACAAATTGAGGATGACTTTAAAGTTTCTGGCTTAGATGAGCTGGTGAACGTCAGTACCCATCATCTTGAATAAGAAATAGAAGAGGATAGTTTGATTTGGATGGAAAGACAAAGTTCATTTTGACAGTTTGAAGTGCTCATTGGACATCTGAGCAGTGGTGTGTGGGAGACAGTTGGAAAGGATAGATTCGATAGAACAGGGAGTTTCAAGGAAGCAGTGGGCCCTAGTGCCAAATGGATTGGGAAGGTCGAGTAAGGTAAAGCGTGTGGAGCTACCACTGGATCTGTAAATGCAGGGTCAGCGTGACCCTGACAAGAACAGAGTCAGTGGAAGGGTGGCTGGCAGCCAGACTGCTGTGGGTGAGGAAAGGAGGAAGTAGAATCAGCAAGGGGTGGCCTAGATTTCCAAGAATTTGCCTGGGGAGGGAGGGAGGGAGAGTGGTAGAGCAGGAGCTGCATGGAGATGGAGGGCAGAGAGGGGACATTTGTTGATTTATTTGCTTTTTTTTTTCCTAAAGAATGTGTGGAGGTTTTTTTGGTTTTGTTTTGTTTTGTTTTGTTTTTTGTGAGGTGAGAGAATCAGAGGAGAGAGGGAGGCTCAAGATTTAAAAAGAAGGGAAGCACTATTAATGGATCTAAGTGCCTAAGGGCAGCTAAACAAAGGACAAGTGGAAGGATTGACTTCAGAGGACATTTATTCTTTGAAAATAGCGGGGAAGAAGATAACAATGTTTAGAGAAATGGGCATATTTGTAGTCGTGTATATGGGGTAGGAAACTGAGAAAATTTCCTAATTATCTCAAAGAAGCGCTAGCAGAAATCATTTGCCCAAGAAGAAGAGGGCTAGGAACCTGGAGTGAGACGGTGGAGGTTGGAATACCACTTTGGTAAACAGAGGGTAGAAGGGAATTTACATTCATGGAGAATTCATTACGTGTTAAGCACTGTGCTAGATCCTCATGCATAATAGTACTGGTAATAATACATGATAGCTGAGGTTAGATCCCTTTGAATTGTTTATAAAAAGTTGGTGCTCCATAAACACTTACTGAGTGATTGCAGTTTGCTTTGTGCACCCAGTTTGCAGGTAGGTCCCTCCTCTGATTCAATCAGTGAATATTCACTGAAAGTCTACTGTGAAAACAATCCTGATTCTAGAAGCAGGGAGGAGGAATTGTGTGTCTTGGGAAGCTTAAGACAGTCCCTGCTCTCTAGGAACTTCCAGGCTAAGTGCTGAGACATCAGTTACTTTTATCCTTCCTTCTCCAGTGTCTCAAGACCCTGGGGGATATCCAGCATCTAGAATACAATCTCAGATGACTTTGACCCCAGTTGTACACAGTTCCTATAGTAGCTCTAGGTTCTATTACTATGACACCACCTCCCAGCAGTGGCTGTGAAGTTGCTTCAAGAAACATTTCTAATCCTAGACCACTGATTCTCACTGTGCAGCCCCCAACCCAGAGCATCAGTATCTTGTCTGAAATGCAAGTGCTCAGGACTCACTCAGGAACTCTGGGGAGTATAGCCGAGCAGTGCGTGTTTTCACAAGCCTTCCCGGTGACTGATGCTCACTCAAGTTTGAGAATCACTTCCATCGACCAGGGCTGTCATGGTCTTGGCTGATCTCACCTCATTATAGGGACCTTTCTTGTATGTTTGATCCCAGCGCTTAGCATAGACGTATAATAAATGTGTCTTGAAATCACTGACCTTGATCAGGGCTGTGCATGTGTGTGTATGGGTGTTGAGGAAAGGGTGCAAAGGAGAAGACCAGAGAGGGGAGGGGCATGCAGTTTTTGTCTTCTCCTTTGTCTCAGTGGGAAGGACATTGTACTGAGAGCAGTTTGGTAACTTGGGGTAGAAAGATAGACAGACTTCTAGAACTCACATGGAGCTTGGCAATGACCCAGACCAGTGATTCATAACTTCTTTTGGAGTCAAAGATCTTTTAGTGAATAATAGTATTGATAATATTGTTATGATTATAGTTATTTATTGAGTGATTGCTATGTACCAGCACCATGTGTTACGAATGTTATCACATTTAATCCTCATCAATAGGCTGTAGTTTATCTTCATTTGCCAACAAAAAAAAAAAAGATGAGCTTAAATAGCTTTCCCAGAGTCACACAACTGGTAAGTGGTAGAGCTGGGATTCAGATTTGAGATTTCTTTGTCTCTAGGCACTGAGACCACCAAGTCAGAGTGTCTAATATATAAGGAAGGCTTTAGACTCTCTCTCTCTCTCTCTCACACACACACAGATACATATTTTTTTTTCAGAAATTTAAGCATTGGCTTAATCAATGTTGATAATCAATGTATCTTACCCATTACCTGTTACCCAAGGTAATTAATGTCTGTTGACCTTTCTAACTAGAGATTCCTGTCTCTCAGTTCATCTTCCCCTTAAGAGGAAAGTCTTTAGTGCAGAAAGCCTGTTTCCCAGAACCCATTCTTCCTACAGCTACTTTCCTCATTTCCAGCAAAGTCATAGGGATCACTGGGAAGTTCATGGTGTTCTAAGACAGGGCACGGCGTTCCAATCACCTCCAATAGATGTGAGTGTTTTGATCTCTCTCCCCACTTCCCTCCCTTCTTCCTTCCCTTTTTCTTTGCCTCCCTTTCCCTCTTCTTTCCCTTCTCTCTTTGTAAAAAGTTGTCTTACTCAGTTTCTTAAATTAGCCCATCGTGTTTTCTCCTCCATATAGTTACTTTTGCAAGAAGCAAATTACTGAGTATGTAGTGTACTGGATAAGTACTGAAGTACTTTCTTTTCCGTAAAGAAAGTGTGCATGTATCAGCTCTGTGACTATATTCTACATCGGCCCTGCTGGAGGGAAGATACTTTCTGGAAAAATCAGTCAACTTATCCCACTCTGGCAGCCTTCCTTTCTCATCAGAGCTGTGGTTGGCTCAGCAAAGCCCAAGGGCTGCTGTGAGCCCTCTCTGCATCTGTGGCCATCGAGGTAACAGAGGAGGCTGAAGGCTGTGGTCAACACCCGAGGCCCACAAACCAATGCTCTGAAGCTACTCTGAAAAGGTGACTGCTGGGGTCACTGGCTGCCTAGAGCTTTCCAGGGCTTTCAGTTCTCTGTTGGGCTGGAAATATATTCAGGGCAAAGGGCTTGGGCATTTTTTCCCCTTGTGGTATTTGGCTATGGTGAGCTCAAATCCTAGCTCAGCCCTGGCAGGGCTGAGGACTGTATAAGTGAAAAATAGTGGAATGAAACCTCAGAACACGTATGACCTTCAAGAAGGTTTGGTTTGGATTGGGTTCTAGAAATGGTCTGAGTTTTTTGGTTGTAGGCTTTTTTTTTCAGAATGCATTTTGAACTTCTCCAGAATGCTGTTCATGGCCTGTGGGAGGCATGTGAGGCCCCTAGTGGACCTCACTTGGCCCCTCTCTATGCCCCTACCCCAAACAGTATCACTGGGGATAAAGGAAAGGTATGTTAGAAATTATCATTAGATGAGTGTCACCTAGCAGGAGCTGGGCTGAAGAGCTTCACTACCATCCTTGCATGTAATTTTTACAAGATTCCTGCAAGGAAAGTATTGTTATACTCATTGTAGGATGAGAAAACAGAGGTTCAGAGTGTCTGCTGCTTGTCCATGATTGCAAGATAGTAGTGTGGGATTTGAACATCAGAAACTTTGGAATATGGGCTCTGAAACACCATGTTGTACTCCCTTTCTTCCTCCTTTCCTACTGTTTTTTCCTTTTCCTATTTCTTCCTACTCTTTTTCTCCTCTCTCCTGAATTTACAAGGGCAATTTAGCTGATGTTTCGAAGTGCCCGCTGTAGGCAAATTGCTGTGCTGGGCCCTCTAGGGGATGCAAAGATGAAGAAGACATATCAGTATCAACTGAGAAGATCTTGAAAAATTCCTTGAGGAAGTATTGGAGGTGGATCAGTGAGCTGGTTCTTCATTAAGTGGGTTCTTAAACCTAGTCTTGTTTAAGAATATTCCCTCCCTCCTTTGATTTCCAGATAAGATGCTCAAAAACTTCTGATCCTTAGTTAATCAGAGAAAGGAGTGAGGATACCTATTGCAAATTGTTTTTTTGTTTTCTTTTTGTGTATGTGTGTGGCTTCATGTTTGTGACTGACATGTGGGACGGAAATTGGTCCCATAATTTCTTCAGGGATAATTGTATGACCTAAGCCAGACCAATCAGAGGTCTCCCATGGACTTCTATTGGAATTATTAGTAAAGATGCTTTCTGAGTTACAGGCACTGTAAGGACACATAGTGGGCCTAGGGCTGCTTATAACCATTTTGCCACCATATGGAGAATATCTGTCTGAAAATGAAGCTAAAGAAGAGGCACCCAGCACTGAGAGGGCAAAAGAGAAGGATCCTGAAGAAAAACCGGAAGGCTGGATCTAGCCATGCCAGAAGCCACATATTAATTATATGAACCAATAAATTCCCAATTTTGCTTAGGATAGTTTGAATCAGGTTTCAGTCATACACAAGTGAAAGAGTATAAACACATACATGTAGAACAAGATGCAGAGGGTTGGCCATGCAGGTTGCCTGGCGAAAGATAACAGGAGAGAAGGGTCTGGGCAGTCCAGGAACTGTTCCTCTCTTGCTGGTTGATTAATATTCAGTACCTGAAACAGTACTTGGCACCTAGTAGGCAGTCAATAATTATTGACTGAATGAATGAACGATAGAATTAGGGTTGGATCAGGCAACTTGCACATCATATTTTGGTATTTTAAGCTTGGAAAGCTATAGTGATATGTTTAGCCATTTGCTACACTTTTGTATATTTTCTTCTGTTTCCCCTTGGTTCTTAGTAAAGTCCTTTAAAAAAAATTCAAGCTTGTCTCTTAGGCCAAAGGGGCTAAGGAGATATTTATCCAGGCCTAGGCTGGAAAGGGGAAACATAATGCTTCTGGAGGTTGAGTATGGTAGATGAGGTAAGAAAAGGATTTGCATGATGCCACAGTGTGCAGATGTAGGACGTAGGAAGAGAGGACCCGAGAGCAAAGGAATGGCTCTTCCCCTCTCTCTCTTCCAAGCTGTTTCTTATCTCTTTAATGGAAGATATTGTGTTATTTGTAGGGAGTAATTATCTCCCTTAGTCACCTGTACAGTCATCTCTTTCTTTCTCCTCCTCTTTCTTCTTTTCTGCTTCTCTTTTTTCTTTATGCTGTCCCTGCTTTTAATCCAGTATTTTTTTTTCCTTTCTCTCTGTTCTCTTTTTAATTTTCTTTCATTTTGCCCAACCATTGTTCACTAGTCATTGTTCTCAAATCCATGTGACTTTCAAAGGCCAGTCCTCCTGGCCACCCCTCCCTGAGTTCATCCCAAGGTGTACACTCCCGCTCTGCCCCACCATTATTCCACATCTTAGGCATGTTATAGAAAACATAGACATGGAGACACGTGCCAAAGACTAAAAGGACAGAGCTCCTGGAGAGGGGACCAGCATTTGCCAACTCTCCCATGCTACTTAGTTTAGAGCCAAAAGGACTCAATCAATCATGGCCAAAGTATTCTGCACAATTTGCCACCAGCTGCCTCAATAAAGGTCACCACTGTCTACTCATTGGGTGATTAGCTGGGGTAATGTGGGAGAACACAAAAGAAGATGCAGTGGATCTCACAGTCTAGGGAAGGGTTGAGACACAGAGAAAGAATGGAGTCCTTGAAGTCCCGGTTTCACACCTCAGTTCTCATCTAAAGAAGACTGGATCTTGGCCAGGTTAACCTTTTTGATTCTTAGTTTATTTGTAAAATATAAGTAATTGTGAGATTCACTGCTCAGGTGTTTTGTGAGAATGGGAAGATATACTACATTTAAAGTCCTTACTTAATCATTAGTGACTGATCATTTTTGGCCTCCTTTGCTAGCTAGAGAAACAAAGCATAATTTCACAACCCAGATGTTAGCTGGGGTCTCTCTGCCCCTTGTCTTCAAGAAGAAGAAATTGCTTGCAACCCCAGTTCCCACCACCACCAAATCTATGATTGTTTCTCAGCCTTATGGTAGGGGTAACAAACTTAGAAGCCTATTGGAGCCAGATAGATAATGTAAATGAGGGAAACTAGGTAAGTTCACTCACTTACATAGGGTAATATGGGGTGGTGGGGACTGGCAAATTGGACACTGTGTGCTTCATCTAACATGGCAGTCTTATCCAACTCCTGCCAATTATTTCCTTGTGGACTATGGGCCCAGATTTCCCAGATACTTTACTCTGTTTCAAGAAAAGCTGAATTTCTGGATTTTAAAAAGTGAGACCAGCTGAATTGTACCATGTTGTCAATGTATTCAGAGTAAAAACAACGACAATGACAATAGCAATACAGCATTTTGATGGATCAAATTGGTACCTCTGTACATCAAACACATTCTGCCTCTAGGCTTTTTCTTTGGCTTATTTTTCAGTAGCCCTTCTGCATATAGAAACTTCTCCTTCACCAGGTTTCACAAGAAGTCCTGAGCATTTAATCTGACCGAGCATTTAGTGTGACAAGACCCTTTTCAGGGAAGTTGAAGGTCACAGAAAAGTCATATCACACCATATGTTTCTCTGATCTACACTTTCTTTAAGTTCCTTCTCCCTTTCCCCCTCCATTGTCTCAGGAGCAACTAAATTCTCTTTGTCCTACATGAATTTACTAAGTTCCCTTCTTTGAAGCTTTGATACCAGTTTACATTTATGCCCCATGGGGACTCACCTATCCTAAGATGGCTTCTCAAGACATTTTCTTATCAAGGATGATCCTTTTTCTGAAAAGAATCCTCTGACACCAGCTGTTAGGAGGGGAAAAATAAATTCTCCGTCTCATTATGAATGAGCCAATGAGCAAGGGAGGCATGGTTATTAAAGTACCAAAGGATGTGGTCTGTACATTGAATGCTTCACATTATGGAAGAGAAAGGTGCTGAGCCTGCAGGAAAGGTTCTGTCTGCAAGAATCCTTGATGCCCTGTGGCCACCCACAGCAATCCTGAACACTGGCTGAGAAAAACTTTAGCATGTGGTTTGCCAGGTCTCTGTGTGCAAAGGGGATTGTCTATAAAAGTTCTACAGAAATCAGAATGGCAGACCCAGGAAACAAGATTCAGGGGGATACAGCAGATATGATAGACTACAGTGGGCAAAAACTTGGAATCCCATGTCTGTCATGTGCAAGTTTATTGAAGTTATTTACTCTCTTTAAGCCTCAGTTTCCTCATCTACAAATAGGGGCTCGTAATACTTATTCCCTGAGGTGTTAAAAGATTTCATGGGAAACCATGTGTGAAGCACCTGTGCATTGTAGACATTGAAAAATGCAAGTTTCCTTCTTGCCTAATCCCCACTCCTTCTTCAAGGTTCAGTGCTGGCATTACCCCCTCAGGATGCTTTCCTTGCACTTCCCTTAATTCCATCTATGATGAGTTAGGTACTCCACTCTTCTCTGCATCTTAGACTTCCCAGTACACTGTTTGCATCACTCATATTGGGAGTATTGAGTGACTTGTTTTTATTTCTGCGTCTTCTTGAAAACTAGGACCATCTCACATTTACCTTTGTCTCTCCAACTCCTGGCATGGTGCTGCATGCATGATAGGAACTCAGTAAATGTCAAACTAGGGGCTCTGAAGTGAAGAGAATATTTTCTTACCTAGCTTCATAAATGTACAATTTAGAAAAGAAGATTATAAAATATATATTCCTGAAAAGGTTTTATACATACGCACACAATTTATTATTACCCATCCTTGGTGCTTGCCCCTGCTGCAGCACTTATGGGGATTATTAACAAAGACAAGGCCTAGATTTTAACCTGATATCAACCTGAAAGTTGGGTCAAGATCTCAGAGAGAGAAAATTGAGCAGGAAGGAGAATGTCTCTTTTTCTTGTGGAAAGTCTTTGAGGAGTAGCAATTAAAGACCTAGTGTAGTTGAAAGTATCTCTTCCAATCTGAAAATAAATTGAACTTCCTGAACTGCTTTTGCAAAACCAAAGCTTGGAAGATTTTTTGACTTTCATCCTTCCTGCGTCAGCATTTGGAAGAGAAACAGGGAACAATTAACAATTAAAAGAAACCCACTGCATTAACAATCAGTAGATTGGGGGTGGGGGAGACAGAAAGGCTAATGATTCTAACTTTTTAATTGTGTGAAGCCTAAAGAATTATGGAATTACCTAGAACTTAAGCTTTTCATCTTTTTCATTTGATCTCTAGCCAAGTAACTACTGTAGAATAATTTAATATTCTCTGAGTCGTCAATAATAAGGCTTGCAATGTGATAGTTAAATGTACTTAAAATTTTGATGAGATCATTAATAATATCTCTTGTCAGTGACTTAACTCTAGTTAATAACTTCCTTGTGACTTTCGTCAAATAGATTTTCCTGGGGATATTAATTTCCAAAGGTTTATGGATGTCCTTCAATTGTTAGCCAGTGACAGAAATAGCTTTTCTGCTGTGGCATGTTTTGAGGTTTTGCTCTTACTTCTAAGAAAAAGGCGATAATTGTGTAAACCAACTACTCATCTGTGTTTGGCATCAAGTTTTAACCTAAAACTTGAAGTAATATTTTTTAAAAAGAATAGTTTCATGTAATTTTCACGATAACATCATGCCAACACCAACTATTCTAAAATGGCAGCCTGTTATTTTACAAGTTATATAAGTCTAATAGAGGAGAAAAAATCCTCTTACCGCCTCACTTTGGGAACAATTTCTTAGAATTTTCCTGACTAATATGGGTTCACGTCAGTATGCTCATTCCTCATCTTCTGCAGCTCACGCCACACAACCAATCCAAACCCACTTCTAACCCACAGCCAACCCGAGTCTTCAAAGTGGGTTGCATCTTCTCTGCGGTGGGGAGAAAAACTTGGGATGGGGTCAGCAGAGAGTTGCTCATTGAGTTCTAGAACTGCTGAGCAGTTGAGCACCCTTTGGAGTTGGAAGGAGGCATTTGAGGGCAAATAAAGATAATTGCTTTTATATTAACTACGTTCATTCAGAATTTGTCAATCCACATAGGACCCTAGACACCCAGGGCTTGGCACAAGGAGGGGGCTGCACACATATTTTCTGAATGAGTAAATGCTACCAATAAGGCCAAGCAGGGTTTGGATAACCTCACAGATGTTTGATATGTAACTGACTAGGAAGGGGAATTCAATTTCCTTTCAGTTTTAGACAAACTACTTCCTCCTCCTCTTCCTCTTCTAATTGTGTGACTTGCTGGAACGAGAAATTCTTATCCCTGGAATCAAGAGAATCTCTTTTACTATTATGAAAAACATGAACATATGTCTTTGAAATATCTTTTTCTTTTTTAAAGAGAGAATTTTCTACATGATTTCTAAGGTGCCTTAACCCAAAACAAGGCCTCCTCATATATGGAGCAAAAGGCTGGGTTAAAAGATAAATCTTTTCTGGGCTTTACAGTCCTGTTGAAAGACAGGACATGTTCAGATGGAGAAATAATGGTATAAATGAGCATATGCTGCAGTCCAAACAATTAGTATGTCTGTGTGCTGCAGTCCCAGGAGACAAGATATCCTTCTACCCATTCAAGGAACACCCTGGTCCTCAGATCAGGCTCTACCGTCTTCTGTGTTTCCAGGCCGTCTTCCACCAACCATCCTTTCTTTATTAACTTCCATACCTTCATCTGTCTTGGACATTTTTCCTTGGCTCAGAAGAGTGCTCCAACCTCTCCTATTCCAAACAAACACTAACACTCTCATTTGGGCAGGGTCTTACTCCAGCTATTTTTCTATTTTTCCTCGTTCCATCTCATACAAATATCTACAGTCATTACTTCAACTTTCTTATCTCCCTTTCATTCCTCAGTTCCCTCAACTCTCAGGTTTACGACTCCCTGTCCCTGGAGATGCTCTCTGTAAGATCATATGTGGCCCTTCACTAGCTGAGATAACCTGCTCAATCTTCTAGGGACTTTCAGTCCTTGTTTTTATTAGATGGGCCACTCCTCTTCATTTGACATCACTTTGATGATCAATCGTAATCTTTTTTATGTACTTAGCTCTCTTGGTTCTCTGACCTCATTTTCTTCCTGCTTTTCTCTTCATTCTTATCTTCTCCTTTGAAAAATTCTCCTTCCACTAACTTTGTCGTATGTTGGAACTCTTCCCTTCTTTATTCTTTTGTTCTTTTCTCAATTTTTGTTTTCTCGGGGGTGTTTAAATTCACTCTTATGGTCTTACCCAGAACTGATCTGCTTTTGCTTGTATAAATCTACTTTTCCTGATTGTCTATTCAACTGTCTGTTCACAAGGCCATTTTATGTTAGTCACAATGGGCTAGCTGCCCATATCCTTGAGCTTTTCAAGGGCCTTCCAATAACTGTGAGACCTAAATCAAAGAACAATGGACTCCAAAATCAAAAACACCCTGTGACGGCAAACCGAATGCCTATTTAAAACACAATATTATGTCAATTTCGTGACAAAAATATATTTGTTATTTTAAAAAGTTCAATCTCCACACAATTGGAAAAACCATAATCAATCAAAAGTTAAATGAATTGTAAAAAATTTCAAAAATCAAAACTGTAAAAATCCTCTCAAATTTTTATTGCAAAAGTTTTATTTAATGGGACGTGGATAAATTTCAATATGTTTGCTATGATGTGGGATGGGGCTTCCAGAAATAAGTGCTGGGCCTTTGAAGGTCTTACAAACAGCCCTGCCTCCTGTATTATCTCCATCTGGATATTCCACAGGCATTTAATTCATCTTCTTCCCTCTCTGGTATTCTCTATTTTAGTTGGCATCACCCAATCACCCAAGCTGGAAGTCATCTTTGGCTACTTGATCTCATCCAAGACTCCTCATATTCCCCCATTTAATCAATTGCTACATCCTATTGGTTTTTCTCCTAATTGTGTATTAAATTCACTAATTTCTTCCCTTTCTGTCACACTGATGTAGCTGATGTCTTGGTCAACCCTCACCTTGATCCTGTAATATTTGTATAAGTGGTCTCCCTGTAGCTGCTCTGTTTGCTGTCTCCTTATTGTTGACTTCAAATTCAAGTAGGACCAGTCACTCCTGCTTAAAATGCTTTGGAGGCTTGCTAGTGATTATGAAAGAAAATCTGAGTTTCTTAGCATAACACACAAAGCCCTGACAACCTGCTCTTACCTGTTTCTGCAACCTTATCTCTCATCTCTCCATGCCTGGCACTTGGCCATTCATTACACCTGATCCTTGTGCAACACACATGTGTGGTCCACTTATATATGGATTTTTTTTCCAACCAAACTCAAATTGTATTTGCAGGATATGAAACCCATGTATTACGGAGGGCTGACTATTCATATATGCGGGTTCTGTAGGGCCAACTGTGGAATTTAAGTATGTGCAGATTTGAGTATATGGGAGGGCTGGGGGAGGGCCCTGGAACCTATCCCTGGTATATGCCAAGTGATGACTGTGATTCTAGGTGACACTGTGGCTCTCTTGGCCTCTGATTTGTGCGTAATGACCTCCCTGCATAGAGTGCAGTTTGCCCTTTTCTCACTCACCTTCTATTTATGCTTTAAGACTCAGCTCAGGTGTTACCTATTTAAGTAAGCCTTCCAAGAACATGTCAAACCTGGACAGAATTCTCACCCCTGTAGGATCCAGCACCCACCTCTATCACAGATTTACCACACTGTATTATAACAATCCATTCACATATCCTTTTCTGCCACTCATCAGTGGGTCACTGGATAGCAGGGATGCCCATTTATATTTTAAAGTTCCTATTTGTGATGGTTAATATTCAATGTCAACTTGATTGGCTTGAAGGATGCAAAGTATTGTTCCTGGGTATGTCTTTGAAGGTGTCACCAAGGAGATTAACATTTCAGTGGACCGGGAGAGGCAGACCCACCCTCAATCCAGGTGGGCACCATCTAGTCAGCTGCCAGCCTGGCTTGGATAAAAGCAGGCAGAGGCATGTGGAAAAACTAGACTGGCTGTGTCTTCTGACCTCCATCTTTCTCCCATGCTGGAGGCTTCCTGTTCTCAAACTTTGGACTCCCAAGTTCTTTAGCTTTTTTATTCTTGAACTTTTGACCACAGACTGAAGGCTGCACTGTCGGCTTCCCTACTTTCGAGGTTTTGGGTCTGGGACCGGCTTCCATGCTCCTCAGCTTGCAGATAACCTATCGTGGCACTTCACCTTGTGATCATGTGAGTTAATACTGCTTAATAAACTCCCCTTCATATATACCTAACCTATTAGTTCTGTCCCTCTAGAGAACCCTGACCAATACCCCATTTCATACTGTAAGACAAGAATCAGGTTCTTAATCAGCCATCTGTTTCCAAATATTCCAAACCTATGCGTTTCCAAGTATTAACTGCTCTAAGAACCCAAGTCATGACTGCAGTATTCAGGTAGAACCCAGGCACACACAGCCCAGAAATCTATCTAAAACAGTTCCTGTGAATGGTTCCAATCCTTTAACGAAGATTTAATTGAGAATGAGTGGAATGGAGATCAAAACTAGTTTAAATAATGATTACACAAGCACAATCATATGTGACCTGGGAAAGTATACGGCACATAGTAATGTCTAATTGCTTCTCACTAAGCATTTGCTAAAACCCCTTGAGCAGTTGTGGTTAGGGAATTATCTTTGTTCAGGTCTGGTTTCGATTAAAAAAGAAATATGTCCACTGGGATCTTATGTTCTTAAAATCTCCGATTTGTTTTTTTTTTTTTTTGTTCTTTTTTTTGACAGAGTCTTGCTTCGTTGCCTAGGCTGGAGTGCAATAGCATGACTTCGACTCACTGCAAACTCCATCTCCTGGGTTCAAGCGATTCTCCTGCCTCAGGCTCCCGAGTAGCTGGAATTACAGCTACCTGGCATCATGCCTGGCTAAATTTTGTAGAGATGGGGTTTCACCATGTTGGCCAGGCTGGTCTTGAACTCCTGACCCCAGGTGATCTGCCCACTCGGCCTCCCAAAGTGCTGGGATTACAGGCATGAGCCACTGCACCTGGCCAAATCTCTGATATTTTCACACAAAAGTCTTCTCTCTGAGTACTAAGATTCTTATTAAAAAGAAGCTTCATTCTCTTTGTACTTGCTCAGGGTCCATATTTAGATTTGAAATGCAGCCTTCGCTGTCTACATTTAAAGGTTGTAGTTCTGAATTCTCTAGAGCCTATGCTTCTACCTTCCCTGTACCACCATAGCAGGAAGTAGGCATGGCAGGTAAAGAAAATGAGCAAGGAGACAGATTTGATTTCCAACAGCCTCTCCAGTAAGATGGCTAGATTTAGGAGGGGAAAAAAAGTACAAAATTTCCAGTTAAATTTAAATTTTGGAGAAACAATGATTTTTTAAACTAAAAGTATATTGCCTGTGTAATCATTTGGGACATACTCCCACTAAAAAATCCATTGTTTATTTGAAATTCAAATTCAACTGTATCCCGTATTTTATCTGGCAACTCTACTCTGAAGTTGTGTTCTCAGACCCAGACACACTTCGCACGCATACTAAACATGCGCAAATATTTTTGCTTCCACAAGGAAATGCCCTCACTCCCACTTTTCCTAAAGCAAAATGCCCTCTTGGTTCTTGGTCTTCCTTTAATTTCTCTACATTAAACATGGGTCCATAAAATAGTTATTTTCCTCTGAAATGTAGGGTTAGAAAACAGTGTCCCAATAAGGTGATACCTGGCATCTGGCACCAGACCTGGCTTTTAGGGAGTTAGAGGCGATGGGTTCTGTAGGAAACCAGGGAACATGCATTCCATCTGAAGAAGGGCAAGGTTCACTACTCAGATCCATTGTCGCCATTTGGAAATGCAGGTTCGGTACTTTGGAAGAATCCAAAAAAAAGCCAAGATATGTGAAAACTGCAGAAATTTAATCATTGCTAACTGTTAATTGAAACAAATGCAAGCACACTAAAACAAGCAAACATGCACACACTATGTCTGAGGGTCTCTTCTCAGGGTATCCGACTTGCTGTTGCTGGAGTCCTGCACTTTGGGGCAGAAAGGGAAAGAGAGACCTCTGAAAGAGGCAAATTTGGAAGTTTCTGATAAAAATGACTCCCTAGGTGGACAGAAAGACGGGTGCCATTGTTGTAGCAAGATAATTATTTCTCATTTCATTCCTTCTTCCTGGGTTTCCTCCTCTGCAGTTCCCCAACTGAGCAAGCGGCAGGAGCCTGCTTCCTTGTCTCAGGCAAGTATGTGGCAGGGAACAAAGGATATAAACAATTGTCTTTCCTGGCTTTTGTTTTCAAAATTCCATGCCACTGAGGGTATTTTCTAGGTGCTCTAGTCTAGAGAGTTTGAGGAGAGAGAGGATAGCCCTGAGGAAAAGGTAAAAAGTGGGAGGAAGATTCTCCCAAGCTAAAAGAAGAAAAACAATTCTCAGACAGTAGGAAGGGGGCAGAGGTTTGTGGTTTCTGGGAGCAGTGGACAAGGTTCCTACACCATCACTCCCTGGCAGTGCTCCAAGAAGGCGGCCAATCTCAGAGAGGACAGTGGCAGAGGCCACGAATAAACACTGGGCTCCCCAGAGTCATTTTGCAGTCCCACGATCTGAAGGGACCACCCGAAGAGAAACCAGAACTAATGGATCTCTACAGTGCTTGGTGGATAAGGGGGACTCCCTACTTCAGGGTCCTACAGAAGACCCCGAATCTATTTAATGCCAGGCATGAGGGGAGATCCCAAATGACCGTTGTAGAACACATGAACTGCACAGTGTAAGGGGGACTTAGATTTGAAATTCACTGATTTTTGAAACACAAAGGAATATGCACAAACTGTTGGGGCTCAAAATATGATAGCTCAAAATGAAGGCCTCAGCAGCAGCCTCAGAAGCAAACATTTCTCTGTTACTTTCTCTTGCCCTCCTGCCCCTCACTCTACCCTGAGGCTTGCTATAGAAATTAGAATCCTTCTTCCCCAAAGTGGGTTGTAGGAAACAAAACCCCTTTTCCCCAAAGCCAACCAAAAAACCTGAAAATAGTACTCTAACCCTTTTCCCACCTTTCTGTGTAAAAACCAGACTTAAATAAATTATCTGACCTACTCTGCTTGATTGCATGTCATAAGATCCTCATTCCAGAGAAGGTTCTGCTCCACATCCAGAAGGAAGGAACGCTGCTCAGAGAGGCCAAGAAGAATCTAGACAGACAGGCCTTGTTGGTTTTCCCCACTTAGTCCGTCTAGTAACATTAGATCATAGCCTTTCTGTTCCAGCATATTTCTACACAGCTGTCCATACCTCCTTAACCTTAACACATAAAATGGATAGTTTCCCCTATATCCTTGGGTCTTCATGCTGAAGTTCCACATGTCATACAAAACTATGATTTAATAGACCTGTATGCTTTTCCCCTTATTAATCTGCCTTTGGTCAGTTGATTTTCAGCAAACCCTCAGTGAAGCGGAAGTTTTTCCTTTGAGTCTACAAAAAAAAAAAAAGGGAACATACACCTGACTATATATATTGAAGTTCATTGTTGCCACCCCTTGAGAATTCCTGTACAAATGTGTAATGTACAAACAACTGATTTATTCCTACTCTTGTGGCAGCAGCGAAAAAATGGACTAGACATTACCCCTCATCCCATGAATCAAGCATACGTGGTCAAACCTGGGTTTTTTCACAGACTAAGAGATAGAAACAGAAACTCTTGAATTACTTGCAATAATAAAAGCCTATGTCTTTGCCTAGAAAATCCTAAGTAACTACTACTAGGCAACTCCTCACCTAGATTACTACTTGTTAAAATTCTGACCTGAGATGGATGTTCCCCATATCCCTAGGCAGTGTTAACTGTATTCTGTACGTGCCTATAGTATAGCATTTACAATTAGTACCCATAACAAAGGTACTAATGATATCATAATTACAGTTATTACTATATTATATAATAATGGTGATTATTCCACAAACGAGGGACTAAGACGTAAAGAGGTTAAATGACTCCTCCAAGGTCTCACAGTTAGTAAGTTCTAGAGCTAAGACTCAAACCTTCTTCATCTTCTAGAGGAAGTCTGGCTCCAGGATCTGAGCTTCCAACCAGCTCCCCCATCTGCATCCAGGCCTTTCCATGGGCTCTTCCTGCTGCCTGGATGTTCTGGTCTTGACCTGGTCAGTCCTCCCATTCTATGTTCTTATGGACCACATACCTTTCCTTTATGACATTTACTATAATTTGTAGGGATTTGATTATTTTGTCTCCCTAGATAGATTGTGGATGCATACAGGCAGAGATACTGTGAAGGCTTTGCATGCAGGGCCAAGACAACTAGCTGTCTCTGCAAGCCCATTCTCCTCTTTGTGGGGAGAAACAAGGTGTCAGAATTATGCCAGACACATGCTGCCTAGCTACCTCCACTTCTTAGCCTCCCTTGCAGCTATGTGTGGCCACGTGATTAAATTTTGGCATATCAAATGTGGCACAGATGCTGGGTGCCACTTCTATTTCTCCTTTCTATTGTTGACAGCTGGAGCCAACTATTGACTCAGTGCCCCCCATACAGAGGCTGGATGACAAAGCCGCAGGAGATGGCAGAGGGTGAGGGATGCAGGCCCAAAGGACCAAGTGAAGTAGAGCTACCCACCAACCTGAACACTTACCTCAAATTATTACATGAGGAAGTCATTTACTTCAGTCTTTAAACCACTGGATTATTTTGGTTCTCTTTGTTACAGCAGCCTAACCTCACCCAAACTCACCACTGCACTTCTGGAACCTAACAGAGTGTCTAGTACAGAGCAGGGGCTTGATATATATTTGCTAAGTAACCAGCTGAACAGTTACTTACAGATATGTCTTCCCAACTAGTGTGTGCACAGAACTCCTTATAAGTTGGAACTGTATCTTCTACCTGTTTTCTTCTGCATCAAGCACAGCATTGAACACATAGCAGGAGGCCAAAGGACGAATGAAGAAATGGTAAAAAGAGAAACACTGGGCATGTACATGGCCACGTTTGTACATCTTTTTACATTTTGCCTGCTACAGAAATGCTTTTCAAATAGTTATAATACAATCTTATATAAACAGCAATTCAACTGGAAGTTCAGTTATGAGGTATTTGTATGTAAGTTAATTATTATATCAAAATAACTGGAGAAAAGGTAGAGCAATGTGTGATGTTTAATAGACTTGTAGTTAGGGAACCTGGCTTCTAGTTTCAGTTCTAGTTTTAGTCATGTCTGTGATCTTGGACAAATCACCTAAATTCTCCAGGTACCAGTTTACACATCTGTTAAATGAAAGGAATAAAAACGTTTCCTATAAGAAGGCATCTTAGCCAGGTGTGGTGGCTCATGCCTGTAATCCCAGCACTTTGGGAGGCTGAGGTGGGTGGATCACAAGGTCAAGAGATTGAGACCATCCTGGACAACATGGTGAAACCCCATCTCTACTAAAAATACAACAATTAGTCGGGCGTGGTGGCACATGCCTGTCGTCCCAGCTACTCTGGAGGCTGAGGCAGGAGAATCCCTTGAACCCGAGAGGTGGAGGATGCAGTGAGCCGAGATTGTACGACTGCACTCCAGCCTGGTGACAGAGTGAGACTCCGTCTCAAAAAAAAAAAAAAAAGTTTCCTTCAAGTTCTAAAACTTAATACTTCTACATACTATACTTCTTTTTTCTGGCAATGCATTTATATTCCTTATAGTTCATCACTCTTTTTCTTAAAGATGACTATCCTCTTCCTGTGTCTTCACATAGCCTTGTCCGTATGTGTGTTTATGTGTGTGTGTGTGCACCTCTCGTATCTCTGTTTTTGTGTCCAAATTTTCTCTTCTTATAAGGACACCAGTCAGATTAGAGTAGATCCCATCCTAATGGCCTCACTTTAATTTTAATCACTTATTTAAAGGCCAAAATACAGTTACATTGGGAGGGATTAGGGGTTAGGGCTTCAACATATAAATTTTGGGAAGACACAATTTAGCTCATCACATTCAGGTCATAACAGCAATCTAGGAAAGTGAAGTTCTAAAGCTCAGTCATTGGCTGGAAGCTGGTGTGCTCATCTTATTAGAACTTGTAGCCCAGGAAGGCCAAGGTCAACGATTTCAAGTCTCCTCTTTGGATTGGCAGGAAGTGGGATGTGAGCACAGGATGGGGCTCCAATGTGGTTTCTGGGGGTGGGTGGTGGGGATGGGGCACCAGGGCACTGTGTAAGAGAGATGGGACCCTGACCAGACTCTTTGCTGTAATTGCCTGTTTCTGTGTCTGCATCCCCTCTAGACTGTTATTTTCTGGAGGGCAGGGACCATTTCTATCTTGTTGATCTTCAAATTCCCCAGTGCCTGGTGCATAGTTGGCATATTTGTGGAATGAATGATTCACTTCTGCAGCCTCTTCCCTGTGTGAAAGTTATTTTGTGTATCAGGAAAGCAAATTCTTTTTGCATCTAGAAATTTTCAGCCTCCTCTCATCTTGATCTTAGAGAGTTTTTGTCTTATTTTTTCCCTTTGGAAATGCTTGATGCTCACAGATATAGGGACCATTTACGGAAGGTTTACCACACACCAGGCACAGTGATCAGAGCCTCAAGAGTCTCTCACTTAATCCTCATGACAGCCCTGCCAGGTGGGTGTTCCTTGATTCATTTTATAGGTGCAAAATCCACCACTCAGAGAGGTGAGCTCCCTGGCCCAGGTCACACAGCTGTTGAGGGATTACCGAACTGGGTTTGAAACACAGGTCTGTCTGTTTCTAAAACACAGGCCCTTAACTGCCTACACTTACAGTTTCACAAATGGCATTCCTGCCTCAGATTTGACGATGCCTAGAGTTCTTCAGAATCATTTCTAAGAACAGCCAGGTCTCCTAACTACTCGGATCAAGTGACCCTGGAAAAATTGAAGACTTGACTCGTGAATGAACCAAGAGATAATATGCATACCAAAGCTAGATAATAGTAACAGTTTTTATTTTTTATAAAAATCTTTGTGAAGAACCCATGATGCTAGGGAGGAAATCTTCAAATTGCCCCAGGCTTGGTCTTCCCTTCTATTTCTTTCAGCATGTGGTACTCTATGGGGATTGGACAGAGTGTCTAGGCCCACATATTGAGATGAAAAAAACAATCACAAAAGGAGACTGGTTTATATTTTGTCAACTCAACTTGAGCTATGATATTTTTTCTCTTTCTTTTTCTTTTCTTTCTTTTTTTCCTTTTTAGAGCCAATTTGACTTATTGTCTTACTATTGTGTAGACACAGCCCTGGTGATACCCTGTGATGAGTTTGAGATTCTTCAAGATCTAAACACAATGAGGGTGACTTAAGGACAGAGTTTCAGCTTTGCTTCTGACTCTTCTTGGTTTTGTGGGTTTAAGTTAATGTTATTTGAAAGTTTTTGTATGTGTGTGGTTGAATATATACTATAACTTGTTCTTTTGTGACAACAAGATTTATACTGGCGGTGTCTCTCATACCACTGGAAACTGGAAGGGAACCTACAATGTGAACCTCGGAGAGTTTTAAAAAGACAGCAGCCATTATTCAGCAGTGATGACTGCAAGCTGCCCTTGAGCCTAGTTACAGCCTGGTGCTCCATCCTGGCGCTTCATCCTGGCCCACATGTGAAGTCAGCATGCAAATGGCCTGTCAGAACTTTAATACTTCACATATGCATTTAGACAAAATCTCTGCCTTCTTCTTAATTAAGATTTCTTCAGTGAGTAGGACTTCAGGGAGAAAGAAAATGATCTGATGGAATTTTATTAAATACCAATTTCCTTCCCAAGTTTCTAACAGATTTTTTTTTCACTGAACATGACTTGGCCTGAAAGGCGAAGGCATTTGAACAAGGTATAGAGGCTGGCATTTCATTTTGTATATTATTTTGGCTCCAGTGAACTGCTCCCAGTAAAAATGAGCCTGCGAGATGTAGCTGTTTTATGCAAAGGCTAACAATGCTAGTCTTTTATAAATCATAAATCCTCTTAACCTCAAACAATTTGGAGCCACCAACTGTAACTGTAATCTATAAGGTCTCAACTCACAGGGATTTTGTTTCTTCTTGGTGCCTTTCAAGCCATTAGGCAATTTAAAAAAAAAATTTTTTTTTAATTTTTTTGAGATGGAGGCTCGTTCTGTCACCCAGGCTGGAGTGCAGTGGTGCTATCTTGGCTCACCGTAACCTCCGCCTCCTGGGTTCAAGCCATCCTCTTGCCTCAGCCTCCTGAGTAGCTGGGACTATAGGTGCACGCCATCACACCCAGCTAACTTTTTGTATTTTTTTTTTTTTAGTAGAGATGGGATTTCACTGTGTTAGCCAGGATGATCTTGATCTCTTGACCTCGTGATCTGCCTGCCTTGGCCTCCCAAAGTGCTGGGATTACAGGCGTGAGCCACCGCACCCGGCTGCAAATATTTATAAAAGTTCTCACCTATTAAGAGATTTGAAATTATTTTTTTGTGGAATAGAAACTTTTAGTCTATACCTCCTCAGTTAAATTTTTGATATAGGTTATATGAATTTCCTTTTGTTGAATACTTTCTATAATACTGACAGCCATTTGATTTAATTTCTTTCAGACCTCATTCTTATTAGACAAACCCAAGATAGGTGATAATTTTGTTCTGATGGAGGAATGGTGAGGTGGACAAATTATCATTGTGTAATTCTTACTTTTGGTGGTATTTTTCTGTGTCATGTGTGTTTATTTTCTTGAAAATAAAAAAGGATCTATGACAATTATTACTTGATACTCTGTGAACTTAGGATCCTATACCACAAGTAATAATAAACAGCTCTAGAAAACTTGAGCAGCAAAGGAATTTGCTAGAAGGAGATAGGGTACTTACAATATGTAAGAGATAGCTAGCGAGTTGGAGACTGATAGGTAGTGGAATTCAGGCAGGTCAAGGGGGCAAGGCAGCAGGAAATATTGAACTGCCCAAACAGGTTGCTACTGTGAAATGAGAAAACCAGTGACTACCAACTGTTGATTCCCCGCCTCATGCCTGTTGCTATCAGTCTGATCAAGATTCACAGTAGTCCTAGAAGCAAAGTTTGATTCGCATAGGTTGATCACACACTCTGTCACTGATTGGTGGAAGATAAGGCTGGTTTTTTAGGATACCCACGCACTTCCAACAATCCATTATAATAGAATCTCCCTGAACAGAAATAAGACACCATTGGGTAGGAAAATTGGATACTGGGCAGACAAAACCAAATGTCCACGCCTTGCTTAATATCACACTTAGGGATATAAGCAAAAAATGCCCATTTTATTCTCAAATAGAATGCAGGGATTCCAAGAGCTTCAATAAGTCTCCTTGTAAATTAGTTGTTACCTTGGTGAGAGGAATCTGATCGTCTTAGATTCAATTCAATGAAGCCATTGTGAAATCCTCTGGCTTCAAAGTGGAGTCCTGGGAACAATACCCTTGATTCAATTCCACACTGCAAGTTGGGCAGTTTAGAAGGATGGAATGAATTTTCCTCCAAGCTTTGATGAAAGTTAATGATCCAGAGCTAGGATGCATGTTTTTATATGGTTGCTTATTATGAGCTATTTAACTTTTATAGCTTTATTAAATGTTCTATGGAAATGTGTATTTCATGTTTATTACAGCTTTGTAGGATGGCCATATTTGGCTGAAAAGCCTGACAAATGAGAACAAATGTTTGCAAATATTACTGGTAAGCAGTTTCTGCGTAAAGTTGTTTCATTTTAATAATTTGTGGAGTGGAGTGTTTAATAATCTTTAGTGAAGTGGAGCAGAGCTGAGTGCTTATGAGGGGAGGTAAGAGGAATGGAGAGAAGAGAAGAAGGGAGAGCATGTCCAACATTCTAACTTTTTAGAAGTAAAAAAGTAAAATTAGATATAAAATTTTATGGAGAGTCCCTTTTAGTGAATCCTTGAGTTACGAACGAAAGTGAACATTTAAGTTAGAAACACTCCCACCCTCAAAATACATCTGGCTGATATTAAATATATTTTATAAAAAACTAAAAATAATATTTTGCAGTTAGTTATGTCATCTTTATAATAAACCTATGAAGTGGGTAAAAATACCACTACTAGGTGTTTTAAGCATTACTCTAAGCAGTTTACATGCACAGCTCATTTAATCTTTATAATAAGACTACTAAATGGATACTAATATTAAGTTCATTCGATAGATAGGGAAACTGAAGCTTCAATAGGTATCCCAAGCATCTGACTTCAAGTCCAATTTATTTCTCACTGTATTGCAGAGACCTCTGCTTGATAGTGTGATATGGAAGTTATTCAAGTTATTAGTTGATCTTTGAGACACTTTTGTTCTCATTTTTCTATAGGCAATTTAAAACTATTGAGGGCAAATATTCTGAACTTATAGTCACATCAGCTAGTTGTTGGCACTCTCAAATTTGCCTCGTCAGTACTCATTTCACTTGTGTCTCACTTTAGGTCACTGTCTGGTTAGAAAAGAGCTCAAATCTCCAGATTCTTTGTTCTCATATCTTTTCTGGAAATCAATTTTTGTTTTTCCTCAAAACTTATACGGTTAAGTAAAAGCATGCAAAACAGAAATCACTTCCAGGTACTGAGAAATCAAAGCATCATACAAAACATTCCTAAATCCTTGACTAGTTTTTTATCAACAATCCAAATTTTGTTTTTGTTTTTTCCTTCCTATGTTGTTAATGTTGTAATGAGGAATTCAACTGAAGTATCTATTTTGTAAAAAGTATGCCTTAGACAATTTGGCTTTGTGTAACATCTCATGTTTAGAGTATAACATAACGTTAGTCCTATCATTAATTGAGAGCTTGCTGTGTATCAGAAACTGTGATTGGCAATATATATATGTCATCACATTTCATTTAATCCTCACTATGATATTAAGTCATGAAGATTATCATCTCATTTTTAACTCATGAGGAAACTGAGGCTCAGGAAGTTTAAGAAGCTGTTAGTTTGGAAGTGATTTGTCTCTGCCAAAACCCATGATGAAGTTTAATTGCCAATGCAGCAGTTTTGGGAGGTGGGACCTAGTGGGAGGTGTTTGGGTCATGGGGGTGGATTCCTCAAGAATAGATTAATGCTGTCTCACAGGCCGATGAGTGAGCTCTTCTTCTCTTGGGAATGGATTAGTTCCCAAGAGAGTGGGTTGTGCCTGCCCCCACAAATTGCCAAAATGAAATATGGTTTTACCCAGAAACTGCTTACCAGTGATATTTGCAAAGCATTTGTGCTCATTTATGAGGCTTCTTGGCCTCCTGTTTGGTCCCTTTTTGTACACACCCACTTCTTCCATTTTCTGTTATGAGCAGCCTGAGGCTCTTACCAGATGGGCTGCCTGATTTTGAACTTCCCAGCCTCCAGCATTCTGAGCAAAATAAATTTATTTTCTCTATACATTACCCAGTCTCAGGTATTTCATTATAGCAACAGGAAATGGGCTATGACAGAGGGAGAACTGGGTGTCAAGCTTAGGTCTCTGTCTCCAATGTCCAGTGGTGTTTCTACTCCTTCATGAGGACTTCATCTGGGGTGAAGAATTACCTAAGAGTGTCCAAGCTCAGCTCATTGGGGAAGGTTTTTGTGAAATATTATGACATGAGAGTGGGGGAGACATTTGTGGATAGGGGCCTTCAACTGGAATGACTTCCTAGCCATTGACTTTATTAACAGAAAAATCTCCCATCTGGCATTCCTGCTGTGCGTCCCTCTCCTCCTTACTTCAGAATCTGAAAATCCTCCCTCGGCAGTCTCAGTCCCTCATGTGAAGCTCAAATTATTCTCCAGGCACATTCAGGACCCGAAAGTTGACATAACTCTTAATCATTGTGAAACTTGACATTTTGCGTGTGAGTATGTGTGTGTGTATATGTTTAGTAAAAAGCGCATGAGGCAGCATAGGGGCAGGAGGTGAGACATTATCCAAATGGAAATGCATATGTCTTACATGTCTACATATCTTGCCATTGGAGAAGGGGAGTATAATCAAAAGATGTATGTGTATGTGTGTGTTTCAAGTATGTGTGTGTGTAGGGGTGATCATGCAATGCCATGTGCATATTTGTGTGTGGTCTGTGTGCTTGTGCAAACACAGACGTGAACATGTATATTGGGAAGTGCTTGTGCTCAGGTGCAAGGGAATGAATACATAAATCCCAGGCTTAACTTTCAATAGAGAGAAATGTACAAATTCAAATAGCTTGAAATACATTTCCTAAAAGATGAACAGTTTAAATTTTCTCTAGACTGATAGTATATGACTTTCCATTTGAATTAGAAACACACCTCCCACTCAACAATAAGCTACTCTGAACAAAACACAACCACGGATGTGACAGATCCATTTAGACCCTCCCTTAAGAAATCCAAACAAAAGGAATGGCATCGTCAGGATGACTGCCACTGAGACAACTCTAGACTGTCTAGACATGAGTTAATTACTTCTATTTATCTTTCCAACTTCCTCCAGAATTAGCTAACACTCTAAGATTTGGTGAACCTTTTAATTATCTCTAAATTCTGACTAACTAGGGGGAATGGATAGAGCAAATAATCAGGAATTAGGTTTGTCACTGACCAACTTCGTTTCACCTGAAGTGAACCTCCTAGTCTCAGTGGACCTCAGACTTTTCATCCACTAAATAGGTATAAGAATATTTGTCCAATCTACTTTACAAGGCTGTGGTTTGAAGCAAATGAAAGAATGTGAAACCTTCTGTACAGCATATAAATTATAAACCAAAATAAATTGTTACTGATATTGTAGTCTTGGAACTAAGCTGTTGAATGTATATGTTACTTGGGTTTTTCTGTTAACTGGTTAAATGAAATGAGTACTTAAGCACTGGAGGTGGAAGATTTGAGTTTGGGGGCTACTTTTTTTACCTTTTGGCAGAATAATCTTTGGGCATATAATTTTACCTTTTGATCCTTACGGTGTCCATATCTGTGAAATAGGTTTATATTTCTCATTCTAATTAACTCACAGGACTGTTTTAAGGATTACATGGGATGTGAGAGTACTTTGTAAGCTTCAAAATAGTATATGAAAGAAGAGAGTATTCATTAGTATTTCCCTTGTGAGCTACCATGAGCTACCACAATGATCCATTCTTCTCTTGGCTCATGTGACAAAAGAGAAAGCTGAAGAACTTTGCCAATAAATACACATTTTATTTACCTCCCGGCTTCTGAGCACATAATTAAAAATGACGTGTTCATGGATGCAGATGTGTTATTAAGAATAAGGACTAAGAGGCTCTATAACTACTCATGCTTCTTGAAAATGAATTGAACATACAATAGTGAACAGTTGGTTAGTTAATGAATTTATATTAAAGTAATGACTGTGGGTTGTATTACAAACCTGGGTGTTTTTGTTCTTGCATTTGCACTTTTAATATTGAAACATTGGTTCATTTATTAAATATTTAAGGAGTTCTCACCTGGTTCCAGGTAGAAACTAGACATACAGAGATAAAAAAAATATGTGTTCCTTGTCTCCAAAGAGCAGTCAGTGTAGTTAGGAAATAGACAAGTTAAAAAAAATAGTGATTCCAACCAGATGCATCAGGTGCGTTAATAGAGGCATATACAGGTGTTAGTACTGTGGGAGTAGAGAGGACTGAAAGTCTGTGTCCAAGTGTCAGAGAGGGTTGCCCCAGATGTTTTATTTATGACAGAGCTGAGGCTAGTAGACTCAGTGACAGTTTTCCTTGCAGAAAGAGGGATAGGGGGACAGAGGACTGAGGCAGACAGAATGACATAGGCAATACAATGTGGAAGTGTGAGAGTGCATTGTAGATAGCTGAATCGCAAGCAGATGGTTAGAATGCATGCGAGGATATCGCTAGTACTTCTCTCCTCGGGTTGGGAGAAGTAGGGGCCAATTTATTAAGGGCTTGAAATTCCAGACAAGAAACTTGAATTCTTTCTTGCATTCAAGGACATGTTAAAGAATTATAGGCAGGTGGATGACATGATCAAATTCGCATTTTAGAAAAAAAAATATTCAAACCACTACTAAACATCTACCACATACTGTGTGTGAAACTCTGACAGATTAAAGATAAAATATCTGGCTGGGTGTGGTGGCTCATGCCTGTAATTCCAGCACCCTGGGAGGCCAAGGCAGGGGAATCACTTGAATCCAGGAGTTTGAGACCAGCCTGGGCAACAAAACGAGACACTATCTCTACAAAAAAATAAAAATAAAAAATGAGCCAGGCATGGTGGCACATGCCTGTGGTCCCAGCTACTCTGGAGGCTGAGGTGGGAGAACCTGGAGAACAAGAGGTTGAGGCTGCAGTGAGCCATGATTGTGCCACTGCACTCCAGCCTGGACAACAAAGCAAGACTCTGTCAAAAAAGAAAAAAAAAAGCTAAAATGTCTTGAGGATCCAGACATTTATGCATGTTGGGAACCATGGCTTTTTGTCTTTGGTTTAGATAATAAGAGGGGAGGGAAAATTACTCTCTCACTGTATTAGAGCAGTATCAGATGCAGGCCTGGAACATGATGGTATTTGGGCAAGAACTTGTTCACACCAACTCATCCTTCCTCATCCTAGTACTTTAATGGGGATATTTTTCATAGGTTGGGACAAAGTCACACATCCTATTACCAGCAAACACTTATTACAGATCTGTCCCCCGATATGGCTTAACTGTGTCTCCATTCAAATCTCAACTTGAATTTGTATCTCCCAGAATTCCCACGTGTTGTGGGAGGGACCTGGGATAGGTAACTGAATCATGGGAGCCAGTCTTTCCTGTGCTATTCTTGTGATAGTAAGTCTCACGAGATCTAATGGGTTTATCAGGGATTTCCAGTTTTGCTTCCTCCTCATTCTCTCTTGCTGCAGTCATATAAGAAGTGTCTTTTCCCCTCTGCCATGATTCTGAGGCCTCCCCAGCCATGTGGAACTATGATTCCAATTTAATCTCTTTTTCTTCCCAGTCTCTGGTATGTCTTTATCAGCAGTGTGAATACTAACTAATATACCCCCTTTTTGAAGAATAAAAGGGAAACCTATGAGAGGGATAAAAATACCCTCTGTAAAAGAGAAATTCTCTAGATCTATGAAAAGTTATAGCAGAAAAGAGGAATAAATGTCTTCGGCTTACAACATGAAGATTATTATCTCCAAAATGATTTTTTTAATGGGGACCAGAAGAATTTTTAATAAGTTACAAGCAGAGACAGGCTTTTTAAAGATAAGTACAGAGAATCTTGAGAAGAGGACATTCTGAAATAAAAATACACAAGATGAAATGTGAAGACAGCAAGTTGAGCAGAAAAATGAACTTGACGGGATCAAGAAGATGCAGCAGTCAGTTTAGTTAATTTCCCTGCCCACGCTTCTTTGTCAGAGTCAGTTCTCATTTCCCCAATAAGGAAAGGACACATGATTTGCTTTGCTCACAATGAGTAGGACCCAGAATGGACACATGATCTAAACTTGGTCAATCAATTCTTTCTTCTAGAATATGGAACACAAGAATGCTATGCAGGCTTAGGTAGTGCTGAAAGAGAGAAGATATGTAGAGATGTCTTGGGGGCTATTTTATTTTCTGTTTATGGAGAAATAGAGATCTGGATTGCAGAGACTGGTAGATCAGAAGATGAAGAAAGAAAAACAGAGACAAGAGACCACAGGATTTGGAAAGAGACACAGAAAGAAAGTAGCTATCCTGGTCCCTGACAACTTTCCAGTTCCTCATTCCAGTCTCTTATGAGGCCTCACTAGACTTCCTGACTTTGGGTTCTATGAATTTACACTTGTATTATTTTAAAAACATTCCACTTTTGGCTTACCCTAATTTGAATGGGATACTATTATTTGCAACCAAATGGTCCTTGACCAATAAAGAAGGGTTGCAAGACTACTAAAAACAAAACAACAAAAACCTCAGTAGTAGTATAGACTTCTGTTTTGCAAGTCAGCTGGAGAACAGCTTCACTGCAGCATTTCTTGATTTCCCACAAAAATACATATAAATCAAAGAATTTAGAAACAATTCACAATAACATTGAAAATTGAGTCGGGTAGTCAACCTAATTCTACAATCAAGAGAGCTGATTTTCAGAATTTATTTGGCTTAACCTCTAAATGGCATTTGTCCCTGTGGGATATTCTCTTTCTTGAGGCATTTTCTTTCTTTGGCTCCCATGACTACATTCTGATAGTTTTCATTCCTCCGTAGCTTTGCCTTTATCTGTTTTTCTTTCCCACTTCTTTCCCACTTGACCTTTTAAATAGTTCCTTAGCATTCATCTAAGCTACCTCCTCTTCCATTCTATTCAAGCAGTTCCACTCATGCCCATGGTTTCTGTTCCTACTCACATACTGATAGTTTTTATATCTATGTACTCAGTCCATACCTCTTGACTGTATAAACATCCTTCTACTAGAAATTTCTACTGAGATATTGCAACAGTAGCTCATAAGAAACCAAAATCATCCTCTTTCCAGCCAAATCTGTCCCTCTTTAAGGAAATACTATACTTTCTATCTGCCCAGTCATTCAAACTAAAAACTTCATAATTCTCCTAGCATGCTCCCTCTCTCTCCTCTTTCATATCCAATCAGTTAGCAAGTTGTGTTGTGAAAACTACAGAACAAAAAAAACCTAGGACCCCCATTGACGTTTGATTTAGTGCGAAAAAATCTCTAAACTTTATCTCCCTCCTGTGTTCCTCACCTCCTGCACAATTCTGATAGGTTCCTATTCCTTCCCAGCACACAGGTCCTGGCAAAGTGTAAAGCCCTTTATGCATGGGTATGTGTGTGTGTGTGTGTGTGTGAGTGCGCACGTGTGTGTGTGTGCGCCCGCTTGTGTGCCTATGTTGGGAAGAGACAGATGCTTAAATAAAGAACTCAACAGTGGATAATAGGAAATGAGAGCTTTAAATAAATACCCAGAGCTCAGAATATCAGAGAACAAGGCATTGAATGTAGAAGAGGTGTGTTAAGTGAAATTGTGATACAGTCTGGAGATTGGGCTGGAATGAAGTGCACTGACCCAACCTCACCTTGCACATCCCACCTCCACAAATTTTATAGTTGAAAAGGAGATTTTTCCATCACAAGACATAGAATAAGCCCAACCCACATACTTTCTCTGTGGACAAACTCTGTTTGAAAACAGTTTTTCATGCTTAAGAATAATTAAAGATGAAATACAATCAATATGAGTTGCATAAAAAATTATAGAATAAAGGAAAGTCTTGGAATACTCAAAGGAAGAACCTTTTTCTGAAAATGACCTATTATAGTGTATTAATGAAGGTATAAGCAAAATTTCTCAAAAAAAAAAAAAAAAAAAAAAAGATAACCAGCTGGGTGTGGTGGTTTACACCTGTAATCCCAACACTTTGGTAGGCTGAGGTGGGTGACTCACCTGAGGTTTGAGACCAGCCTGGCAATGTGGTGAAGCCCATCTGTACTAAAGATACAAAAATTCACCAGGTGTGGTGGCACGTGCCTGTAAGCCCAGCTACTTGGGAGGTAGGAGAATCACTTGAATGGGGGAGGCGGAGGTTGCAGTGAGCCGAGATCGAACCACTGCACTCCAGCATGGGCAACAAGAGTGAGACTCTGTCTCAAAAAGCAAAGAGAAAAAGAAGAAAAGAAAGAAAGAAAGAAAGAAAGAAAGAAAGAAAGAAAGAAAGAAAGAAAGAAAGAAAGAAAGAGAAAGAAAGAAAAGAAAGAAAGAAAGGAAGGAAGGAAGAAAAGAAAGAAAGAAAGAGAGAAGAAAAAAGATAATAAAAAATAAAGTGTTTCAATAGTTTATTCCTCTTTCATATAATGGTCTAGAGGGAGGGTCACTGGGGCAAAAGGCAAAGATATAAAGGATCTGTTTCCCTTCTATCTTGTTTTTCTGTAATCACCTAGAGCAGTAGTACTCAAATGTGGTCCAGACCAGTGCTGGTCTTGGGACTTCTTGCCACTAGTCAGCATGCTCCCTCTCCCTCCTTTAAAGGTGAGATATGTACAGAAATTGAGTGTGTTTATCGGCCCCATTGTGCACTGATACAGTTTAGAAGTAAGCGTACTTATCATTGACCAGTAACAAGTAGTTTATGGATAGTACCTGTCTGTAGACCACATTTTGAGTAGCACTGCCCTAGGGGGTCATCCTCATCTTTATTCTTTAAACTGGCTGTCACCATACAAAGGGAAATGACAGAAAATTCTTTAGAAAGAGCAGATAGCAATTAAAATGAACCAATGTGAAATTAACAAGATAGAATGAAATAGAATATGATTAAAAAATTAAAAAAGAAAATAGAATGAGATGAAAAAGGAAATAATAGGAGAAAGATGTTGAAATTCACATTGGAGGCAGTAGAGAGCATGATCAGTGCTGCACAAAACCCCGGAAGTGGAGTAAAAGATAAATCTGAGCTGCTCTAGAATGCAGGGAGGAAAAAAATCAAAGAATTGTAAAAATAGAAAGAGAAAATGACAGATATGGAGGCTGACAACAGAGAACCAAAAAAACAAATAAATCATTCTCCTTAAAAAGGAAAAAGAAAGGCTGGGCGCAGTGGCTCACTCCTGTAATCCCAGCACTTTGGGAGGCTGAGGTGGGTGGATCACCTGAGGTCAGGAGTTCGAGACCAGCCTAGCCAACATGGAGAAACTCCATCTCTACTAAATATACAAAATTAGCTGGGCGTGGTGGCACATGCCTGTAATCCCAGCTACTAGGGAGGCTGAGGCAGGAGAATCACTTGAACCTGGGAGGCGGAGGTTGCAGTGAACCGAGAT